>NC_044309.1:90288103-90608397 GCF_007474595.2 Lynx canadensis | reverse complement strand
CTGTAGCCTGTGAACGACTGAATGTAAGAATCATCTGAAGCACATAGAAGGAGTGGGTAGAAGGTTACTTATATTGCTTGGGTCTTAGCTCTTTAGTCCCCTTCCCTCCCTCTCTCTTTCTGTTTGTCTCCATCTCTCTCTTTCCTCCCTAGCTTTTTACTATTAACTTTGTCTACCTCTTTTTTTTGTCCTACTGCAAACGTTTATTCCACACATGCAACACCTGAGATCATATGTAGGCAGCCATCTCACAGCTGAGGATCACCATGCACCAGAGGGGTTGTCCATAGGGCATCAGGGCACCGGTGACCTGAGTCACAGGGGACGCGCCTGACTGTGGAAGACGGGGCCCTCCATCTAAATATCTGGGTTCGCATGCGTTTCTCCTTCACGAAAGTCTAATACCTTCCTCTTATAAGCAGGGTATAAAATTGTGTTCAATGGGTTTATGAACATGAGGTTTATGTCTCCATGTGCCTGCCCATGGATGCTGTACGCCCACATTCATGTCCATCTAGGCCAAACAGATGCATGACATCAGGCTTGAATCATAATGATTTGGCTAAATCAGGTTAAAGGCCCCTATTTTCTTCATCATTCTGCTCGTTGGTTTGTTTGTTGGTCTGTTTCTAAATAGACTTACTCAGTAATGGCATCTCTGTCCCTCCTTACCCTAGTTAGTTAATACCGCTAGTTTTAGATAGTTTTCATGGTCAAGTTAGCCTAAGAGAGTAACAGGACTTTTGAACTTGTCTTCCATATGAATGCAAAATTCAAAATATGCCTGTAAAAAGATTAAACAGAAATTAGGGATGCTAAATATCCCATATTACAGGAACAAACCAGAGTTAAAAGGAAAAAAAAAAAAAAGCAATCCATAGTTTAAATTTCCTGCCTGCGGGGCATGCTACACCTTACATCCTCTTAAATTCCACAGGTAATATAATTTATATTAAATGGGACAGGTCCCAGCAGAAATTTGTACTGGCGCCAGGCAAAACAATTACTTTGATGTGTTCTTTTGAAAGTACTGCGGCTCCCAGATATGGGTTTACATGCAGACAAATGTCGAAGATTTAGATGCACTGTCTGCTATTAAAATTATTAAACTGCTAACGTGTAATCATTGAGTGTAAGGCACAAACAAAGCTAATCTACTTACTTGGTTTTGTAAAAAATTAATCAACTGTTTAAAAGTAAGAAAAATTAAAGTCAGACAGCCTAATAGTTTGCTAAGCTACAGTTTCCTAGAAAAGAAAGCAAAACAAATCCTCTGCCAGCGGATGTGTTCAGAACGAAACCTTTTTAAGATGATGGCAGGATATATATTGTAAAGGCAATTACAGTGGAATTCAGGTGGGGCCAAAGTACATCAAGATTACAGTTCTGCAACAAAAAGCCTTTTGCCGCATTTTGACCACGTTTCAGGAAGTCTTCAACCTACACTGGAGTTGAGCTCCAAAAGTCTGTTTGTAAATTGACTACCTGGAAAGCAGAGTAAACTTTCGTAGTGAAATTATGATGGTTAGAAGCAAGAGCATTTATTAAATACTCATTAGATCTCAGGTAAGTTGTTAAAGATGAAGGCCCTTTCAAGGCAGGGACAAATGCATAATCAAATAATTACAACACACACAGTGACCCTGTGTTATAAGGCAGATGCTAAAGGTGAGCGGAGAGCCCATACAACTCTGTGTCCCAAAAACCACGGGAGCCAGGGTGAGCTCACACTGAGAGTGGAAAGAAGAAAGAGAAAGACAAAGGAAAGAAAAGAAGAAAATGATGTGGAGAAGGGAAAAAGATGGTGAAGACAAGTGAATCAGATTTTACTGAGATGGGGAAGAGTCCATAGAAGACTCTGGAATGTGTGAGTAGGAAATTGCACCGAAGAGGAGAACAAACTGAAGAAGAGAACTACAATGTGCGTGTAAGGTCTCCCCAAGTTGAGGGGAACAGCCCATGGCTCATGCCAACAGCTCCCTGAGGGGGAGGAGGAAGCCCAGGCCATATATAAGCTGCCATTTGTATGTAACAGAGGTTTCAAAGTCAGACATGGGTAATACAGAGTATCTTTTATACCATACCCTGTGAGAGATAAGGTAGGCTCCTACAAATTTATACCACATCTCAGGCAAATTCTTGGCCCACTTAATTGTCTAACTTGGCTTTTTTGGTCCTCCACAAGTAGAGAAATTAGTTCCTTTTAATGCTTAATTGTCAGACTCCATAGATATTGGCTTTGGTCTGAATGCATCTTGCCCAAAGTCGTATGTTGAAATCCTAGCCCCAAGAGTGATGGTATTAATAGATGGAACCTCTGGGGTGACTGGGTCATGAATGCAATTAGCGCCTTTATAAAAGAGTTTCCAGAGAGCTTGCTTTCCCCTTCTGCCACGCAAAGATACGAGAAATCTGCAACCCAGAAGAGGGACCTCACCAGATTGTGCCAGCACCCTGACCTTGGACCTTCCAGCCTCTAAAACCATTGAGGAACAAACTTCTGTTGCTTAGAAGCTTCCCTGTCTATAATATTGTATTATAGCAAACTGCCAAAGACGGGTAGGGTATTCATTCTATTTAAAGGAGTAAAACTTGAGTAACTTAGTGTAAGGAGACAGTCAAGCTACATTTGTAAAGACTGGAAAGCAGCAGTAGAAGCTGTAATGGACTGCTGAGAGAGAACTTAGGTCACAGTAGTCCTAGTTGGTACCACCCAGAAGCAGTAGAAGGACTGGAAATTATGTTGGAAGTACTAATTACATCACTACTATCCAATGCAGCTGCTTAATCCCATGTCTACCACATCCCAGAGCCACTCAGCCACAACAGGATTGTTACCTAGAAACATCCTTACTGGAAAAATTAAGCGCTGGTCCAATAATTTCCCGTTAATGACCAATTTCCCTAAATGTTGGCTTGTGTGCCTCCTAAGTGTCCACTCCATCTTTCTGCTCCCTATCCCTAAATCACTGTCATTGACGAAGCGCTCCCCAAAGAATAGGCCTTCCAGATGCTTCCAAAGAGGGGCATGGGCTCTTTTTGAAATTTCTCCATCATTTCTTCCTCACTCTCATTTTATTTTTTTTAAGTTTATTTATTCGAGAGAGAGAGAGATGACAGCGTAAGTGGGGGAGGGGCAGAATGCGAGGGAGAGAGAGAGAGAGAGAGAGAGAAAGAGAGAGAATCTCAAGCAGGCTCCACACTCTCAGCGCAGAGCCAGACACGGGGCTCAAACTCATGAAACCGTGAGATCATGAGAAGAGCCAAAACCAAGAGTTGGATGCTTAACTGACTGAGCCACCCGGGTGTCCTCCCTCCCTGCCGCTGACTCTCATTTTAATCGTGAGTGATCTCCTAACTTTCAGACAAATACTGTGAGGCCTAGAACTCTCAGCACGGGACTCCACCAAAGTCCTCGTCCCTTTTTATTGAAGCTGACAGTTCACGTGTTTGGTTCCCACTCATCTTCAGCTACAGAGATTGCCCCTTCACCTTTGGAACAAGGCCCCAACCTTACATCGGTCCTGGCCCGCTGTAGATGAGGAGTAATTGCGAATGAAACCCAGTTTAACAAGGCATCGATTTTTAATGTTTGCAGCAATTATGACCCTACCTTTGATGCCGAGCCATTGGAACGACTATTAAGACTCTTACCAGCCAGCTTCTAAACCTGTAATACCTTATCAGCATGGTTTTCTGCCCTCAAAGAACTTACAATCTAAACAAGGAATAAGAAAAGAAAACTCAAAATTCTTACTCTATAGAACTTCATGTTCAGCATGATTTGTTATTTTTAACCTCTTCCATTTTGATCCTCTTTTCCAACTTCTTTTTGTCTTCCACCCCTCTAAACAGGATTGCCAAAAAGCATTCTGTGAGCTGCACCAACTCACAACCCAGATTCTAAGTACTGGTCGTGGGGAAGACAGTGGAGTTGCCTTCTTGTTCAAGTATGGATGCGAAACCACACATCACCGAGACTTCCGCTTAGATTTTCCCTTCTTAAGCCGGAAAGCCCGCTAATAAACACAAAGATGTATATAAACGCTTATTAATGAATGTCGCTGGGCTACTGCGGGCCCACTTCTGTAGGAATCAAGGCTTCAAGGGCTCATGTAAAATAGCAACAAATCTGCATGCCTGTAAGACGCTATCACCAGAGGCACTGACCCACCCCCCCACCCAAGTGACCCCCGCACAGTCCCGCTCACCTCTCTGACAAGACTTCCAGAAGAACTCCCCTCCGGCCATTGTTACAAGTGACCTCATGGCAACTTCCCGACATGAGTTGAGCTGCAGGCTGATGTCTAAAAGTTCAGGCACTATAAAAACTGGTTTATTGGATGCAAAAGAGAATTAGGACTTCAAAGACTCTTACTCTGTCAAATTAAATTAACATATGGAACAGCAACTAAGCTATGATTGGTATTCATAGCATCAGCTCTTTGGTAAGAGGCTCTGGCTGGTTTTTAATGCAGCTTGTTCACTGTTTTAAGTGAACTATTGCGATCTATTCTGGTTACTTAGAATATTTAACGATGTGGGAAACGCTCATAATATACTGTAAAGTGTAAAAAAGCCAAATACAAATTCTATGTAAAGTATGATCCAGACTTTCTAAATAAGTTAGGCTCTATTTTATACTTAGTTCTTTAAAAAAAAAAAAATCTTTACTTTATATAAGAAAGAGTTACACCAAAATACTAATGCAGGCTTTTCTTTGGATAGTAAGATTAAGGGACCAATTTTACTCTACTTCTTGTATTTTTTATGAACTACTCAAATTTTTTAAAGAAGAGTGTATTACTTTGAAAATCAGAAAAAAGAATATATGTTTTTAAAGAAAATACATTTTTAAAGAAAAATATGCCTTATGTAAGAAGAAATGTGCCAGCACATAGTATGTAAAACAGAGACAAGCATTTACGTTCACGTTCTCGGCCTCGTGCGGCTAGTTTCAGAACAAGTGTTCTCGAGTGCTTATGCGCCTGTGTGATACAGGCAAGTGTCCACCCACAGGACACGTTTTGCCATGAAGTATTTGATTTGCCTTTTTGTTTATTAGTCTTTCTATTCCTCAACCTAGAAAACTGTCATAAGGAACAAAGGAACACAAGGGTGGTATGATTTCTCTATTTTTTATTTTTCTGTGGAAGGGCAATCCATTTTAAAATACAGTGGAATGCCACTGAAGAAGCTTGAAAAAGATTTAAAGAAAATCAGGGGGGCTGAAGCCTAAGAAATAAACAGTATTCAATCGATTCGCCTTACGAAAACAGCAATTTCATTTGGTTTAACTGAATATAACATTATCACTAAGTATATATAATAAATATCCATTTTAGTATATATCCTTATTTCCCTATCATATACGTACACATGTATTTACGTGTAAAGTCATTTTACAATAACCTACACCCCCTAAAATCAGAAAGCCAAATTTATAAGAGAAAGACTTTAAGACGTATATTTCAAAGTCTGATATAAATGATTTTCTATGTTATCTTCAAGTTTTTGATTTTTTTAAAAATGCTGTTTCACTCCACAATTCACCTAAACGAAAGCTAATTTGGCTGTAGAGTTATACATATACAAGATGTTTAAAAGTTTTAAAATAAACCGTCAAATTAGCAGGCAATTTTATCCCCCAAAATAATCGTTTGAATCCATTTATAGCATCATTCAGAATCATCAGACCAACCAATCAGAGCTATGTGTACCTTGCTTTCTTTATTTATAAAATCGCAATATTTTACCTGTTACAACTGCAAAAAACAAAAACAAAAAAAAAAAACAAAACGAAAAAAGAAGATTAAAGAACAATTGCTAAGGAATTGGAGGATAGGGGTGGCCTGCACTGTTATCTTGATTCTGGACGCTTTCCACTGTAGAAAAACAGGATATGCCACAATCATATGTTGAAAGAGATTAACTGATAATTGTACAGTGCTTGATATTAGAAGTAATTTAAAATGAATTGCTGTGCAACTTGCGATTGTTACAGGAGTTTATAATCTAGAAGCAGATACACTGACTGCAATGCTTTGATCACTCAGCAGACTGCTTGAGCCAAAAGACAGCATTGGGCGGAAGCCGTAAATCCAGACTCTAGGCTCAGCCTCTCAACCCATGAGTTCTATGACCTTGGAAAATTCTCCCGAACCCCCCCAGCTTGGGGTCCTCTGGACAACAAAGCTCATGATTTATCTGTCACATGAAATGGTGCTTTGCAACTTACTCTACCAATTAAACGTACAATAATTACTACTCATGATAATCACTTTGTGATGCGCTCGGTTTTGTTATTTACTATTACTGGCAAACAGAGCTCCACCTCCCCCAAATGAAACATTTCCTTTTCGTTTCCACTAGGAAATCAAGCTGTTCTAGGCAGTTACCATGAATGTAAATTTGTCAGTGTGGAGCCTCGTTTCATTCCGGCAACAAAGATGAACGTTATCTGTTATCTGCTAATTATCCACCAAAGCCCGTATCTCACCAATCAAGAAGTCAGAAGACGTGACGTAGATCCAGGGACAGATATTCTGTGATTTAGTCCATATTCATTTTCAAGATGAAGGAATACCGCCCTTGGAACACAAACAGCCCTCTAGGCCCACTGATGCAGTGTTTGACATGGCTGCCAGAAACATTTTGCTAACATTTGACCTAAATAAATATTCACGGTGACACCTCGAACCTTTTATATTCGATCCTTTTTACAGTGTCTCCCTTTAGCCAGGGACCCTTGGTCTGCCCCAAGGGTCTCAGTCTGCCTGGCCTGCTCTTGTGACTACGGTCTTTCCAGCTTTTCCCAGAAGGTATTTTTCCCTCTTCAGATCATTTTACTGTGCGCTCCAGCATTTTTCCAAAATTTCCTTAATCAATTGCAATTTACATCGCTTCAAACTGTTGACTTAAAATAAACCAATTAGTAAAAGAACAAAGGAAGAAAGAAAGAAAGAAAGAAAGAAAGAAAGAAAGAGAAAGAAAGAGAAAGAAAGAAAGAAAGAAAGAAAGAAAGAAAGAAAGAAAGAGAAAGAAAGACCTATGCTTCTCTTCATTTCTAGTGTATATTGACCTGTATATATTTAACATCACAGCATGGTTTTTCAGGCACTACTTTAGTGAAGTGTCCCAAGTTTCAGGGCTTTTTTAGCAGCAAAGCCACTAGTTTCAAACTGTGTGTTTTATGGAAGACATATAAATAAATAAGTCCTAAATCAATATACAACAAAATATAAAGCAATTAAATGGAGGTAGAATTTCCCATGACATCTCAGGTCTGGGCTCTAATTTTGTTGTTGTTTTTGTTCTTTGAAATAGACATATATCCTTGGACTAATATTTATAAACAATGTATTATCTCTTCTTTCATATCACACTTCAGATTGCTTTATTTTGTTTCTAATCACACTACCTGGTTTATACAACTGTCTCATTCTACCCGATTGAGATACAAAATCTTGAACTAGGGTGGTTAAGAAGCACATCGCCATTTTCCATGGGACAAAACAATAGTGAGGAAGTTAGAATTCCAACAGGCCATATTGTGAGTTTAATAATTAAATCCCGTGGTATGAATGGGCCAAAAATTTGATTATATCGGAGATGACCAACAAAATCAGAATGTGATTCTCTACTTTCCTCTGAATGGAAGACATATCAGACACTCAGTATTTGGTTCCATCCCCTCATTTTTGGGTGGCTATTTTCTCACATTGTGCTACCTGCTACTGAAAACAGACCTGGTCATCCACAAGTCATTTAGTTTTGTTCTTACACTTGCTGAAAAGCATTTCTCCAGGCAGGTGATCAATAATGGTATAAAAAAGAAGGGGCTCCTGAGTGGCTCTGTCGGTCAAGCGTCCAACTTCGGCTCAGGTCATGATCTCACAGTTCATGAGTTCGAGCCCTGCGTCGGGCTCTGGGCTGACAGCTCAAAGCGTGGAGCCCGCTTCGGATTCTGTGTCTCCCTCTGTCTGCCCCTTCGCTGCTTGCACTCTGTCTCTCGCGTTGACTCAAAAATAAATAAACGTTAAAAAGATTTTCTTTAAATGATATAAAAAAGAATATAAATTTGGTTTTTTTTAGGGGCTTTTGGAGTTAAAAATCTTTTCAGGAAAGACAGAATTTTTGAATCAGAAAGAGCTGATCTCAAATCCCATTTCTGTCATTTATTAATAGTATCATCTTTAATGCTGTGTAAAATGTCTTATTTTTGTGTCAAATGAAGATATTAGAACTTAGTTCACGGGGTTCTTTAAAAGATTAGTTTTTTAAAAATGTTTATTTAGTTTTGAGAGAGAAAGAGAGAGACAGAGCATGAGCAGGGGAGGGGCAGAGAGAGAGAGGGAGACACAGAATCTGAAGCAGTCTCCAGGCTCTGAGCTGTCAGCACAGAGCCCGATGCGGGGCTCGAACTCACGAGATCATGACTTGAGCCAAAGTCGGACTCTTAACTGACTGAGCCACCCAGGCGCCCCTAAAAGATTAGTTTTGAGGAATGTGCCTCGTACAGATTATAGCATATAACAGATGTTCAATATTGTTGGTTTCCATTCCATGGAAAACAGATTATCATCGGCCTTAGGAAATTCATACCAATTCTCCTTAAGAAACTGAGATTGGCCCTTTAATTTTACTATTTACTTGGAATGGACCAAACATCTTTAAAGTGGGATGATCCATATTGTGAACAAACATTTGACCTGACTTCGAGAACAGAAACCAAATCTTATCTCTGTGTGAAGCCACAAATGTTCGCACATGGCTGGTTCTCAAAAAATAAACTAAGATTTTTTTCTTAAGTAAGTTAATCAATGCCATCATTTTTTACTCTACTTAAAGCACAATTCTGTGGGCCTAACATAAAAGACTTAGTTTGCTGATCTACTTCTGTGAATTTCAAATATTAAGTACTTTGATTAGATTTTCAAAGGCAAGGTCGGGTAGTAGTGGTGGCTTTTCTTTCTTAGGTGTGTTTCTAGTGTGTGTGTGTGTGTGTGTGTGTGTGCCCGCGTGTCACTTTTCACTCTGTTTGAAAAGTTCTGCTGGTGTCCTTGGAATAACAAGGGCCTAAAAATAGGACTCAACAGGAATTGGTGAAGAATTTATGAATTCAGGTCATAAGTTTTCCATTGTCTTCTGTTATACGGTAAATGATTAACACCTGGCTCTCCAGGAGGAAAGAAAAATATGTGCATATATACACTTACATAAGTTTATTATAAATTTTGTGATACAAAGAATGTATGTTGAGCAACCTCAAATAATAATAAAATATACAATACTCTATTTGTACATTCCAAACACCTGTAACTTCAGTTTGAATTGCTATTTATTGCAAAATTCACTCTCAGTTTTTATAATTCTATCATCAAATATAGTGTCTTAGGATCAGAGTATAAATCAATATTTGATTACTATTCTGTTCAGCAAAGAAATATCCATGCCATTAACAAATAAGTGCATTGCCAACATAAACATAGGTTGATATTTTTGTTTACGTTAATAAGTAAAACCAAAGTGAAACAAGTCAGAACTTTACTCATTCACCATTAATGTGATTGACTTCTTTGTTGAATTGGATAATAGTTTCAGGATACTCCAGGAATGTTTCCTCAATATATATATATATATATATATATATATATATATATATATTTGTGCTAGTCACAATGTAAAGGCTATGGGCACAACACTCTTTTAAGTTTAACCTGCATTATTAAAATGTTCTCAATAACTTTTTTAAGTCTGGACAATCATCAAAACAATATGTCAAGCTTTATTTGTACCATTTGCCAATTTCTGTGGCAAAAATAAACGCCCCCACCACGGTCGATTTCAGGCTACCAAAGTGTCATCATTTGAACACAGACTTGGAAAAAGATGCATAGTGGCCCACATTATATATTACTATTTTCTCCATACAGATAAAAGAGGCATAAATAACCTTAAAAACATCAACAGTAGTAAAAGTTAGTAGCCCACATTATATATTACTATTTTCTCCATACAGATAAAAGAGGCATAAATAACCTTAAAAACATCAACAGTAGTAAAAGTTAGTAAAATAATTGGAAATTATGAGTATTATTTGTGTATTACTTTTGTTTCAACGTAATTTATTTAAGTTTATATATTTGCCTTTTTAACAACTGCCAGGTTTAATAACCGGTTCACAAAATTCCAGCCTGGAATCCTGAACACCACAAAATCTCCCTTAATAACTCTGGCTAGTTTGGGTCTATCTAGCTTTATCAGTAAACAGGTGAATTTAGGGAATCTTCAGAAACGACCAGAACTTCTACGGCACAAGTTGGGCTAATTTTGTTTAGTTGCCCTTTTGAGAACAGGAAACCATAAAATTGTTACTGTGGTCTCTGTACCAGGCTCTATGCATTTATTACAGTTCATAGAGTTGGTCAGTTTTCTTGATACACTTGGTCCTTGACCAGCCACTAATGTGAGCCTGCTGTGGGTACTTAGAGGAAAAGTTAATGCCACTTGTCTGATTCCTACCTGATTCGTGCACAAGATTTCAGCCTGATAAGCTCTGATCTCTGGCACTCAGCTGTGCTCTGAACCAAGAACAGATTCTACCTAGCTTGATAACACCCTGGAAAGGAATCCTGGGGAGAACAGCCTGACCATACCCTGGGGAGTGGGAGCAAAATGAGTTCTTGGAAGAGTAGTGTGGGAAATGCTAAGTTATTCAGTAACATAAGATCTAATACTTTTGTAACCAAGTCTCATCACACGCAAATTTAGAGTGCAGTAAGCCTTGACTAGAGAATGTAGAAACTGGTCATTACTGTCCTTTCTGAGGGGGAGCAATGACTGAAATAATCCAAGAGGATCTCAATTCAAACAAATCGTTTTCACTGTCAATAGGGTAAACGTGACCTAATTTGCTACTAATAATTGGCAAAATAACTTAAACTGCATATACAAAACAGTTTAAAATAATGAAGCAATTATCCTGTAAGTCAGGGTTTCGGAAAACAAAATATTCAGATGACTGAGACAAAAGGTTTCCTTCCCTTTGTTGGAATTTATTATTTATTTATTATTTTATTAAAGTCCCCACAGAGTTGCCTCAACGTCTGATTTTATGAGAAGTGGAAAAACCCTAGTTTCAAGAAACTAGTTACTTAGGTGGCAAATGTGTCGACAGGGATAATGGAACTAGAAATGTCCATGCTCCTAAGATGTAGCAGGATATTTGTAAATTAAAATGAAAACAATCTGGAGATTAAAAGTCTTTAAATCACATCATAAAAATAATGCAACCTGGAAAATAATCACTTTCTCCCTTAAATATAAAAATTAAAGGGTACAGAGCATGGTAAAAATGTCTAGAATGTAGAGAATATTCTAGACAGAGGTAGGCTTTTCTTCAATAAGCTTTCGGAAACTTGGCCAGAACATTTCCATTAAATTCCCCGGAACAGAATTCTTCTTACCCAGAGATAAACTTGACTCAAGCCCTCATCTTCCTCTACTCAAACCTTCTGCATTTCAGAAAATATCTTGCGATTATCATAAGGCAGATCTGAAAGTGTGTGTGTCCTACGAAGATAAGGAAGAAAGCCTAATGGGAGTGAATCCTGAAGCAGGGGAATGTAGGATCTCAAGCCACTTGGGAGTGTGGGGGAGTTAAATGTGGGTACCATAGAGAATAAATGAACACTGAAAAGGACTTGCTTCTAAACCTGTCATAAACCACAAGCTATGAAATATAAGGATATTTGGAAACATTTGGATATTTGACTAAACCCGGAAGTTTTCATCTGTTTGGAACCATTAATTAAGCTTGGTCAAGGGCAGAATAGGAAGAACACAGCCGCTGCGGTTTGCCAGATGAAAGTTGGAATCTGGCTCCCTTCTCCTCTAACACTACAATCTCCCTGGACCCCAGTTTTCTCACCTGTAAAATGGGAATGATCATAACATGACCCTCCTCGGGTTGCTAGAAGGATTAAGGATAATGTGAATCAAATGCTTGACGTAGTTGGTGCTCAATATACAGTTGCTATCGTCGGGATCATAGTAGATATAAATGAAATTTAAGCCCTTCAAGGAAGTCAAATATATTCAATAGCCATGTATGAAACAGCAGAATATTAAATAACATAGATATTTAAAAACTCATGAGGCTTCCTTAATGGAAAAAAAAAAAATGATGCCTTAGTTAGCACGTTTTCGGGACTGGTCCGACACCAGGAAACACCAGCCACTGCAGTTTTCCGCTGGGGCCGGGAAGCTCCACTTTGCTAGAGTTTGCAAAAGTCACGGAAAAAGATCTGAACGCTGGCTCACAATTTACAGTAGAGTACACTGAACTGAGTCTAACAAATAGCATTAATCACAAACAAAACCTGAGAGAAAAAGAATAAAACACTGCTCTACCAAAGAGAATGATTTTCTACCCCAGTTGTGTTAGCTGTCAAACTTTCTCCCCACCTGACCTGCGGCGTCTGTGTGTTAAAAAACGTACTGATGGAGGGATCCTTGGGGGCCATTCTGCACATCTTAGCCAGAAAGCAGCCTGGTATCATGTTTGTTACCCAGGGGGACTAAAGCTCATCCTTGAGCACCCACATTTTACCAGGTCACGCCAGAATTAAAATGAAGAATTCGCATCAATGGCTTGTGGAAATGAAACAATTGTGTTATCCTTCCCCCTGTGGATTAATCATTTATCTTTCTGGTTTCTCTGGGAGACATGGTTAACATCGTTCCTTACTGGCCATTGCTCCCCGCTAACGTTGCGTTTGAATTTAAAAACACTGATCTGCACTTTTCCTCATTTTGCGTTCTCCCTGACCAATCCATTTTTGCCCTTTCTCCTGGGCCCCTGTATTAAGACAGACCACACGAAAACACATTGAAGGTAAGTAAAACATCTCTATTAGCGTGCTTAAGAGTCTACTTGTTCCCAAGTAAAGATTTCCATTTAAAATAAGAATTTGTTTTTTCTTTAATCTTCCCGGGTACATAAAATGAGATAGACAACACGACTGCGTGTTTTCTAATGCACAATGTCAGTTTCTTTTCATCAATAACTGGTGTTATGTCGCCTAAGAGAATGCTGAACCGTCCTTTTTTTTTTTTTTTTTTTTTTTAACCTCTCTGCCATCGCAGGGGTCAAGTTTTGCCTAACCAATTCTATGTTCTTCTTAGAAGCAAGCAGGAAACAATAACAACAGTGGCTCAAAGCTGCCCTGTGAAGTCTGACACTGACAACACAGCTCAAGATGGACCAGGCAGGCAGCTACACGAAGTCAGATTCTTCTGTTAAGTGTCTGTTCCCACGGACTCAGTCATCACAACTACCAGATATTTTCAGTAATTAAATGCCAGCATGTAAGAAAGATCTCTAAATCAGATTCTTCATGCAGCGTTCCTCCAATGTTTAATGAATTAGAAAGACACAGACCTCCCCGAGCTACTGTAGATCCGTGTATAGAATCATCTTACGTCCAACAAAGGCCTGCAACTGGCCACTGACTTACGAGCAGCAGCAAAGGTCAGAAGATCTGCTCCTAGAAATGGCCATGCTCCACGCACACAGAAATGTACATTCATGAAAAGAAAGGAGAGGAAAAGACCAAGAGGAAAGAGGAAAAAAAAAAAAAACAGAAGAAGAAGAGAGAGAGAGAGAGAGTGCACCACACCTCCGACAACAGCAGCTTTGTGACCCCTCTGGTAACGTTACCCAGTTTTGTTTATCATGAAAAGATCCCATTAATGCCTCAGCCCATCCAACAGCAGACCCAGTCCATGAATGGCACCTATCAGAGCCCAGGGTAAATCCAATGATTAGAGGGAATTCGCCAAAGGGCCTTTGTAGCTGAGAAAAATGCCTACTCCAGAGAGGAATGCAGAAAATTCCTGGCAGCACAGGCCCTCCTTTGTTGGCAGTCTGGCGGTATTTTGGAGCAAATAAAGGGACAAAAATGGGATCTTAGATGCAATGAACATTTGAAGCAAATGTTTTTCAAAGACTTCCTTGAAACATTCCTTTTTAAAAAAACCAAAAACCTATTACTCTGATAAAGATGAACTGCAGAATTTTGACCCAAACCACCATTTTATAGCACTGCGCAACCCTGGAGATTCTCAACAGGGATATAGTTTCAGTGTGCTCTCCTTTGTCCTGCTGAGTTTCCTGGTTAAACAGTAAGCCAAAGTTAAAACTTTCCAGATAAGAAAATAACACACATACACACACATTCACTCACTCCCCTCAAATTTACAGACAGAATAAGCTGAGATTTAGCAAAACACAAGGAAACAGGATAGCATATAGGACCGAATTGAGTGTGCGACCCCAACTCGGACCAGAACAAAAGCATAAAGAAACTGCTGAGCTATCACCATTATCAAAACATGCATACGACCAACCAGAAAGAAAATCTGCCAGGCAGACTAAAATAGGAGGAAGAAGGGAAGTTAAGGCAGAAGGACCCTAGATATGGGTACGTTTTGCTCTCCTTTATTCCATACACAAGCGCAGTATTTGGTTGCTAAAATCTCCTGGCCCAAGTGTGGCAAAAAGAGCGTGCCTTGCGTTGTTTTCACCATCCCGTGGCCTCCTCTACTACAGCAGGCCAAAGAAATGTCAGGCCAACTACACTCCTTTTCGTACAGTTTTCCCGGGCAAACAGAATCTCACAGTTTTGTCTGGTGAGAAGAAGCTGACACAACAGAAAAATGAATCCGAACTTTAAGGTACAGTGGGTGTGTTAAACCTTAAGCCTTAGGTAGTCGTCAGGAAGGCATTTGGGACATCTGAATTTCTCATTTTTCTAAAAAGGTACCACCCCCTTCCTAAGGCCCAAACAATTTTAATGACTTTTCTGCACAATGTGCCCCTAAGTGTAATACCTTTCCTCATAAATCTTGTTACAGACTTATTTTATGTTCCATTTTAATGTTTGCTGGGTTGAGGGAGGAGCAAGGTAATAATCATGTAATTCTACTTGAAGGGTTTCCTCCCCTTTCTCCTGGACTGAAATCTAATAAAATATTATTTATTTGCATCTTTGGAGAGCTATTCACTAACATTTTCAAAACTGCAGTAAAGTGGTTGCAAAGGTGGTGTCTTTATTGCTTTGCAAATGTTGTTCATTTTATTATTTGTTTTAAATGCCATTTTACTGGTACCTGTAGATTTACATTATAAAGCTGTAGGAGGATGCCAGTTGGTCTATATACAACAAATGCAAACCTTTGGTTTGTGCTTCTCCATAGTCACTCCTGTTTGCCCATGTAACCAAATAAAACCATATAAGTCTCCCAGACTTCCCTTCCAAATAATTGAGCATACATACTTGCGGGGTTATTGCATCACTGTTTATGACCAACCTTGCCCTTTCTAAGAGTTACTCCAATAAGTCTGTACCTTGGGGTGTACTCCCATAAAGTTTATACATCTGTGCACCAAAAGGGAGAGGTCAATTTTACTTTTGCATCATTAAATATACAGTTTTGCAAGCACTAATGAATACAATACTTTCTCAACATACCCGATGGCTTGAAAAACAATTGGCATACTTTCCTGATGCATTTTGCAAATTTCCTCCTATGTCTGGACTGAAAAAGCTTTATTACTCGAGTTCTTATGAATAAAGTGCTTAGTTTTGCCAATGTAAAAAAAATATCCATTTGAAAGAAATGTCCAGAGCAGAAATAAATTTAAGCACAGAACAAAATAAATGCTCTCAATGACCCTGATGCAGGATTCCCTATAAATGGAGTGTACCTCTCCACCACTATAGAGTTCTCTGAAATCTGGCCAAATGCATAAATCCTGGAAATATCTTCTAGAAGATAAAAATGAGCTTGGAAAATAGATCATCAAGGAAATATGCAGTGTCTATAAAATAAACCACACACACACATACATACACACAATTTTCATTTACCAGATACTCTTTCACTAATCTAGCAGATGGTAAAAGTTTTAAAACTAAGTTTTTCAAACTGCCATCTGATTTTCTTTTTAAACTAGAATTCTTAGCATAAGTGTGTGTGTGTGTGTGTGTGTGTGTGTGTGTGTGTATGATATAATACAATCCAGGGTCACATAACCATGCTCATGTTAGGTTGGCCATGGAAGAGAAGAAAAATTAAGGATTGTGAATTCAAAAACGGAACACTAATTGCTACGTATATACATTTTCATTCCTATCACTTCCTTATAGTAGTACAATCTTTATTTATTTACTTATTTATTGTTTTTTTAAAAAGCTAATTAAAAAATACCATACAAGCATTCTAATTCAGCTAGTGACATTTTTGGGTCCTCTGAGCAAAAACAAGCACAATGATAAGCAAGAGCTATCCTGTGCAGACCGGAGTCCAAATAGAGCCAGAGAGGCAGATCTAAGTCTAGCTTTTTCTCCTCTTAGAAAACTCAAGCCATCCAAATATCTTCCCCTTTTAATTCCCATCCTCGAAACTAGAATGATTAGACTTTTTGTCACTTTGTTGCTTAACTCTTGGAAGGACAGCTCTGACATAGCTAAACCATGGAGGTGAAGGTCAAATACAAGAAGCCATCGCTCGGGAACCTTACAATGTTCACTACAGAGGAACGTCTGGAATAAAGAGGTGGTTTCTGGAACAAGTTCTGTTCTGCATCCACTTACAGATACTAATAATATCTCTAAGTGGACTCCATGCTATCCCCCCCACCCCCCCAACACGCACACTTTTTTTTTTTTCCCCAACATTTTAAATTCTAGGTCTCTGGAAGAAAAAGACCTCACGTCGAAAATATAAAAACTGTAACAAAAGGGGTTATTTGTTCTTTTCAGATCTGTTTGGCCTGTACTCATACAACCTTGAATTCTGGAGTGCCCGCTCATGGCGGCTCTTGTTGTGAGGCTCAGTGCCTGGGATCTCAGCTGTAACCTCACTGCCGTGGAGAGACGGTAGATGCTGCTATGAACAAAATAGGTCTTGCTGCGGCCCTTAAAGGTCCTCCTGTACTAACAGCAATTAGAGAGCCGAGCTGTAACTTCACCCCTCCTTCATGTAGGACCTTGCCTCCCCCTTCTACAGGAAATGGGGGCCGAGTCAGTGGGGCATGACTATAATAGGAATCTGTGACTGTGCCGTGGTGTAGCCATCAGTATAAATCTGTCATAGACACACTCGCAGAGGAAGAGGGACTTCCATACACTGCAGCCTTTACACTTTTTGATGCAGATACAGATTTATGGCACACGGGAAGCAGAGCGCCTTTGAGCCAAAGGGGCCCTGTGAATCAAGGCCATTTTGTAGGTTTCCGCCGCTCGAAAAGAGCTACACATTTATAATTGTGCTTGAAGTCAGCCCCCCTCCAGCCCCAGGAGGCAGCACCATTTGGTTGAAATAAAACTGAGGACTTTTCCCAACAGCTGGCCAGCTCTAGTTTAAGTTTTAACAACAGGATGAATGGATTGAGGGCTGCTGAAGGGATCAAAAAGCATTATGCCAGACTTGGAGAGACCCTTTCCCCAGCTACCCTGTTTCCATGTATCAGATTCATTCAGAGAAGATGAACTCGGCTTTGAAGAGTTCCCTTGCATTGTTCACCCAACACAGATGACTCTTTCACCAAGATACTTAAAAATGATCCAACTGAGACCTTGAGGAAACATCTTAAAAAAAGTTTCAGACGAGAAAAGAGAAAAGGAGTCAGCTAGGAGTAAATTAAAAACCAGCCCAGAGTTGGTGTTAATTAATTAAAAACACAATTTCAAAGCATCCTTAATAGAAGACTTCCTCCATGCAGCCAGTATCTGATTCAGGGAGTGACTCAAGCAATAAAATCACAGTTGGGACGACTCTTGCGGTGCTGGCAGGCCAAGTTCAATATTTTCCCTATGAGGCATGCCTGTACTATAAAAAGAATGTGATGTTTGAAAATGAGTGTCTCTGCTCTCTGTGTGCTGGCATTAAAAGCCTTTCCTAGCCCTCCTGCCACATTTCGAGAGTACAGTATGAATCACAATCATGTGGCGAGCACCTCCTTGCCAAATTCTTTCACGCTGCTACCACGGTGCATTCCCTCTTAGGCTGCTGCCAGCAGCCTCTGTCCCCCGGCCAAGACCATCAGCGCGAGCATCGCTGGAGAGGCAGGCGCTCCGCTCCACGTTCACCAACGAGGAGACACGGAGGCACATGATCCTGCAAACCGTAATCACTGAAGTGACTGAGGGGGCAGGAGGGGCAGAAGTCAGCTGACAGAGGAAGCAAAGAAGCCGGAGAGAGAGAACGAGACACACAAAAGAGTGACTGACGGTGCCCGAGTGTAGCCTCTGTGCCGGGCATGGGATCGGCTTCTCTAAATTCACGCTCTCACGTAACTACTCCTGAGAAGTGATCACTGATACTGTGGGTGAGGAACCCGAGACCCGCAGGCATTAGAGAAGTCACTTGCCGGGCTACGCAGCAAAGGGCAGCCAGGCTTAGGCTGGAACCCGAGCTAGTGTCCGGGTGCCTTCTTCTCTCTATCCTGCCACCTCCGATTCAGAAACTCAAACCCGGAAACGCCACAAACTGCTCTTCTGCCGTCTTGATCTTTTTTAACGTTTAAGCCACTCTCTTAACTAACACTGTCCCCTAAGTGCACATAATGCCACTGTCAACAATACATGTTTATTAAAATATTTGTCAGCCAGATTAACATCCACAGACCCCAGCTTCCACAGCCATGACCACAGAACCCACCCCAAACCTAACAGTTATCCCCAAGTGCCGCTCCAGGGTCATAAAGGGAGCTGGGAGGGTGTATGGAGGGAAATATTATTGTAGTTCAACATCATGAATCACTACTGATGGAAAGACTCAAAGTTTATCCCCTCCTTACATCTGCATTTCCTTTGTGTTCATTTATTGCTGTGGTTAACTACAGATTAATCGACTTGCCAGTTTTCTGGCTGGGTCTCCTCTTAAGCCGAGCGTTGTCTGGCCCTACGAGGCAGAAATGGATCATGAAACCAGGAAGCCCCCTGGAGTTCCAATGCTTGTGTATCCCAGTCTTCTAAGTGGCCTGTTAGGTATAAGGGTTTGGAATCAAAAACAGTGTTGCAGCAGCGAAGTTTCTATGCTTCACATTGAAAAGACAACTTGTTCCAATGGCTGGGAAGAGGAAGACACGGAAAGGGAGGCGAAGGAAGGGATGGAAGGGTTAATTCACAAGCAAGAGTGTACAGAAGAAGCAGGAAAGTGGTCCTCTTAATCTCAGCCTAACCCAGGAAGAGTTAGCCCTTCGTGGAGTTCTGGTCTACCTGAAAGGCAGGGTGGGGATGGGGTGGGGGTGTTGGTTTTCGTAGCACATGTAGCTAGCTTAAGTCAGTAGTATAATATGGCTGCGAAAGAAAGAAAGAAAGAAAGAAAGAAAGAAAGAAAGAAAGAAAAAGATTTACATCTTGCGCAACATTACGGAAATATATTATTTAGAGTAATACTAGGGGATGATCTTATTCTTCTTTGCCTTGATCAAATCCCAAGAATCTGCTAATTAAAGATTAAGTAGTTTGAAAGGTCTCAAAACTAAGACCTATTACTATATTCAGTCCATCATTCATTTAACGATTATAAACTATGCAGTTATTATGCCTTGGACACTGTGCTAAGGGCTGGACATACAAAGATATATAACACATGGTCTCTGTCCTATTGGAGTTGAACACGGCGAGCTGATACAGTATTCCAAGTGCTACGCTCTCAGAGTGGCCTGTACTAGGGAACCACTGACTTTGCAGCACAGTAATTTTTGAGAGCTGGGCAACTCATCTTGCTTAGTGTTTTTGCGGAAAAAATGAGCCCAGAGGAATTTGTCAGATTCTCTGCCTGCTAAGTACTCCGTGAGTTGATGATGTTCTCAGTGTCCAGATCCGGATTTGTAGCAATCATGAAAAAAAAATAAAGCAGGTCAGGATTAGCGAGAAGACAATCTGGATATTCTCTCGTGCAGGAGGCAGAAGAATTTTTCAAAATGGTTCACCACATGAATGGGGTCCGGGTGTAGAAAGAAATAGGTAGTCAAATACGACAGGTGGCTGGCTCTACCGCTTATTCATCAACTGCTGAATTCTCTCGCAAATTACTTCACCCATCTGTGCCTTGGTTTCTTCATCAGTAAAATGGGGATGATACTGGTACTGCTTCATCGAGTATTGTGAGAAAGAAATGAGATAATCTTTACAACGACCCTGACATGTGTACTTTCCTATGGCCTAAACCACTGCAAAACCAAGACTTGTCAACAACTATCCACCTGCCTCTTTAAAGTCACACGATTCATTCGCCAGTCAGCAAAACTAGAATATTCTGTCCTGTACCTTGTTGGCTTTGTATACGGAATTCACAGTTAGCATTCTTGGAATGGAAACCCTCCACAGTAGTCACCTGTTTTTATCTGTGTGTATATATAGTCATTTATTATATATGTATTTATATGTTTACAATAACAGGTCGTCTGGACATCTACAGTGTATCTCTGAGCACCCTTGATCCAGTGCTAAGATTATTCTGTTGGGAAAGAGAAGGAACATCAATACCAGATAACACCGGCAATTCACAGTGCACTGAGGATTGTTTGAATTATAGAAAAAAAGCCTTTTTCTGGGGTGCCTGGGTGGGCCAGTCAGTTAAGTGTCCGACTTTGCCTCAGGTCATAATCTTGTGGTTCATGGGTTCAAGCCCTGCGTCAGGCTCTGTGCTGTCAGCTGGAGCCTGGAGCCTGCTTCGGATTCTGTGTCTCCCCCTCTCATTCTGTCCCCCCCACCCCACTCACGGTGTGTGTGTGTGTGTGTGTGTGTGTGTCTCAAAAATAAACATTAAAATTTTTTTAATAGTAATAAATTAAAAAATAAAAGATGTTTAACACGTTGGTTATTTGGAATAGATTGGAGTAGGGTGAAGGTAAAAACAAAAGTATAATAAAACAAGATTATCAAGCCTGTAGTCTTTTTTGCTAGTATACACATGGAGGACAGCTCACTGCTGGTAGAAAGAATACCGGATCGGAAGCCAAAGGAGCTGAACAGGAGCACATCTCTAAAACGTGATGCTGGTCCCTGGGCTCCTGACTCATCTGTGTTACAAGAGTTACATGAGCTAATCTGATCAAAATGCCTAGCACACTGTAGGCACACTATACATATTGATGAATGAATCAGTGAATCAAAGTATAAACCAAGTTTTACTCCAAGTTCTCTTTTTAAGAAAATCTGTGCCTCCCTAACTTGCAAACTACATCCTATGCCCCTAAAGTACAGTAGAAAAGGGCATTAATAACCTCATCGAAACAAACCGCTGTTTCTGATAGTCTTTGTGAAGATGTGTGTATGCTTCTCTGTAAGTGAGACAGGTCAAGGTGGAAACTCTAAAACCTAATGGGTGATCCAACAGACACATAATACCTTGGGATCAAAGGCAAGGAAGGCATGATTAGAATAATCCACCCAAAAGTTGTTTTGTTATTTTTTAAAGCTTATCTATAACAGGCTATACTGACCTCTGCGTAGATCTTACTATCAAGGATCTAGTGATCAAAATCCAGAGACTCTTTACTGTTTCATTATTTTTTTTTTCCAATATATGAAGTTTATTGTCTAATTGGTTTCCATACAACACCCAGTGCTCATCCCAAAAGGTGCCCTCCTCAATACCCATCACCCACCCTCCCCTCCCTCCCACCCCCCATCAACCCTCAGTTTGTTCTCAGTTTTTAAGAGTCTCTTATGCTTTCATTATTTTAAATATAAAAGTTATGATCTATCATTCTCTAAGATTTTTAGAGGTTCACAGAATCTAAGTATAAAACACTTTTCATAATGTTCTTCCACGTGATGATTCACTGGAATGCTAACTTTAAAAAGAATAGTCAAGGGGCGCCTGGGTGGCGCAGTCGGTTAAGCGTCCGACTTCAGCCAGGTCACGATCTCGCGGTCCGTGAGTTCGAGCCCCGCGTCAGGCTCTGGGCTGATGGCTCAGAGCCTGGAGCCTGCTTCCGATTCTGTGTCTCCCTCTCTCTCTGCCCCTCCCCCGTTCATGCTCTGTCTCTCTCTGTCCCAAAAATAAATAAACGTTGAAAAAAAAAACTTTAAAAAAAATAAAAAGAATAGTCAAGATAAGATTTTCATTGCTTTCACCGAATAAGCCTTAAGAACAAGTCATGAAACTTCCGTCTTTGAAATTCCCCACTAAAATAACATTGATTGTACAGGGGGCCAGTTGTGTAATGAGTTCTTTATAGAAAAGGCATCACTTAAATTGCCAAATAAATAGAGTGAGGTAATTGGCCTTCTACAATTCTGGTCATGGAGAACACATTGCTTTCTAAATGGGCTCAAAGTCATTAAAAATCCCAAGAATTTCAAAATCCAACCTATAGTTTGAGAGAGTCTTGCTTACTTATTAAGGGGCGCTGGAGGAAGGTAATGAATAAAACAGGAAATGAGGAATTCAATAGACTGTGCCTTCAACTAGCAAGAGTGTGTTCAAGATAAGGCAGAGAGCAAAAGTGACCGCTGCCAGTTGGCTCTCGGCTGGGAAATCCAGGAGCTCTGTCTGGAAATTTCTCTTGAATTCAATGGTATGCGCTGGGTGGATTTCTCCCTCCCCCCACAAACACCACTGTGTTGTCTTTTCCTCAAAGTCCTTCTCAGTAATTCCCTGCAAGAATGATGGATCAAAAGAAGCCCCTCACCAGGAGGAGGAAACAGGACTACGGGTGCTAGAGAATCTTTAACCTTAAGTGAACTGTCAGCTTGAAGCAGTCTGAGAACAGTCCAGTTTAAATTCCACCCAGAAACCTAACCTCTTAAAACTGTGCACTCTCTATGTAGTCAATGAACATTTTTAAAGAATGATGACAACAGGGGAACACAGATATATATGTAAGCCAAGTTTCTAGAAGTCTGATCTTCTTACGTAGTAATTTCCCTTTTTTTTTTTTTGAAGACATTTCCATGTCACAGATATTCGATATTACCAAATCAAATTTGAAAATAATTTTGAGGGGCGCCTGCGTGGCTCAGCCGGTTAAGTGTCTGACTCCTGATCTCAGCCGGCACCACGATCTCTCGGGTCATGGGTTCTGGCCACGTGTCGGGCTCTGCACTGACAGCGTAGAGCCCGCTTGGGATTCTCTCTCTCTGCCCCTCCCTGCTCACGCGCACACGCGTGCTCTCAGTCTTTCTCTCTCCAAACAGACTTAAAAAAATAATTCTGAAAATGTGGCTCTCAAATGATACTTATAAAAATCTTTGTTATACCATTGCTGTGATTATTATCACGTGAACCAAGAAGTATGGGCAACGTGGTCTGCCTTGAAAATTTTTTTTTTTTTGAAACGGAAACCGGTTTGAAAGAGTAGAGTGTGCTGTAAGGTGCATGAATGATACTGCTGCCTCAAAGCAAACTACTTTCCAGCATGTTATTTATTCCCAGGGATTGCACACATTCCAGATGACATCACCAGAGCTGCTTAGTGCACAAGAAAATAAGCAAATGAGACACACATTGGCTCATGTGGCAAATCGCTGGATTTGCCAAATGGAAAAGAACAAAAACGGGGAGGGAAAACATTTTGTTTTCAATCTACAAGTATATTAATAAAACTCAAACCCAGCATTCTGTGGCTACATTTCCCAGGAAGAGGAGTCTCTTCTGGCCAAAAGAACATAACAACAAACTTTTGTATCTAGAAATATGTATCTCGTGATGTCATTTAAAAACCCACTATTTATCATAACTGGGGCTGGAAACATGTTTCTCTGAAACTTGGACACCAAGAAAAAAGTTGAGGGTAAATTTTACCTAAAATAATCTGCAGTTCAGGGCAAATCAATGCATGGAAGGTCATTTGACCCATTATATGTCATAGCTTAAAATCAAAAGCTTCTCTACATAAAATTCCAAAGAAACAATAAATAGCAAGTCACTACTGGTTACAGTGCTAAAGACAGGATGAAGCAAGAGAATATAAAAATGTCTTTAAAAAGGGAAGACTTCCTGTGCAAATATAATTTACAGACACCAGAGAGAAATGAAAAAAGCAAACTGCATGTTGCTGATTGCCAAGTAAAAAGAGAATCAGGTGTAAGGCTTATTACGATTTAGAACTTGTTGGGTTGGAAATCATCAGTGATTGATAATATGAATTAACATTTATATAGCACTTTTTTTTTAATTTTACTTTTTAGAGAAAGAGAGAGAGAGAGAGAGAGAGTGAGCACGAGCAGTAGAAGAAGAGAGAACCTTAAGCAGGAGCCATGCCCAGCTCAGAGCCCAACGCAGGGTTTGATCTCACCACCAGGATATCGTGACCTGTGCCGAAATCAACAGTCAGACGCTTAACCGGCTGAGCCACCCAGGAGCCCCTGGAAACATTTAGAATTTTGAAAGAAGTAGCCTCAGCAATAATGTGGTCAAGCCTTTTATTTCCAGGGGAGAAAACTACTAGCCAAGGAGACGAAAGTCAGTTTAGGATTAACCTTAAGAGGGAAGCAGGAAGGACAGCCCGGTGGCTGAGAGCAGGGGAGCACTTAGCTGAGGGGCCTGGCAAGTGCGTTTAGTTTTCTAAACCTCGCTGTTCTCATCACACAAGGGGGAAAGACTCTGTGGGGCTGTTGTGGAAATGAAGTGAGATAGCAAACACAGAGCACTTTGTACGATGCCTGACCGCCAGCAAGGGCTCAATAAATGGTCACTGTCGCCGTCTCATTGTCTTTCCTCAGTGATTCGTGACCCCTTAGTGTCAGAACTAGGTGGAAAGCACTTTGGGCATAAGTGTTTTCAGAAGCTGGTTCCTTATCCCTTCCATATAACCTGGGCCTGAAGAGGGGAAGATCCTATATCCATTAGTGTTTTCCCCCCCTCTTCTCTTCTTTTTCCCTACACAACCCTTCAGCCCTTCTGGAAGTGTTTCCCGCCGGAATGTAATCTCGAAATTGAACATTTTAAACTCTGGGTCAGGAAGGCTCAGAATGCGCTTTCACAAAGGGGATAAACATAGATTCAGGAAGTCTGAACAGCAAAGATTCCACGGCTCCTATTACCCGCTTCCTCATTATTCTGGTCGGTCTCTTCCTGGAAGGGGGAGGCGAGTCTGCCATTGATTAAACATTCAATAACATCAGAACTCAACAAAATCACATCCTCAGCCTGATCTTCATTCGAGTGCGCTCGCCCCTTCTTGTGGAAAGCGGCCCCGTGTTAAAAAAACACTTGGACGCCACATCAGGTATTTACGAACAATCTTTTCCTGCTCCACTTGCCCCTCAAATCCTCCTTCCAACAAGGCGAGCCAACCTTTACCCAGGGTTTCCTAAGCGGCAGACACCGTGCCAAACGCTTTGTTTACATTTCTCACCGAGTTCTCACAAGACCTTTCGAAGGAGGGAGGGATTAGCCGCATTCCCATTTTACAGACGAGGTAACTGAGGCCAAGGAGAGTTAAGTACCTTGTCCAGGGTTGCATCATTAGCCTCAGAGCTGCTAGAGTCAAACAGCAGTGCGGGCGGGCCCTCAGGAGACCTGACTTGGCCACTGCCCAGATAGGTCACATCCTCTCTGGGCCTCAGTTTCCCGTCTTTGAGGGGATGCAGTCACTCCTGAAGTTCCCTTCCTGTCTGACATTCCCGGGCCTGCTGCTGCTGCTGCCGCTCCTGCTGCGGAGGGCGGGCTTCTTTGTTTCCACGCTCAGCTGCTCTGGCCGGGCTTCCCCGGGCTCTGCCCTGTTTTGTTTTTGCTGCTGGACCTACTACAGACGGGCTCCTGGCAGCGCAGCCCAGAGCACAGCCGAAGCTTCCTCTTTCGCTCAGTTCCTGGCCGCTTCAGTATGAAAAGAAAAGGTGGGCAGGGGCCAACTGGCAGAAGTCACAGAAATAGCAGCGCATGATTCTCATACGAGCGGCAGAAAGGTCGGCACGCAGGACCCCGCCGTCTGCCGAGCTCTTTCATTGACTAAGGTTGCTTTTGGCACGCACAGGCACCAGGGGTTTCCATGCTCATTTCCCTCCAGTCGGAGCCGACAGCTTTGGGAGGTAATGCTCCACAGTCCCATGCCAGCAACTGACCGTCCAGGGACAGGAGATGGAGACATTCAACTGAAAAAGCCACACGGGAACCCACAATCGGATTCTCTCACCGCGTTGCGCAGCCTGCAACCTCTTCCGGGACCTGCGGAGGGCTCGGGCGGCCTCCGAGCGCAGGGGAGAAGGTGTACGGGTCCAGGACGTGTAAGCAGCGGTGGGTCGGCCGTCCCGACACGTGCGTGGAAGGCGCCCCCCCCCTCCCCTCCCCTCCCCCAACCAGCAGCCCGGCAATGCTGCTCTGCTGAGCCTCCGCGGGAGGGAATGTGTGCGGCACTGTCTGCAGGGAGCCCAGCCTGTCCTTCAGCCCAGTCCTCCTCCCCTCCCTGTGATTCTCTCTCTCTCCCTGGGTCTAGGACGGTACTCAGGCCAGGCCAGTTCCAGTCGTAACTGGATCTTTCCACTGCTTAGTAGCACACAGGAGGATTTGTTGGAGTGCTTTTCTGTTTTGTTTTGTTTTGCTACTATTAAGCAAGATTGCTTCCTAATCCTTTAAGTGTTTTTTAGCCAAGTTTTATTTACATATCCGGGCCAGCAAGCACGTGATTCACCCAAGGATGTCACGGAGGGAAGGCAGATGCTACAGCTGAAAAAAATTTTCAAAAAAAAAAAACAACAAAACCTGATGCTGTGTCACCGAGGACACACAAACAGCTGGGCTGTCACAAGGACAGTTGTCTCTCGGGCCAACACGACACAAAACGCTCAGACTCTGGACACCCTCCCAGACAAGAAGAAGGAACTGCTGAGGTAGGGGACCCCGATGCGGATGGTCCTGCTTCTCTCTCTCTTTCCCTCTCCCCACTCCAGGGGCAAAGCTTTGAGAGAGCCAGATGCCCACGGGGTCTATACAGGTGGATGGTAGTAAACTGTCCGTTCTCTGCACCACAACAATGCGCTTCCGAGGCTGGCCTTCCTACAATTTAGACACCATCGGGCAGGCAAGCAGGGACATTGGAAGCGTTTCTCTACAGGCACTCTCGCCCTCAGTATTTACCGAGTGCTTTTTATGCGATAGAACCATGCTAGACATATCAAGGAGATTTTCATGGATTGCACCTCATGATAAGGATACACAGAGCCTGTTACAATTATTCCCGCTTCTTAAGAGTGTATCCGAAGACCCACCAGAAGGTTAAAGGGATCCTGACTTAACGGTGAATTTTTTTTAAAAAGTACAAGAAACCTATACCCCAAGACCTAGACTCCTGGTATCAGGATCTCTTCACCAATGAGAAAGCCTTAAACATGAAACTAAATATTTGCCAGGAGGTATCAATGAGGTTCTGACTCTGTACAGTCTGATTCTCAGGCAAAACAGACTGCAGCACAAACAGTGACCTATTTCCAGGTCTTATCCCACCACCCTGCCTCGCTATGCAAGTCGAAGCACGTCATTTATCTCTAAGTATATATTTTATTCTCTTAATATGAAGGCACTGTGTTAAGGATTTCAAATTTCCCATCTAGTTCTAAAATGAAACATTTGTTTCATGAAAGAACCTCTTCTCGATGGCGGTTTTTTAGTTGAATCCTTAAATACAAAGGGCAATGCAGGCTGCCTAGCACAAAAATGTCTCATCGCCATGACCTCGGAAAGAATATTGTTAAGAATTTCTTCTGCTCTTCTTGAAAAAAAAAAAAAAAAAAGAAATACCATGTCATCAGGCTCTATGAGTGAGGAGATGCCAGTGATACAGGATGGGGGTGAAGGGTTTATTTATTTGCTTTGAGCTGAAATGTTTTGAAAGTGCTAGGATTTTTTTCCCCCATGGAAAATGCTTTCGCCTCTAACATGATCTCCAGCGATCGAGAGTTAGTGTCAAAGGTTTGTGAATGGATTTCAGAATGTGCTAGTGGTACCTCCCATCGTTAGCTGTCTACATTTTTTTATAACCACTTGCATACTTTTGGTCAACCGCTGTAAAATAAACAGCCCTTCCCAAATGTTTTTGTTTTCTTTGACAGCATAGCAATAATTCACTTGGAATCCTGTAGAATAGAATAGCACTTTAATGCTGTCGTAAGGCTAGCTTTTGATCATTTCTATACGTCAAGTGGTTTTTAAGCTGGAAGATGCCACACTGTAAAGAACGTAAGATGATTTGGAAGATGCGTGATGCTTCGCTCTTCTTTTCCTATCCCTTCAAAATGCATATTCATAAATGCATAACTGCACAAGCATAAACCTATGTGTATATGCAACCTCTATGCGTAAATTAAAAACGATGCTCACCGGAAGTGTTTGCTGTGTTTGTGCTTGTACTTTTGTTTCATACTTGAGAAGTATAGCATCTAAATTAAGACGCAATTTAGTGCTCGCGCAAAAGATGATGCAAATTCACATTTATTCCTGCCTAGGAAGTTTTAGAAAAATAGGTCCTAATGCACTCTCTGCTTAGTTAAAATACTCTTTCTTGATCCCTTTTCTCCAGTCATGCACACACTAAAGAAGAAGTTTAGAAAAAAATGTATAAAAGCTGGCCGAAAGAGCTTTCTTTTCTTTCCCACTGGGGGTGGGGGTTATCGTTTCAGATGCATATAACAGAATAAATCTATCCGGAAGGACAGAAGTTGACTTGGGGAACAGCACAGTCTCTGTGAATCACTACTCGGGTATCTTTCTAGAGGAAAACACTGGAAGTAAGAAACTGGAGTTTGGCCAGGGCTCCATTTTCATGTCAACCATCCTCCTCTCTGAGAAACCCGTCTCTAGTCTGCACAACATGGCCTTCAGCTGCGCTCTACAGCGATCAGGAATCCGTCCTGTCGACACGAGGGTTTCATTTCAGAGGCCGGGGGTCTATCAGCTGAGCCACCTCACCTGCATTCCTTGCAAGTGGTTGGAGCCCTAAAAGCCTGGCTTCGCTTTGGGCTTCTCCAGCAGAGAGCAGTGAAACACTGTCAATAAACTTAATTCTGGAAACCAGAGTAGCTTCCAAGCTACGCAAAAGGCAAAGGCAGACCTGGCAGACTCATCAGTGTTGCAGACAAACTGGGGAAACTGGGCTTGTAGATTTTAAAAACTGGTAGGTGCTGCAAGCGTGATGCCCATATCGGCAGGGCGCCTATATTGAGATATTTAAATGTTAGTCACAGCAGCAAGATGGATGACACGAAAGAAAACCCGTCTGGCTTTCCAACACTCGTTTCTCATTTTGACATAATTACTGTATTCTTAGATTTTTATTGCGTCACTTTCACTTGCGTTCAGCATTATCACAATGTCAACTCTTGAATCGCAGTCTCGGGGCACCCACCTTGGCACTTCTTCAAGCATCCCTTATTTGCAGCATTGGAACCGCTCGGTCAATCAAGTGCAAGAGAGAGCCATTTGGAGAAACTTGCAGAGAGCAAGTTTGGAGAAATGGTTGCAGAGAGCCATTTGGAGAAACTTGACAACAGCCTTCTCTGGCTCCAGTTCAGCCTTCTATGGCTCCAGCCTTCTATGGTTTCTAGGGTTCCTAGTGGGGAAGTGAATGGTGCTTCCAGGTAAAGTGACATTCCCCATGAACTTGTTAAGGGTACGACACAAAAATGCAGAACCTCCCCGAGGCCTGCCCTTGGCCGGGGTGTGAATGGGTTCTTCTCCTTCCAATCCACAAAAACTGATGACAGAGAATACCAGGATGGGATATGTTTGTGCCAAGCTGCTCTCAAAGAAAACGTGTATTTTCACAAAGGAAGTATGAGCATTTACAAATCATGGCGTGGTATATATGATCTGACCTGTTATTTTTCTTGCACGAAAAGGAGTATACCCCATTACTGTTTTTTTTTTTTTTTAAAGCAAAGATATCAGATTATTCTGAAGAGATCTAAACCAAAACCAACCCAAAACAGGCAGAGTGTTCACTGGCCTCGTCGCGGGGGGAGGGAATACGCCATGTAGATACATCAAACAAACTTTTTACTGGCGCCTCGATGAGTTCCCATTTGGAAACTCTTTACTGTCTTCAAGTGCGGGGCTCGGATGCCAGCTTCTATGCGCAGGCTGCCAAAATACTAAGCGAGGCATGGGGCACTACACATCAAAGGGGAGAGGGCAGCGTGGCACTGTGCCCAAAAAGCACGCCGCACAAAGGATGAACTTCGAAGAGACTGGCTCACATCAAAAGCTACCGCGTGTTTTACATTCCCCCGGGTGACCGGGCTCATTTTACCTTCCACTGGAATCTCCTTTCAGCCACTCTATCTCCCCCACCCCCCCCCCCCCCCCCCCCCCGTCTTGAAGGAAAACCCTCTCCTCCTTCCCTCCTCAAAGCCCCTCCCCACAACGCCATCCCCGCAAAAGGAAGCACCTGGCAACCAGAAATCGACTTCCTTCCACTGGGCCAACGTAGCTCCTGCCGCACACCTAATGGCAAGGCTTCCCTGTGACAGAGGAATGTGCTAGACACTGAGGCTGCATGGCTTGCGAAAGCGCAGTCCTGCTGTTCCACGTCAACATTCCACCCCCTCGGCCTTTCCCAAGGTCTCAGTGAGAAAACTTTTATTTTTTTTTGCCTTTCTTTCTTTCTTCTTTCTTTCTTCTTCTTTTTTTTTTTTTTGTTCTTATCAGTTCAAACAAGAACAATGAATTCCTCAAGCCCACAAGAATGTGACAAGGTGTCAACAAAGCCAACCAGGAAGGTGATGTATGGCCCGTAGGCTGCAGCTCCCATAAATCACTTCACAAACCAGAGCTGCAAAGAATGAGCCCTGCAACCCAGAGTCCAGAGTGCCAGTTCCTTGCCCCCTCAAATGTGCACCCCTCACACACACACACACACACACACACACACGCACACACATATCCTCCTCCAGCACCCCTGCCAGAGAGTACCTGCCCAAGGGTTAAGTTCTTTTCTTTCCATGGCAAACACTGCTTATACGTGGTGGAGCCCTGTATAATTTAATGTGCTTTAGGGCCTGGTGTTGACATGGCTTTGTTGAAGGCTGCCTGGAAGCATCTACCTAAAACTCTAATTTCAAAGGTTTATAAAATGGCAAAAGTATTTATTCTTTGATCAAAATTTGATCTAGGAGGTTTGGGTTTCAGTGGTGAAATGATGTTATAGTTTTCAAAAATCAGATGCCAGAAATTGCTTGCCTGCATTATAAATGTTACGAAGAGAAACTGAGAATGACTAATCTAGAATCCCTTTCTGGGTTCCTAGTATGCGGCTTTCTTCAAAGAAACATGTATCGTTGTGTGCATCCTAACATTGGGAGGGGGGCGGGGGTATTAAACACTGCCTTAAGCAAAGTGATTTACTGACGAGGACAGGATTACCAAATAAGATCTTCTCTATCACTGTTTTAATGTATCTGATTTATACTTTACACCATGATTTGGGGGTGAGTATTCAGTGTCAGCTGCAAATGCACAATCTCCTGAAAACATTTAAACGCAAACAATTCACTAATTTTGCAGTAACTTAGAATCCGTGCTGTGAAAAACAGAATACAGAACTACTTTTATTGAAAAAGTGTCTTAAATACACATTTAACTAACAGACCTGATCAGCAATCAAATCATTTGTAAATATGTATTCATATGACAGACTGATCCAGAACTTCTACAGTCTTATATACCAAGTTTAAGAGAAAAAGGACTTCCAAAGAAATGGGTTTTCTGACGCAACAACAAAAGAGAATAAACTCACCAGTGCCCATGCTAATGGAGACCAGGGTCAGCGTAGCTGAATGTAAGTTGATTTCTTCCCTCCCACCACTTTTTTTTTAATCAAAGATTCTAAAAATAGTTGGAGCAGCAGGGACAAACTTATTCTCTACTGACTAAACTTGCTCTATAATGATCGTAAAATTAATTCAAAGAAAAAGCAAATTATTAAAAAGAAAGTGACATCCGCCACATTGGTAGTTCAAACTTGTAGGAAGTTGACTTACAATTGATGTAAGCCTTGGTACTAAAGAACAACTAAATATACAAAAATCGGAATAAGGGATTCTTTGCAGTCCACTATAATCTTTGAAATAATATACTCAGGTTATTATAAATGACAAGTTCTTCTAGTGCATGTGAAAAGGTCCACGTTGAATAATATCATTGCTTGAATAATAGTGTTTACTCATTCAAGAACACAGCTATTCAATTAAATGAAGTACATTTGGAATTAACCACCAATAAGATGACCAAAGAAAAGTATGTACTGAGCCACTGTCGTTTTATCTTCTAAGATGAGAATGGAGAAGTGAACTTTCAATTTGGGACTACTTTGGAAGAATCACCTGTTCCATTAGCTCTCTTTAAACATGAACATTTTATTTTTACACACGTACTATTTTGAAAAACAACAAAACAAAACTCACCATGGTCATAGTCTCAAGCTATATAGTAATTCTACAGTAGTGTTACTAGAGGAACACAAACTTTCTGGTTGAATAAAGAAAGAAGAGAAGATAGGATAAGTATATGCAGACCTGTGAGATTCCAATTTTCTTGCACTGGAATAACTTGCAGAAAGTGGTATAGCTGCTTCAAAATGGGACTCTATTTTCATGACACGGACCTCCAAATTGGAAAAGGCAGAGAAGAGGACATTGGGGCTGACGATTTAAAATCTTACAACATTTTAAAGCATACTTGTGAAAATGTTAACCTTCATATAGAGACACGGAGAAACAGATGAATTAGGACCATGAACATCCACTCTTGTTAAAAAGAAAAACAGCTCTCCTCAACCTTTAGGTGTTTCCGTGGGTAAATTCGGGCAGCCCACTGCAAGTTATGAATTGGCCCAAAGAACAAGTGTGCCCAGGTCACCTGTGTTCCACTCCAACAAAGCCCGCGAGGCACCTGGAATCAACCAATGTCTCCTTCCGGAAAAATTTCTAAAGAAACTTCTAGAAGGAATCGCATCTTCAGATGGCATCCTTCCTACTGAAAACGTAGGCTTTGTTGTATGACAGCTTGCTCTCATTGCAGAGAAGATGGTTAAAATTCCCTGAGTATTTGCCCACATCGTTAAAGAGTTTTCCACACATTTGTACCCAGTGTTTGTCTCATCAAAACCGACAAAGCCTTCGATGAAGTAGCAGACCTTACATAGCTTCAACAAAATGGAATCTCTCTTATAATCTGTCATTAGCTGGCATACCTCCAACTGCCTTATGTTGTTACATACATTGCCTATCTTTGTGTGATTTTGAATTCCAGAAAGCAGGAATTATATATATGTTAAACCCCATGGGTGTACTGTTCAGCCCTCTGTGTTTACTATTGGATTTTTAAGAATTTTCTGATGATAAATATAATAAAATATAACTCAGATTAACGTGATAACGGTTATATGTATGTGTATACATATAAGTATATGTATACTTATATTGTATTACATATATTGTATTACATATATATGTATATATATATACATATATATACATGTGTATATATGTATGTATGTGTATACATATAAGTATATGTATACTTGTATTACTTATATTGTATTACATATATATATGTATTACTTATATGTAATACTTCATATTACTTATATACATGGTCTTCATATGACTAATAAGACACTAACTTTCTACCAAGCTGTCTTAGTATTACGGGAAATTAAACTTTATCTCTAATATATGTGACTCACTGATAGTGACACCAGAAGTCTCTCCTCTTCCATCCTGTTCTATTACAACGAATACTATTCCTCACTTTGTGACTGACTATATATAGCTACAAACACTCAGCCTTGATTCAATACAAATAAAATAGCAAGAGAAGGAAATAAACTTCTGCTGCAGGCTGCCCGTTGGGTTTTCCCAGCACCATTCATTTCTGACATGTCTGGTAACAGAATCTAGAGGGATCATGATGTAGGTAGACATACAGCTTGGACACACCCATTCCTTGGCTCTGTTTTATGAGACAGACACTGTGCTGTGCCCTGAAAAAACAAGGAGAAAGGAGACATAGTCTGCCGAGCGAGACCTGAAAGCAAACAAGCAGACTGCACGGTGAACGCGCTCTCTTCAAGGTGCGTTCAAGCTCCCACGATGGCAAAGAAGAGAGGGTGATTAATTTCAGGAGGGAAACACGATATGTGAACTGGGGCTTGGGAAACGTGTTGAGATTCGCCCAGATGGAGAGCAAGATAAAGAATACGACAATCAGAGCAGAGGTGGGAGGTAACCAGTGTAGGTTTCAGAGAAAACGGTCCTTCTGTACTAATGAAGTGAAAGGTACAACCGGCCGATGGTGAGAGGCAGAATGAGAAACTAGACCTCATGCTATAATCACCATAAGAAATTTGGGCATTGTTCCTCGAGTGAATGGTAGCCACAGAAGACTTTTAGCACAGTCCTGAGCTTCCTGTCTTAAGGACAGCGCTTGCAGCAATATAAGTGGGTAGTCTGGAGGAGAAGACGAGAGACAGGACAGAAGCTAGCAAGAGCCCAGTGCTAAATGTTCAGGTGAGGGATGGTAAGGGCCCATTCAGAGAAAATAGCAGTGGGAGTGGAGGAAAAGAAAACTCAAAACGCACGGAGCCATAAATGGCAGGAGTTGGTGAGTGTTGAAAATGGAGAGAGAAGGGAGCTCAGGATAACCGGGTGAATGACAGTGCCCTCAAGTAAGCTGAGAATACAGTCAGTGAAAGGCAGGTCATAACTGAAACACAGATGTCACTGAGCAGACTCAGAACGGACCCAAGGAATGACAAATAAAGAGGGGCTCAGTTACAACCCTGGAGATGAGCAACATGTACAGGGCAGGTAGAAAAGGGAAGAGCCTACCAGATACAAGGAGTTTTCAGAAAAGAGAAGAAACATCGGGACAAAGTTTCATTCTGGGATCCAAAGAGGGAGAATCTGAAATAGAGAAACGTGGCCATTGTGTCAAATAGTTCAGAACAGCCATGGGGATGAAGATGGGGGAGTGTCCCGTTGATTTAGCAGTGAGGAGGTTATCGGCGACCTACTTAGAATACTTGCCATGGGATGAAGAGGGTGGAAGCCAGACCACATCCTGTTGCTTCCCTGCCATTTCAGAATGTCTTCAGCCTACAAAAGACAGGTTGTAGCCCCTCCTTTTGCCATGTCCGAAGACCTTTAAACCCAAGAACGCTATAATGTGCAAAGCGCTCGCAGAGCTGCAAGAGCACAGAAGGCAACCATAGGTCAGGGTGACATTAACGCATCGAATAGGGAAGTTAAATACATTGTTCACAGTCAAAGGTTATTCCACTATTCCTGAGCCTTTCTGAGGAAAACTACCTGGAGGAGACATGGGCAGAAACCAACCCGGAAGAGATTTTTAAGAGATCCTAAGACACGCATTTGGCGTCATCCCGTGGACCTGACAGCCTGAGTGTGAACTAAAAATGGAGTGTCTACAAAAGGAATGTAGCTCCCCAGCCTAAAGGGAAAACCATACTTTCAGGATCCCTATAGTAAAGGGATATGGTAATGGATAAAACATATTCTACCTCATTATTCTTCAGCTCTGAGAATCTAGATATAGAACATTCAAGATCCTCAAGAGAAGGAAAAAATAACATCTGGAGGCAAAGCTAAAGCTTTCTTCCTTCTATTAATGAACTTAAATTCATTTTCCATTTGCACGCTAAAGGAAGAAACTCATATAACTGGATTAAGAGGGCCAGAAAAACACACTCAAGCAGTGGTCAGTGAACTTTTTCCGTAAAGAGCCAGGTAGGAAAAATTTTAGGCTCTGTGGGCCAGGTACTCTCTGTGGCAACTACTCTACTCGGCCACTGTAGCGGGAAAGCAGCCAGACGTGAAACAAATAAGCGCGGCTGCGTCCCGGAAAAAAAACTTATTTATGGATGCTGGAATTTACATCTCACATAATTTTCACATGTCACAAAATATTACTATTCTTTCTGGGGTTGTTTCAACCATTCAAAAATATGTAAGCCATTCCTAGATTGTAGAGTCATACAAAAGCAGGTGATGGCTGGATGTGGCCTGTGGTCCGGTTCGCTGACTCCTATGCTAGAAGAACCTCATCCAGTTCAGCCTCCTCCATCAGCCCAGAGTTGGCGAATTGGAACTGCTGTGTGTGGAACCCACTGATCTGCAGAGGCCACGGAATCTATATACTTGGCAATGCAGAGACAACTGGTTCCTCAGAAGTGTCAAGGTATTTCTCACTCTGTCTCTGAGCTAATCACTCACCCTGATGCTGAGAATGAAAATTATAATTGATCTAGGGGCTACCCATTCAATTCTTCCTTCATTCACCAAACATTCAATGAGTGACAATGGCTTCTCCAGTGCTACGGGAAATATTAAAGAAAGCAAAAGCGGGCTCCATATCTTCCAAAAGTCTACATCTCTTTGAAATAATAGACTCATGCACTGAAATAACGGTACAACAATTTCAGTGCAAGTTCATAAAATTCAAGGGAAAGCTCTCTGGCTGCTAATATTTAGACCAGATTGCTAGAAGGATGTAAATCTTTTCCCTTTCAAGTTCATCAAAGCATGTGTTGATTACCAGCTCCTGGCATTAGAAAAGTATAAAAATCCTCTCATAAAGTGTCAACCACCTGTATTATAAATACTTATTTTAAAACTGATGTTTTGCGGGGAGCTTGGGTGGCTCAGTCAGTTGAGCGTCCGACTCCAGCTCGGGTCATGATCTCGCGGTTCGTGAGTTTGAGCCCCGCATCAGGCTCTGGGCTGACAGTGTGGAACCTGGAGCCTGCTTCAGATTCTGTCTCCATCTCTCTGCCCCCTCCCCTACTCAGGCTCTGTCTCGGAAATGTAAAATAAAACAAACAGAAAAAAAAATTGAAGAAAAAACTAATGTTTTGGGGTGCCTAGGGGGCCCAGTCGGTCAAGTGTCTGATTCTCGATTTTGGTTCAGATAATGATCCCAGGGTCAGAGCCCCAAAGTCACGCTCCACACTGAACATGAAACCTGCTTAAGATTTTCTCTCTCCCTCCCTCTGCCCTTCTCCTCTGCTCCCATGCTCTCTCTTTAAAATAAAAAATAAAGATAAAATCAATCAATCAATAAATATCAAAACTGATGTTTTGAAGAAGAAAAATATTATAACAAATGATTCTAATTGGTTGTGATAGACAGAGGCTTCTGACTCAGTTTACCTTTTTTCTAAATCAAATCACATCTGATCATTCTCTTACTCATAAATGTTTAGTAGCTTCTCATTTTTTTTTTTAATGTTTTACTTAGTTTTGAGAGAGAGAGACAGAGTACAAGCAGGGGAGGGGCAGAGAGAGAGGGGGACACAGAATCCGAAGCGGGCTCCAGGCTCTGAGCCATCAGCACAGAGCCCGATGTGGGGCTCGAATTCGTGAACCACAAGATCATGACCTGAGGCGAGACTGAACGCTTAACCGACTGAGCCACCCAGGTGCCCCAGTAGCTTCTCATTTTTTAGGACACCTGATCTCCTCGGGTTATGACCTGTTGTCACTAACTACGTAGATACAGCTGCCTCTGACCCATGCTATGGCCCTAATCTGCATTATCCAAACCTAACTAGCTGCTCTTACCTGAACACACCCTATGCCTTCCTGCCTCCATTAATTTGTTCCTACTTTTCAAACAGCCACCTGGCAGGGTCTCTCCAGAAACTTGTCTCCCACCTGTTCTATTAAAATCCTACTCATTCTTTCAGGCTCCACTAAAATGCCATTCATCTTTTTCTTCCTTATTTCACCTAGTGGGAACGAAGGCCTCATAGATCTTTGTTTATGGTTTACATTTGGCAAAAATATTTGTAAGACACCTACTTTATAAGGCTTTTCATAAGGATTAAATAATACGGCAAGATAAAGTTTATAATGCACCTAGCATAACTCCTAACCCATAACTGGAGTTCAAAATAAATAGAAGTTTCACATGTATGCATATCTACCCTTAGACTGTAAGTTCTTAAAGCTAAGGGCCATATTTGACTTACTTACACACAAACCTCTACCAGGCTAAGTGCCCAATATTTATTAAATATAATTAGAATATGAAGCACAGTTTTACAAAGCGTAACTAGGGCTTTTAATTCTAAAGCTAAGTGTGAGAGGGACTGAAAAACTGTATGGTTTCTGTAATCTTTCTAATTGGGTTGACCACATGTTGCAGAAAAATCATGGCTTTTGGAGTATGACAAACCTAGGTTTCAGACTCAGTTTTATTACTAACCGTGCATCTGTGTAAGTGACTTGAATTTTCTGAGACCTATAAAATTACGTTAATTACATGTGCTTTCAAGGTTTTTTCTGAGGTCTCTAGAACAATGCCTGGTATTTGGTGGGCATTTAGTAAGTATTGATTATGAATGTTAAACAGGCCCGTGTGTAGATGCCCCATTTATATTACCCCCATTGTGAAATAAAGCTCAAAATAGCATATACCAGCATGAAATGTGAATTGTATTCTTTTACCATTGTTTCCTAAATATGTAAACAGAGGGGCAATCTCTAGTCCTTTTTGTATGGAAGAGCTGGTGCAATGGAAGGTAGTTTACTAGGAGTTTGCTCTCATCTCTGAGGAGTTACCCTATCGATAGCACCCTCTTCAACTTCTCCCCAGTGACCTTGGCAGACAGCAACAGGGGAGTGTAGAACGTGCTGCCAGGTTAGACTTGAGGATCCATCAGCCTTATCAGGTAGAACTCTGAGGGCTGTAATCTTACCATCTACTGGGCAGGGTCCTTGAACTACAACCACTGGGTTTCATTTCCTAGTCATTGCTGCCATCTTTCTGAGTTGCTCTGTGGGCCACCATATCCCTTCTTCGGCATTGCTGTGAATTATGTATTGTACGTGACGATATCGGTAGTGGAAGCCTATTTCAACTGATGTATATCCAAACTAAACTGGCCTAGGGAGCTCAGACGAGAATGAATCAAAGTCTCTTTGGTATTGGGCTGCGTGAGTACGATCCTTAGAAAACAGTTCCTAGACTCGGTCTAGCGAACCATTCCGCTGACCGAATGTTTGGCAAAGGTTTGCGCATCTTCGACCAAGGAAGGAAGTAGGGCAACGTACTAATGCCAGTCTCTTAAAATACGATACAGGAAATCAGCGATGATCTGTTAGACTCACTTGTACGTGATGTGTTGGTGATATCAGGCAGCGTTTAGTACTTTTAACAGGACAGTGTGTAATCAGGGTTTTCACACAGTTCTTTTTTTTTTAAGTTTATATATTTATTTGGAGAGGGAGTGTGGGTGCAGGTGAGCAGGGGAGGGGGAGAGAGACTCCCAAGCAGGCTGTACCCTGTCAGCACAGAGCTGGATGCAGGGCTCCATCTCAGGAACTGTGAGATCATGACCTGAGCCAAAATCAAGAGTCAGATGTTTAACTGACTGAGCCACCCAGGCACCCCTTGGCGCAAATGCTTTTTTTTTTTTTTTTTAACTTTTTAAGTGTTTTGAGAGAGAGAGAGAGAGAGAGAGAGAGAGCATGAGCAGGGGAGGGGCAGAGAGAGTGGGAGCCACAGAATATGAAGCAGGCTCCAGACTCCCAGATGTCAGCACAGAGCCCGACGTGGGGCTCCAACCCAGGAACAGTGAGATCATGACCTGAGCCAAAGTCAGACACTTAACTCACCAAGCCACCCAGGCGCCGCCCCTTGGCACAAATTCTTAATTTACTTTTCAATCTCAAAATGCCAGGATTGCATTGTTCTATCAAGAATTACCAGTACAAACCACTAATCATCTAGTTGATAACTTGTTAAAATTGACACTAGCAGGGGCGGCTGGGTGGCTCAGTCGGTTAAGCGTCTGACTTCGGCTCAGGTCATGATCTCATAGTTCACAGGTTCGAGCCCCACATCGGGCTCTGTGCTGACAGTTCAGGGCCTGAAGCCCGGTTCGGATGCTGTGTCCCCCTCTCTCTCTGCCCCTCCCCAGCTCATGCTCTGTCTCTCTCTCAAAAATAAATAAACCTTAAAAAATAAAAATTGATACTAGCATTTCCATAGGTTCTAATGAGGATTTAGATTAAAAAGTTAAGTGAGAACAAGCAAGGCTAGAACTAGCTGCGTTTTTCTTTCATATCTCACCATTCCATAAACCACCATTTAAGATGTACTGAATTGGACAAGACCCATGGAGAAAATAGCAAAGAAACTCTTCAATTTTTCTCCACATTCAAGGTAAATGGTGTCTTGGGCCCAAATGAAGTGACTCATTGCCTCAGTTCTCTCTTTCCTGTTTCATGTTCAAATGCAGCCAAGACTGGAAAGTAATCCGACTCCTCCCTGATCATAGTGGACTGCTTCCAGGATGACATTTAGTTTTCATTCTCCGTGTGCTCTGTAAAACCACCCACTGCTCAGAGAAGCTCTTTGGCATATTCTAAACTCTAAGAACAAATGAAAATGGCTTCTTGGGGAAGAAAATGAAGCCAGAACAAAGACATCAGAAACAGGATACCTCAAGATCAGGCACTTATCTGCACGGTAAGTGAAAAAAGCTTCAGGCACAAAGAATTTAGCAATTTAACTACTAGTTTTCTCCTGAGATTTTACTGTCACAAGAGATCCTTACATTTGCAGTGGCATTCGACAGACTCTCCCTTTTCACCGAAGCCAGCTGCGGGAGGTTACTGGATATTTCTTCCCTCTCAGATGCAAGGATCCTTTTGTGAGCAACGTTTGAGGGAGAAGCAGCTCAAAAGGGAGAGGACATCACAAGACAAAGGGACAGGTCGACAGGTGCCTATGAATCTGTTTCCATTCTGCACCGTGGCTGGTGGCAGAGTGGAAAGCCAACCTTTCCTCAGTCCAGCAACATGGCGCCCAAAGCCCGTCATTCAGGCTCTTGGTAAATACCGCTAGGGGTCACGGGGACTTCAGGGAATGTGTCAGAAAGAGAAGCTATGTCCTTGCCCTCCAGCTGCTTTCAGTCTTGTTCAGATGACAAGGTTTATGTTTACGAATTCAAATCCTTCCTCACTTCTTTGCAAACTCCACCCAAAACTCTTCTCCCACAGGCAGCCTTACAGTCCTGACTAATTACACACGCCTCAACTCTGTGTGCCCCACCAGACTCACATCCTCCACTTTTACACAATTAGAACTTGGCAGAAGTGCTCTTTCGTGGATTCCTGTGTGCTCAGTCCAGCCGATTTGTCAGGATCCTGAGGAGAAGGTTTTGGTTTTCTCTTTCCTTTGTGTCCTTTCACAGTAATTAGTTCCGTAGCCTAAACATAATAAACACTCACTGAGGGAGGACTGGGCAGCCAATTCCGACGCCTCTTGCTCAGATACCATTCCAAGTGTGCGGGTTCCTGGCTCTCCCCATAACAGATTAAGTTCCTACAGGTTCCCCTCCCTGCGAAGGTCTTCAGATTTTCGTGCTGCCTTTGTGTCCAAAAGCAAAGATGGGCTCGACAGAGCAAAAGTTAGAAAAGAATTCCGTGTCTCAGGGGGTCACACTTCTGCTCACTATAAAATCAGGACAAGTGGCTGCTCCCCATGGTTTGTGGTATTAACTCCCTTCAGGAGCACCAGTTAACAAGAGCGTGTCCTCAACTCACAACGTCACCATGTTTAGTCATGACACGAGACAGTAATTTCACCCACAGCTAAGGACTCTCATGCACCTACGTCTACCTCGTTCCTCAGAAATTCTCTGATTTATCCTCTATTATGTTCTGCAGTGTTTAGAAATCGGGAAACCAGAACTGATATCCCCTCCTCCATCCCTACCATTTCTATGGAGAAAGCCACAACAGAACAAACAATCTGACTCAGATGGGTCAGGGGGGCACAATGCCAAGCAGTGTCGATACACGTCGTTGGCCCCATCTCAGCTATGTGATTTTCCCCCTAAGATAGCACTGCTAAAAAGACTAACGACTAGTTTCATCAATGACATCTTTGATCGCTTCTTGAAATCTGTGCTGAAGATTAAAAGGTGGGCTAAGGTGGGAGAAGTAACATTCATTTCACTTTGAAGCTCACAAATAGTCACCCAGGTATCACAAGAATAGATATCATGCACCTTCTCGCCTTTAACTTGCCTCTCATGACACTAGCAATGCATCCTTGGGTGTTCTGCCTACTCACGTTTTTCATAACCCAGGGGATAAAAATAAAGTCGAACGCTCAGTGAGCCTCTCCTAACTCCCTCCTCCCATCTGCTGTTAATGCTGGCCAACAGATCGGCCAGCTGCAAAGCTGGCTCCTTCTTGTCATTCCGGACTCTAACTTCACACAGCAGCTCCTCTGTGATGCCTATCCAGACTGTCCCATCTAACGCAGCCTCCCCTACTCCAATATTCTCCATTGCGTTAACTTGGTTCACTTTCATTCAAAACTCTTACCACCGTTGGGAATTATCATCTTTATTTTTGAGTAACTAGAACGTTGTTCATAATACCTCTCTAGAATGCAAGATCCGTGGGAGCAGGGACTTTGAACTGCTCACCAGTGTATATCAGTATCTAGCACAGCTCCTACCTAGCATTAGTACAGACATGATAAGCGTTAGCCAGTGAGTGAATCTATATGTCTCCTTAGTTTCCATCCTTTCTCCTACGTTTGTAAACTTTTTTTTCTCTCCAATATAGAAGCCTATCTTCCTTGGACACAGAGGACTTATATATTTGGTGTGGTCCCTAGAGTTTTGATTCTCCATCGTTTTAGTAACTATAGCTTAAATATTAGCAAAAAATAGACGAAGTCACAGAGGCTTAGAACAAATGTCTTCCCGTCTTGGCAACAGAGAAGTGGAAAAATGCCACTGTAGTGCACGCCATAATTAGACTTCATTCAAATGTGAAAACTCCCGGGGAACCTGGGTGGCTCAGTCAGTTGGGCATCTGACTTCGGCTCAGGTCATGATCTCATAGTTCACAAGTTCGAGCCCCACATCGGGCTCTGTGCTGACAGCCCAGAGCCTGGAGCCTGCTTTGGATGCTGTGTCTCCCTCTCTCTCTGGCCCTCCCCCACTCATGCTCGCTTTCTCCCTCTCTCTCTCTTTCTCTCTCTCTCTCTCTCTCCCTCTCAGAAATAAACATTAAAAAAATGTGAAAACTCTAGAAGTCTGAAGATTAATTTAGGTTTAACTTTAATATACTAATTATTTTAAAACAACAAGTGTGATCTTTTTAAGGCATGTAGATTTAAATATTATAGAGTGTTTTCATATCTAGCTACAAACATGTAAGATAATAAGTTCACCCTTGTGAAATCAAACAAAAACATACTAACGTGCAAAAGAGCCAATGTGACTAAAACTGGATCACGATATTTCTTTTTTTTTTTTTTCAACGTTTTTTATTTATTTTTGGGACAGAGAGAGACAGAGCATGAACGGGGGAGGGGCAGAGAGAGAGGGAGACACAGAATCGGAAACAGGCTCCAGGCTCCGAGCCATCAGCCCAGAGCCTGACGCAGGGCTCGAACTCACAGACCGCGAGATCGTGACCTGGCTGAAGTTGGACGCTTAACCGACTGCGCCACCCAGGCGCCCCAGGATCACGATATTTCTAACTGCAGTTAAGTAAACCAAGAAATAGAAGCCACTGACAATTTTACGCTGGTGTTCAAGTGACCATTAGACATGGAAGCTAAAGGAAAATCCGCGAGGTTTGTTCAATGTGAACACTACAGAATCATTTGTAGTGTGTCCTAGGGAAAAAGAGGATATAATAATGTTACAATACTAATGTTACTGTCATTAGGTTAGGCCATTTTTCCAGTATGCTAAATACTTCCCTGTATTAAAAACTCATGAACGTTAATAGCAAATCTAGCCATCTCTGCTGAAGGCAAGGTGAACGTGTGCTACCTACAACGTAGCCAACAATGGAGCCAGTAACAGAATAGAAGGTTTCAAAGAGGTGCACGAAAATGCTATTACTTTCCTAATAATCATAATTCCATTTCTGACCGTGCCATTTTGGCTTTATAATACTGTTCAATTAAATTAACAGGTGAGTCAAACATGATCATCTCGGCTGCTATGTGGCAGGCATTCTTCAAATCTCTTAAAATGCTTAAGTTTGCTTTTCTGAAAAGCACTTACCCACCTCTCCAGGGTGTTATATGAATTAGGATTCCTGGAGCCCACAGAGTCGAAGCATGGCCAGAAGGTTGGAAGCTAGTAAGCACAATGGAAATGAGTCCTACTTAGTTACTATGGAGACCGTAGACATAAAGGATTCCTCGTTGTGGTACTCATCAGCAACTACTAACACAAAATCCCACATGCCACTTGGACCTAAACATGGTCATAAATGTTTACTGCACACACGTACAACGCATACAACTGTTCTAAGGCTGCAGAGTCACAACACAGGAAACAATATGCTTCCTTCGGTGTTTTTGCATATCCCATTTTCCATCTGGAGAAGTTGAAGTTTTGTTTTGCGATTACCTTTAGAGAATAGAGCATTTTGTTGTTGCCGGATTATTAAAACTGCTTGGCCCAAATCGGGCGCAAGTGCAAATCCTGTGCGGAGTCACCAGCTTACCCAGAAATGCTTCACCCTTGAAAAGGTCTGAAAAGCTCCCACTGCTTGATGCGAGAGTTGCAATTACTGTAGCCTGAAGACAAAGTCCTCCAGCAGGTCAGAGAGACTGAACTGGGCACAGAGCCTGGTGCTCCTGACTCCTACCGTCCTATTCGTGTGAAAACCTTCCAGATCTTTTCTTGCGAATGAATCCCAAATTACAACTCAATTTCTCATCATCTGACCCATGCAAAGGATATCGTCTTGCTTTTTTCCTTTTGGTCTTTGAAATACAATAGTTCTTGATGGCAAGGCCATGCGTTTAAACACAGTGGGCTCATCGCACTCTTCTTTACAAACGTGCACTTCCTGCCTCAGAAGGGAAGGTGCGGTCGATTGCTGGGACCAGGACTCGCACTTGCGCCCTATTTTGCTCAACAGTTTCGGGAAAGCAACAGAAATGCTCCCTTCTGCGAAGCACATTGTACAATAAAATCTCAACTTTCCAGATGGAAAAAGGAGATGTCATAGATACGAGTTCCTGATCCGGCTGCCAAGGGCTTCTCCTCGGTTTCGTTCCCCTGTTTTCTTTAAGGTGTTGATAGCATCACCAGGATTCAGGGTTCACTGCTGTCCACAGTCTGCCTCCATGGTGAGCTTTTAGTCCAGTGAGCTAACAGGGAGCAACAAGCACGCTGGTTATCATGAGCTGAGCGTGGGTGAAGAGGGGCGAGGGAACCATACGAGGTTCTGTGTCTGGTGGGACGCCGGGGGAAGCGTGCCGGGATGCCCACTGGTCCACACGCCGTCACTCTTAGCTGAGGACCTGGGTTATCTCCTTTGCATGCAGTGGTCCCCAGATTCCCTTTCTTCTCCACTTGCTGCATCACTTTTCTTTTTCCACATTCTCTCGAGATCTTTATCCACAGCCACGGCTTCAATTACCACCACCAGGGGCCCCATATCGTTATCGGCAGCCGGCCTCCCCCTCCTAAGCCACACACTAAGGCAACGAAGACGTGAGTCCTGCTTCTCCACTTGGGGCTCTCCACCCATTCCTCTTCTTGGGTTTTTCTCTCAGTGGGGGCATGCCTGCGGTCCTTGACACTTCCCACTTGGTAAATGTTGGGAGGACAAGAGACTCTTAACAACTGGCTTCCGTTTTGTACAGCCGAGCAGATTAATTGTTCAAAAGCAGGATTTTAAATCTACTTTCAGAGATACTGAGTTTTTCCCCAATTCCTGTGTAATATAAAAATGTAAAAGAACTTACAATATTTAAGCCTATTAGTAGTCGTGGTGGGAAGCAGGGAGAGAAGGAGGTAGGAAAGGGTCATTTTCTGTTGTTTGAGGTTGTGGTGTGTGTGTGTGTGTGTGTGTGTGTGTGTGTGATAGGTTTGTTACAAGATTCTGAGAAAAATAAACATATCCAATGCTTATTCTTTTGCTACCGGCCTTTAGATGCTAAAGTCATACTGTGAAATTAGTAACATGTCCATGCATAAATCGATTTTTTCAAAAATATATAACATATATTCTATTCAGAAAGTAGCTGCAATATTCCTTTACTGAATTTGCTCTTAAGAGTTTGTCATTGGGGCGCCTGGGTGGCGCAGTCGGTTAAGCGTCCGACTTCAGCCAGGTCACGATCTCGCGGTCTGTGAGTTCGAGCCCCGCATCGGACTCTGGGCTGATGGCTCAGAGTCTGGAGCCTGCTTCCGATTCTGTGTCTCCCTCTCTCTCTGCCCCTCCCCCGTTCATGCTCGGTCTCTCTCTGTCCCAAAAGTAAATAAACGTTGAAAAAAAAAAAAAATTAAAAAAAAAAAAAAAAAAAAAGAGTTTGTCATTTCGTTTACTACAGACATACACGGTGTTTAAACGAACATATGAAGCATCTAGGTTGTTACCAATTTAAGAAAAGTTGACATAACCTGAAAAGAGATGAAACCACCAATGCCAATATTTAGAAAAAGAAAACGAATTTATTTTCTGAACTCAGTCTTCCGCAGTGACCAACATATATTAAAAGATGACTAAAAAATAAGAAAATAACATTCACATACAAGTTTTGCCACAAGAACCTCTGCTTTGTCCATCCCAATCAGCAAGGGCCGTTTCTCTAAATGATCTTTAAAAAAAAAAGGGGCGCCTGGGTGGCGCAGTCGGTTAAGCATCCGACTTCAGCCAGGTCACGATCTCGCGGTCCGTGAGTTCGAGCCCCGCGTCAGGCTCTGGGCTGATGGCTCGGAGCCTGGAGCCTGTTTCCGATTCTGTATCTCCCTCTCTCTCTGCCCCTCCCCCGTTCATGCTCTGTCTCTCTCTGTCCCAAAAATAAATAAAAAACGTTGAAAAAAAATTAAAAAAAAATCAATCACTCTTGGTGGGGGCTTTGATAACGGGGGAGGCTATGCATGTGTGAGGAAGGAAATATACGGGAAATCTCTGCACCTTCTTCTTAATTTTGCTGTGAAGCTGAAACTATTATTATAAAGTCTTTGTTTAAAAACTAAAAAAAAGAAATCAATCACTGACGCATTGTTTTTTGGTTTTTATTTGGAGGAAAATTCCCCAAAATAGACACCATTCTTTCCAATTGTGGAAAGAACGTGTCTCCATGTTATCAATACCAGCTTGGCAGCTTCCCCTTAGACTGTGTCCCAAAGTAATCCCCCCCCCCGACTTTCCTAAAAGATTTTACTTTTATTTTTAGGTAATCTCTACACCCACCATGCGGCTTGAACTTACAACCCCAAGATCAAGAGTCGCGTGCTGTACAGATTGAGCCAGCCAGGCACCCTGTCCCTGAAGTAATCCTAGCAAGACTTTCTACACTTGCTATCGTTGAAGTTATTTTTCCAGCATCTACTTCTAAGTGTACTTTGTATTTTGTAATCTCACTGAATGCAGTAGCAGAGCTCATGTCACTTATATTTATGTCTCCAAGTATTGGATCCAAGAGATTAGCAGCAACAGCATTTCTTCAGGGTACAGTAACTAATGACATAATACTGTGTAAATACTTTAAAAAAAAAAAAAAGCTTGCAATTACTGCTTTAAGACATCATCTTGTGGGAATGACCTAAGTAACGTAACTACACCTTTTTTTTCCCCTTCATTCAACAAATGTGTATTAAGCTGCTACTGTCTACTACTGTCCTCAGCTTTGAAGAATATGCTCAAAGAGTTTACAAAACTGATAAACAAAGATAAAAAAAAATGGTCAAAAACTATCAGTACGAGAGACAATGAATACTGCTATAAGCAAGGCGTTGATAACATGTGCTCACGTTCCAGGGGTGAGACAGCCTGCATCTGACTAAGGGAGTCGGGAGCTATTTCAAAACAAAACAAAACAAAACAAAACAAAACAAAACAAAACAAAACAAAACACAAAACTGGTGTCAAAACTGGACTTTGAAGGTTAAAGAAGATGTTATGCATTGAACGCGGGAGAAAGAAATTCCAGGGAAAAGTCAAGGTGAGAAAATGTCCTATTGATGGAATAGGAAATTGACCTGCTTGGCTACATGTATGTGAAGAAAACGGTAAACAGAGAGCCTAACAGTCTTATCTATGGAACCTGGAAAATTTATAATTTATTCAGTCACTAATGAGGAGCCCCTGACGGTTTATGAACAGAAGAATGATCTGATACAGAAATGACCTGAAAGAATAATCTGGAAGTGGCCAAGGAACACAAATTTAACAAGATTGGGGTAAGTACAAGGTGTGCATGTGGGAACTTAAGGCCGAATGTAGGGAAGGTGATCATAGCATTTACCTTCCCCAAATGGGGCACTTTGGAAAGCAAAAGAGGATGCTATTGGTAATTACACTGAAACACAGGCATAAACTGGGACTGTCCTGAAAAAAACATGACATACGATCATCTTAATTATGGGGCACTAGTGTGGCATTTTAAGAGATAATAGTTTTATACTATATGAAGCACCTTATTTAGAAATGAATTGAAAGCTGGGGTGCCTGGATCTCAGTTGGTTAAGCTCCGACTCTTCGGTTTCGTATCAGGTCATGATCCCAGGGTCATGAGATCTAGCCTCGAGTTGGGTTCCACGCTGAGGGTGGAGCCCACTTGGGATTCTGTCTCTGCCCCACCTCTCTCCCCCGTGGGTGTGCACGCACACGCTCACTCTCTTTCTCTCTCAGAAATAAACTTAAAAACAACGGTTTGAAAGTCAACCCCTTGAGAAATAAAATCAGATATGTTTTTGCAATACCTCCCATCTCAAAGACATAAACTCAGGAAAGTCCCCATAGGACTTAGTCAGGGCTATTGCTGAACCATGAATCCTCTCCTCACTATCACCCAGAAAACCCCGGTTCTTTCTATTCTGTAAGCTCTTTGAGGACAATGAATAGGTTTTCTTTCTCTCTGAACTTCTTCCAGGTCCGAGCATAGTGGCTCGCGTGTCATAGCTATTTGATTTTTGTACTATTAGGCAAGAGACCAAAGGCAGAATGTGGCAAAATTTGAGTTGAAGGGCATTAAGGTCTCCTCCAGGGGCAAGTGGGAGTTAAAATGAAATTGAGAGAAAGTACTATAAAGGTAAAAAGGAGGGGCGCCTGGGTGGCTCAGTCAGTTAAGCGTCTGACTTCAGCTCAGGTCACGATCTCACGGTCCGTGAGTTCGAGCCCCGCGTCGGGCTCTGGACTGATGGCTCAGAGCCTGGAGCCTGCTTCCGATTCTGTGTCTCCTCTCTCTCTGCCCCTCCCCGTTCATGCTCTGTTTCTGTCTGTCTCAAAAAAAAAAAAAAAAAAAAAAGTTAAAAAAAATTCTAAAGGTAAAAAGGATAGGCATGGAGGGAAGGCAGAGACATCATGGAACCAAAGGTGACTGCTATCCTATACAGTAGCCACCAGCCACAGTCAGCTATTCAAGTTCAAATTCATTCAGGTGAAATAAACCCAAATATTCAGTTCCTCACGCACCAGCCGCACTTCAAGTGTTCAAATAGCCGCACGTGGCTAGTGGCTACCATACTGGATGCCATAAGTACAGAACATTTCCAGCATCACAGGAAGTTCTACTGGACGATTGTTCTAGAAGAAGTGGGAGAAGCCTAGCACCTTCAACAACAGGGAAAGAAAGCAGAGGGGTGGGCCTGAGAGGCTAAGTGGCATCTCAGCTTTTCATGGATGTCAAAAGCCGAGGAGAGGGAACGGAGAAGCAGGCTGGGGACACTTGAAGACCTTTGCAAAGCAGGCTCAAGAAATCTGGCTGCAAATGAGTTCACCAATGTGAACACCTACCTGGAGGCTGTAGGTGAATATGATGAAGAAGGAAACAAGGGAGATTAAGAATTTGAGGGCCAGACAGGATGAGATTTCTTAGCTTGATTCCTTTAAGTACAGATCTGTGTCCTGTAACGTTTCAAATCCTCCACCAACCATGGCCTCTACCTACAGCTCGATACACACGGAGTCACTAACTGGTATTATAGATACAAAAGGTCCACGGGCGCCATGCCTGGGTGACACAGTCCACATGTCTCTCCACAAAGTCAAGCGTGGCGATACTCCAGGACTGTCAAGATTTCCCTTTTATGACTTCTAAGAATGTTTCTAGATTCACTTCGTTAGTAATTTAGATAAAAAATAATGGAACAGGCCGGTTGATTAAGATGGGAAGCCGAAATGCAAAAGGACTCTCTTTTTACAAGAATCAGAAAGGAGCATAATGGGCAACACTCTGATACTCTGGCTTCATTCCTGGGGGTTCTGTGTGCATGTGTGTTTTGTGTCAAAGGGTCCCCCATTACTGCAGCATTTAATACACGTACTCCCCCGAAATGTTGAATGATTAAGCTGTGTAGTGCTCGATTGCTAATTGATGAACTGAATCATGGATTCAGCGTGGAAAAGCATAAACGTAAGGCTGCCTGTCAAACAAGTGACAGAGAAAAACCAAAGAAGCACAGAAAAAAATTATTACAGGGTTACAGGGCTGCAGCACCTTATTCTACCAGAAAAAGCAGCATCACAAACATGGAAAATAAATTCCTTTTTTTCACTTCCCAACACACATTAAACACGAATATTATTTGAGGTTGATAAAAGAAACTGGTGTTTCCGAATAGGTCACTGCATACAACACTTTCAAGCCTTGGACCAAGGTAAGAATTACTTGAGTCAGATGCTCTTTCTTTCTTTCATTTTCTCTGTGGTAAAGGTAGAGAGCTATAAAGTCAGTCACAAAACATATGGAATACTGAGGGATGATTCCAACAATCTGACTTGCTATTGCGTGGACACACATTTATTTTCTCGAATTAGTACATACCATTGGAAACGGCATCAACCCATAAAAACAACTCATACGCCTATTATGTTTTTCCATTTTAAGCTCGTAACAGCAATAACGACCTTAGCAAAAGACATTTCCTTGGAATTAATGGCTGGCTGGGAGGCAGAGCCAAGGGCCACCGGTTCCTCCCAGCTGGTCATTAATCCTCAGGAAATACCTGCACCTCCATCGTTATTGCGAAAGCACCATTACAGAAAATTCTCACAGTTCCAATATATGGAAATTTGAGGCTATTTTGTAAGACTACGGTATTCATGTTAGTTAATAGGCCACCACTGAGCACAGAGGACGTAATTATCAAAACGGCAGAAGGGAAAATATTGTTCTCCTAGGTCTGTAAGATTATAGGAAATGGGGACCAGCCTTATGGGAAGAAGTATATTTGAAGCTAAAAGATATTACTTTAAAGGGATATTTGGAATCACATACATAAAAGTTAATAAAGGCCACGGCATCCATTCCCTGTACTTGGTTAAAAAATATTTTTAAGAAAGGTATAAATTAAAGTTATATGGGCATTTCCTCCCAAGCTGATCAAAGGAAATGAGGTCAAGAAGCTTGTTTATGAATGCAAATTATTACATCCAACTGGGAGATTTAGGGGAATGCATACAGTTGAGAATAGGATTTCTTTCCTTCTGAGTTTCACTTAAAAACTGGACACATACCATTAAATATCATATAGCAAACATTGGTTCTAGACTTCACTACTACAACAATATTATTAAGTTCGGGTTTTGTGTTTTTTTCTCATCTTGGCGGGAGGCTTAGCACACAAACAAGCATCTAATAACTGAAGATCAAAATGATAAATATAGTGTTCGTGTTCTGTGATACAGTTTTCAATTCTCAAAAAAAAAAAAAATTACTGGTTTCCAAGCTAAGATGAAAATGAAAATTAGGTGTTTTCAGGTCTATTCATTCCCTCCTTTAAATAAACAGAGCCCAACAAATGGTTTCAAAGCAGAGAATTAGTCCAAAAATCACACCCAAAGCAGTCTATAAATCTTTTCAATGTGTTATTGTAACAAACTACCAATGTTGGATATGATGCCTTACATGTAATGAAATTCTTTGCAGGTTCTCATAGTGTGTTACAAATACCTGCCTGGTTCTAAAAATAGTTTTGGAGCTAAAGAGAGCTGCCATGGGGTAAATTGTGCCCCTTCCCCCCACCACCCCAAAATGTTGAAGTCCTAACTCCCTGTGTGTCTATGGCCTTATTTGGAAATAGGGTCTTTGCAGACGTAATCAAGTTAAGATGAGGTCATTAGGATAGGCCCTAATCAAATAGGACAGGAGTCCTTTTTAAAGAAAAGGAGACATACAGACACACAGGAAGATATCATCTGACAACAGAGGTAGAGACTGGAATGATGCATTCAAAGCCAAGGAACGTCGAGAAGCATCAAGCAACACCAGAAGCCAAGGGAAAGGCATGGAACAGATTCTCCTCTGAGCCTCCAGAGACAGCGTGTCCCTGCTAACACCTTGATCTCAGGCCCTTCAGTTTCCAGAACTGTTAGAGAATACATTTCTGTTGTGTTAAGGCACCCAGGTTCACGGTACTTTTTTACAGCAGCCCCAGGAAGCTCTTACAGGATCCAAAGGAAGAGGTTCATCAGAAGAAAGGCCAACGTTACAAATGGAAAACCGAGAAAGACTGGTGGGGTGACAGGAACCTGCTCCCTAAAGTGGAAAAGCAATGGACTAGGCATCAGGAAACCTGATTCTTGTCCTAGCTGATGAGGCTGTGTGACCTTGAACTGGACATTTCATTGCTCTCAACCTTCATTTTGTTACCTGCAGAATATGAGAGAATTCAACCACATAATCTCTAAACTAAGTCTTGGGCAGATCAAGCACCAAGCGGACCAACAGTTTCGTATCGACAAAAAAGAAATCGCTATTTTGGCATAGCTTAGACAAGGCCTCGGTGCCAGAAAACAGGACACAGGAATCAGAACTGTAGGCTTCCATTTGCCACTTCCATGGCACGCCAGCAGTCTGACCACGTTTATTCGGATCAAGTTAAGGCCCAGAGAAGTATGTTATGGAAGTAAGAGCAACCTCTTCTGATACTCTTCCACATATTTTTCTTAATATACAGTTTTTTCCTAAACTTCCAAGATTCTCAAAATGTCTCCAGTTGATTTCAAAGCAAGCTTGGATTATTTAAATCATTTAAATAATTGTTACCAACAAAGAGTGTCACTTGTAAATCATGAAGTTTTAAAGCATTGGTCCCAAGTAGCAGAAGTATTAGCCCAAAGAGGAAGAGAAGCGCTTTCTTTATATGCTACGGTATAATCGGGATTTAGGATTTGATAGAACGGTAGCAAATATACTAAACTTGTTCTCTACAAGGATCCATAGTCATTACACTTACAGCTTGTTGTTCACTGGTTGTTATGCCCAAACACCATCATCATCCTAAATGTGGTCATCTCATCAAACACTCGGATTCCAGGAGTGACTAGTCGAACGTGACAGATCTTTGTCGTTCTCAAATTGTAATAGTCACACATTGAACTATTTGCAAATCTGGTTTTTTCTCAGACTGGAGCACAAGATTGAGATACTTAGCTGGTGGGGCAGCTGGGCCATGTGCCAGTGTTTGCATTTCAGCACAACTTTGTGGTGTGTGTGTGTGTGTGCATGTGCGTGTATGACAGCCATTTGCAATTTTTTTTAATTGGGCGATCTAATGGTATTGTGGCATTCTCAAATGTGGATATCCTTACAGGTCTCAAGATAACAGGATTCTACGGCCGTTCATCCTGCAGACCAGGCCAGATAGCCAAAGTACAATTAACAGCACATTTCCCCAATGAATATCTGTTCTCATGGACATTCAAAATCCGTGTGAAATGGATTTCTAGAGGGAGAAAAGTATGTATCCACAACTCGAGGACTCTGGAGACCTGTTTCAATATATCCCAGGAGGGCAAACACATACTCAAATCAGCCTGTTGTTGTACGTGGCCTTGGGAAAAGCAGGTGTGTTACACCACTAGGCCAACTCTTTGCTTCCTGGCCTCTGAAATTGGCAGAACTCTTAACATAATACAAAAGTATAAGTTACTCCAGGCAAATAGTTAGCTGTGTGCCAAGCCCACCTATGATTTTGGCTGGGCCAGCCGGCCTTTTCTAATGAGGGAATGTGAAAGAGTAACTGAAGAGCCACAGACAGGAACCATCGGCCAGATTTCCACTCCCCACCTTCCTACAGCCACACAGTTTTTGCGTACTTAGAAGAGAAGACACTTCATGTCTGTCATCACAGGATGTGCTGAAAACTCTCAAGCACCGTGCAATCTTAGAAGAGAATATCTCAGGCGGTCATGCATGAATCTCCACAGGTGGTAAAATTGTATAGAACTTAATACACACACATACACACACACACACACACACACACACACACACACACACAAGTGAGGACACATAAAAAAGGGAATATGTGAACGCAACGGGTGGAATGTATTCATGCAAAATCCTCGCTGGGATTCTGTACTATAGTTTTACAAAACATCACCATGGGGGTGAAGGCGGAAATGGGCGAAGTATACAAGGGATTGTTCAGTACAATTTCTACTACCGCGAACGAATCTACGATGATCTGAATTCAAAAGAAAGGTTCATTTTCTGGAATTTGGAGTAGAGGAGAAAGGGAGAAAGGAAGGGAGTCTAATTTTTTCTCTCTCCCAGAGAAAGGGCAAGAAAGAAGCTTTTTTATTAAAAAAAATACAAATGTGTAAGGTTATCAAAAGGTCCCTTTCTAGTTTCACGTTTTTCCTATCTAGGAATTTGGAAACAACGTGGAGGGCCTTCCTTCTGATCTTTCTTAGCAGGGAAGAAGAGAGGTCAATAAAATCCAAACAACGTTGGTGCAGAACACAAAGTATCTCTAAATATGTACCCCCATCGGCTATTTTTCATGCTGAATACTTTCAAATGTCACAATATCACACATAGTTTATCAATTTTGCATTCGGTTCAAAGTCATTAATCCTGTAAGAGATTTTATTATGATTCGTGAGCATGGGAAGCCTCGCTGTAAAACCCAGTGTAATTGTCTTTTGTAGATTGACTGGAGTCTGGAAGTGCATTCCCACACATCTGCCTCTGCTTTCACTATGGATTTTACTTGGGGAACCTAACACCATGGTGGTGTTCTCAAATTTGGATATTCCTCTCTGAGGTCCAGAGAGAGACAGGAAAAGCAACTAAATTTATTGAGCGCTCACTATGTGCCAAGCACTGTGTATTGAGCTGCCTAGACCAGGAAGGGTGGGGACCCATGTGCGGTGAGGGTACAGGCTCATGCCCCAGACATGACATCACACTACCACTCTGCCCACTCAGAATCATTGACTTAGGAGGCCAAAAACGATTACATGATTCAATGGCTAAGGTCACAGACAGCCATGGAGAAAAGGGCCCCAGGAAAGCAGCATCGACAAGTCCCAAATGGACAGCTGGGTCACTGCGGCTGGTTTTACCGGAATATAGAAATAAGTAACCTAATCAACAGGGATGTTTCACAAAAACCTACTCTCTACCACCCGAACTTGAGGACTTTCAGCACCATAATTAAACACAAAACGAAACCAAACTGAAATGAGGTCACAAAACGAAAAACTGGTATGATACAAATATGGGGGAAAGCTTCTTGCTTCTACAAAGGCTAACTGTATATTCAATAGATTTTTTTAAAAAAGGCAATACAGGGGCGCCTGGGTGGCTCAGTTGGTTAAGCGTCCGACCTCGGCTCAGGTCGTGATCTCACACTCCATGAGTTCGAGCCCCACGTCGGGCTCTGGGCTGACAGCTCGGAGCCTGGAGCCTGCTTCAGATTCTGGGTCTCCCTCTCTCTCTGCCCCTCTCCCCCGCTCACGCTCTGTCTCTCTCACTCTCAAAAATGAATAAATGTTAAAAAATTAAAAAAAAAAAGACAATACGGGTAAATAGCTATTTAAATATTACTGTGTCCACTCTACTTTCTTACCCTCCAATTTGAGCACTCGGAGACAGTCCTCATGGCTCGGGCCCTCACAGCTGAGGCACTTGGCTTTCCTGCTGGTTTTCTCCAACACCACATCCTCAGCTCCCCACAGGTTAGTCTGCCAGACCACCCCTCCTCCTTAGATTGTATCTCTGCAGAAATGGGTTGTGCTCTACCGCTTGGGATCACTGCAACGTCCCAAGTCACTTCCACTGGAAGCGATCGCCAGTGTCCCGAAGTTCCCTTCTCATTCAGGTATTTTTCGAGCACGCCATTCTTCTGTTTGAAACTCGGCAGTGACTATCTTAGAAGACACGGGTCTATAACCCTCTCCTCTAATGCCCATCATCTTGGACATCTTTCCGGCTCATCCACTTCTCCTGTGTCACTTCAGCCCTTCATTCACGCCTTTGATCACCTGGCCCCCTCTGAACCTCACCCGACACTCCTTATTGACTCACCCTCTCGACACACAAGCTCAATCGTTTCATGTTGGAACTCTTTTCATATGTGTCATCATACATCTTAGAGTTATCTGGTTTAGCCTTCCAACTGCAAGAGCAGATGAAAACAGAAGTACAACAAGAGCATAATTGCTACGTAGGACGAGGGTGAGGCTGAAGACGGTGACCTAAGTATGAGAAGTTTTATGAACAATAAGCAATTTCATTCAACCGATTGGAAAGTGTTAAATTTTAATTGCCGATTATATTTACCGCTATCACCTTATGCCTGTACGGTGCGTCGTGGCCCACAAATTACTTCCTTACGTTATCCTCGTGACAACCCAGAGAGGAAGCCGAGGAAGATATAATTGTCATCCCCAGATTACCTATGAGCAAACCAGCTCAAGGATGTTAAGTGGCTTACCTAAGGACATAGAGCCACAAATCTATTAAGTCAGAAAGCAAGTCAGATAAGACCTCCGTTGCAAACCTAGTGTTGCATCTCCAACACCAACTGAAGTCTCCTTTCGAACTGAGATTAGTAGGTTAGAAAAACAGGACCAAGTTAGAAATATCTGGGAATGTTACCAGGGAAAAGAAAAAGCTGACTTACTAAATTCTCACAGGTTCTAACAGGCACTGTATTTTGAGCATTTACTAGGAACTAGACATTGGAGCTAAAATGCAAGGGAGGGATTATCAGCTGTGTTTTACATGAGAAGCCGTTTAGACTCAGAGAGGCAACAGTGGCTGAAGGCTGGTCAGTGCTGAGGCTCAGACTCAAACCCGGATCTGCTAGGACCCAAAGTGTGTGTGCACTTTACACTGCCCCGAGTCGGAAGAATTATTTTGAAGAAGGACATGCCAGAGGTTCTCTGTCACCGCTAAGAACAACACAAGAGGAAATGGACTGAAAACCGTATAAGGAGAAATTTAGGTTGAATATAAGACCTTCTTGTCACAGGCAGGCATCGTGTCACCAAGAGTACTCATGAAATCTCTCTAGACAGCTTTTTCTCACGTATAAAGAGATTTTTCTACCAAAGGTAGCTTTGAGATTGTAAGTAAACCACTAGAAACGTCTTCTCGGTCTCAAACATTTTATAAAAAGAAAAAAGCCTCAACGTAAGACACCTAAATTGTCACACAAATTTTAAAAGTTGTATTTGCCTTAAGGATAGAAAATGTCAGCTTCTCAAATGGGGGGGTGGGGAACTAAATTTTTTGTAACAGAATTACTTAAAAGAATAGGAAAGAGCAATGATGAATAGATACCGCATTATAATAATCCTGGGCAGAAAACTCTTTTTTTACCAAAATAAGAAAAACCAAATTCAGTCACAAGGGAATTCTTCACACTGAGATCAGGTGTGGCCAAGTGCCCTCAAACTCTACAATCTAGGTACAATGAACATCCTATTAATCCCATAACGTACGTAATGAACACAAAAGCCTCCCTTGCTTTACCATAGCAGGAAACGATGTGGTACTTAGTCCACATGGCACGAATTAGTTTCCCTGTGAAGACTGAGAAACACCTAAGAGGTTTCCGCAATGCAGGTTAGACAATAGAGCAGTTTTGTTCTCATAGGTGCTAACATCTGAACAGGATCCCAGTTGATGTCCACTGAGATTAGTGATTTAACGGCCCAGCGGATTAAGACTATGTGTTAGACGAAAGTTACCATTTTATTGTTTAGAAAATGTCAAAGTTTAAATGGTTTCTGTGTACCCCATCAATTGTCCAAACAGGATGTAAAGTAACACACAAAATCCTAAGCCTGACTGATTCATGGATAAATTTTAGTATCACAAAAAAGGAGACCACCCCTGGAAGAAGAAAATTACTAATAGAAAGCCAGGACCCACCATCGCCTTGGTTTGACAGCCTGGAAATGAGCACACCATACATGGCAAATCTACACAGAACATTGTTAAACTCTAGCCCATTGCTATGAAAGGAATTCCAAGAGGGTGAATTCGGGTTGGGAATGAGTTCATTTTTATCCAACACATATAGGAAATATATGGGTCAAAGACAGGAAAAGGGAATAAAGAATGTAAAGTCAAACTTGACTGACTCCTAAACAAGAAATTTACAATTTAATAAGAGCACAGGAGAATGAAAATGTCCCAGGATGGACAGTATTATCACACATTGTCTTTCCATTCTTTCCAATAAACTCCCAAGTCGCACACCCAGCGTCAAGAACAGTACTACCCATGGAATGTCGGTGTCCAGAGAACAGGCGGGGGGTGGGGGTGTGTGTGTGAGGGATGTGTGGAGGGGTGAGGGTGGGGGTGTTGGAGGGAGCACAGAGATGGTCAAGTTCATACCTTCCAACTCCATGCCGGATCTATCAGCTGATAGCGATGCTTCGTCAATTGCCATTAGGGAATTTAAAGAACACTGAAGTTGGGCCGTTCAAGAGAATAATGGCAGGAAAGAAAATGTACGGACAGATTCTGTAATAAGGAAACTATACTCTAGGGTCAGCTTCTGACACACACTGGTCTATGTCTTCTCTGACATCACAATCCTTTGGAACAGTGAGTGATAAAAGACTGCAAAACAAACGGTACTTTATAGGACAGTATCAGCTATAATCTTACGATTCCCTGTTCCTCCACATAGGGTAATTCTCTCACCTCCCTGGGCTTTGGTGGTTCCCGTAATAGGGTGCTCCCTCAAGACCAAAAATATTTGGATCCTCTGGAAACTTGGCAGACCTGCACTTCCTTTATTGGTAATGTTAATGCTTAAACTTCTAAGTTATGTGACATTGCTACCTTTGTTATTCTGACTGTGAAGTCCTTACCCCTTTAGTGATGTAAAACCTAGGGTATTAGATTTCCACTCGCCGCCCCCCCCCGCCCCCCCAATGAACCCTTAATTGTAAACCCCACTGCTTTGTGCGTCCTTTTAAGTGCTTCAGAATGCCCCTGAAAGAAGTCAAAGAGACAAATAGTTATTAACCGATTTCCCCCTTTTGTTTATTTCCATGTTAACACTAAAAATTGGGAGCAAAGGAAATGGGAAACAGGCAATTAAAAGAAGTTTCTGTAGAAAAAATTAGAAACTACCTGAGAAAATTAGTCTGTGAGGTTTTGCCAACAAAGCTTTCTTCTGTTTTTCTGATGATCCAAAGCTGTGACGAAAATTCTTTGAAGGTACAGCACTAGAGTCTATTTTGGAAAGCACAACGCTATTTCCAGGAGTGAGGGAATGGAAACATTAATATAGGGCAAGGCATCCGGAGTCTGTATCGAGCCTGGGTGATAGCAGCTCACAGCTTACTTCTTCAGGGGAAGGGCATAAGCTGGAATTTGAAATTATTACAAACACTGCTTTTGATGCCGATAGTTTTTATTTTTAACCCCTTGATAGCCTCTTTGAAAATACACATCATCAGATTAAAAGAAAAAAAAATAAGCCACAGAATGCAATTCAAATCCTCATTCCTACTGGAAATCAAAAATGCAAAGACTATGTTTTATGCACAGTAAGAAACACTGTCATTCTATTCAGCAAACATTTATGAAGTCCTGCCGCGGGCCTGCAACCGTACTAACGTCACAACTCTATGGGAACACCTGCCACAGACTGAATACAGTTTTTGGATGGCTTCTCACATAATTCTTACAAAATCATCCTACGAAATGGAAACTCTTACGACCCTTTATTTTACACACAAGAAGACTGAGCTGGTGACAATGAGCCACTTGCCTTGATAAGCTGATAACTGAGCGCAGGCGCAGGCGGTCTGAGCTCTTAATCGCTTTACGGAATTTCCTCCTAGGTCCTAGTGCTAAGAGTGAAAGGATACACATAAGCTTTCTACTTTCAAGCGCTCATTTTTATTTATTTATTTATTTATTTATTTATTTATTTATTTTAAATTTTTTTTTTCAATGTTTATTTATTTTTGGGACAGAGAGAGACAGAGCATGAACGGGCGAGGGGCAGAGAGAGAGGGAGACACAGAATCAGAAACAGGCTCCAGGCTCTGAGCCATCAGCCCAGAGCCTGACGCGGGGCTCGAACTCACGGACCGCGAGATCGTGACCTGGCTGAAGTCGGATGCTTAACCGGCTGCGCCACCCAGGCGCCCCGAAGCACTCATTTTTAAATACAAAGGGTAGCAGTACCCAGAAATCTTAGAGTATAAATTAATCGCTTTGACACCAAGTGACTTTAAAGTTATCTGGTAAACATAAATTACCAGCATGAACAAAGACAAAAAATTAGAGCAACGTATGCTGAAGCAGTGGCCCGACAGAACTATCTGATCCTTCTGCTCTTTCTTTCTGATTCCATTTCCCCTCCTTCCTGGAGCCTATATCTGACAATTTAGTACCTATCTTTTTAAACCTACACTAATGAGATAAAATGACTCACTACTTTGATTAATCAAATAGGTATGCATACATTTGATGTAAGCCTGGATATCTGCCGTGGTGATAAAGAGAAAATGTAACCCCAGGCCCCCTAGTACAATTAATTCATAGATTATATATATAGCTATATTCAAAGAATGCTATGGAGTGCTCTTGGGATCGGAAAGCAACACAATCATTTCTGTGGAAGGACTGTTGAATTCTAAAGAGCTCACAACACTTGAAAACTGGAATTTAATTTAGCCTCTCAGCACCCAAAGCCCAGGGTAGTAATCTAATGGGCCAGCATCAGATTTTCCTGTTTGGTTCCCCAAACTGTAAGTGCCCCAAAGGCAGCCCCCATCTGTGCTGCTGACCTCAGTAACCGCCCCAGGACCTACCTACCACAGGGCTTGATCCACAGGACTGTCAGAAGACTCTAGCAAAATGCTTCGACAAATGGAAAGTTACAAAAGCAAAGGGTCTTGCCATTGGAACCCTAGGGTTTATGGTCCAGCCAAACAAGAGAGAAGCAAACAAACAAGTGAAGAAAACAGTGTCCGAGCAGTTTCTTGCATGCCTGCATTGTCTACCTTACACGCTCAGCCTTCTGCGTGATACCGCGTTCAGAGAGACACTCAAAGTGCGCCTTCTGAGTTAATGCGTTGAGACCATCACAAGGCTTCCCTTGGCCATACATCTAGGCTTAGCTACATGATCTATTCACACCCAAACAGGACTCTTTAAGCTTCATAAAGCCATCTCCCTCTACCTGAACTTGAAGAACTATTATTCCACAACCCGAGTCTAACGTAAGAGTAGATTTAATGCGTTTTTTTCTAGATTCGAATAGGGGGCAAAGGCCTGCCAACCCAAGCCTGCTTTGCAGCCGCTCATCAAGACTGAGGAAACAGAAAAACAGAGACTTTTGCTTCCTACAGCATCCTTAAAAAGACATCTTATCTTACTTCTAAAGTCACATTTATTAAAAAAATGAATAAACACTGAGTGAAAAAACAAATTTCACTGTAACTGCTGCATTGGATTACCCCTGAGGATAGAGTATGGGGTAGCCTGGATCCGTCAAATCAGAAAACCTTATGTCTGCCATGACTCCCCGCCTCTTTCCCACCAACTCTTTTACCAGAGTTGACCCCCTGTTCCTGGCCCTGCCCCCCATCTGGTGGAGGTGCTAATGAGTAGTGAAATGGCCAAAGGGCAGGCAGCAGGGGGAGCAGGGAAAACAAAGCAAAGGAGGGGACAGGAGGAGGCTGGATCATCTACAAACTCAATAATCAGTCCCTGGGTAACTGAGCTGGCTGTCTCAATAAAGGTTCTTGTGTTTTACAACCCAAAATGCTTGAAAGCCATTAGTTACAGATAGAATGTTCCTGTGAGGTACTTAAACAAGAGAAAAAGCATGGGTAAATTAAACAACCTGCCCAAAGGTATTCAGCTCCTTAAAACACAGAAGTCCTTATTTCCAATGTAGACAGAGTAGGCTTGATTAAGTCCCATCAGATTGAAATTTTGCCAAAAATGGTTAAATATTTGTGTCAGGTATTGAAGAGTTTAGAATAAGGAATTCCTGGATTAAAAAAAGAATCTTAAAGTAAAAACAGATTCCACCCTTAGAAACAGAACAAGGGCGTGTGGGTGGCTCAGTCGGTTAAGCGTCAGACTTCGGCTCAGGTCACGATCTCTCAGTTATGAGTTCAAGCCCCCTGTCAGGCTGTGTGCTGACAGCTCAGAGCCTGGAGCCTGCCTCAGATTCTGTGTCTCTCTCTCTCTGCCCCTCCCCCACTCACACTCTGTCTCTCTCGGTCTCTCAAAAATAAATAAAATGTTAAAAAAATTTTTTTAAATAAAAAAAGAACAGAAATATTATCTTGAAATATGGAGTAGTTTTACCTATGTTGCCTAGTAAAAAATATGTGTGTGTGTGTGTGTGTGTGTGTGTATGGATAGAGGGATGTGGCATTTATTTATATACATTTATATACATCATGAGAATGTATATAAACTTATTTATATACATCATGAGAACTTCTAATATTTTAGAAAAATTTACTCCCATCCATAAATACTCAATTTTGGGAAAGCACAGCTAACTATGTGCATGGCGGTATGGATAAAGTCTTAAATACCTTTACCGTCATATAATTTCATATCATCTTGAATTCCATAATACCTGACATTTAATTAGAGTAGAATTGTCTTAGACAGGGCTTCTTGAGCTGCTAATTTTGTGCAGGGAAATAGAACATTTATCTGAACTAGCTCCTGTCTATAATTTGCCACTCAATCACAAATGGGACAAAAATATGTCCTCCCTTGATGATAGTTTGATAAGGTCCCATGGTTATTGTGATATTGTGGCAGTAATACCTGGGTGGCAGACCCTGAAGTCAATGGTTGTATAGTCCTGAACAGTCAGGATCTGGTAAGCAGTTGGCCATGCAGATGACAAAACAGGGCAGGTTATCAGCCTCGTTTTTAAGGACTCATTTAGCGGAACAATTAAGACCAGCATTTCAACATTCCGACAAGTAAGAAAGGAGTTTGATCTTGAATCAAGCTATGAATGAACAAATCTAATTCTTGCCTTCAGAGTATGATTTATTTCTTAGTATTTTCATATTTAACCTTGCAACTTTAAATAGTTATGTTAGTGAGTTTCGCAGTCAGCTATTAAAAAACCAAATAAAGTTAAAAAAAATAATAATAAAGTTAAGCCACTTCTCGCGCCCCCCCACCCAAGAGTTCCATGAGAGTTTGCAAAGTATTCCATGTTTATCAGAAAACATTGCAAAGGAGATCATTTCAGCAAACACTGCTTATTAATTTTAAACACATTATATGCATTGGAAGATTAATATTTAAATTACTGAACATATATCAAAGAACCATGTTTGGTTTAGAGGGAACATCTCCATTTTTTAACGCATGTTATAACAAAAAGTCTCTAAGGGAAAATGGTTTTGCCTTCACACACTCCATTAGCAGTTCTTGATGTTATATCAAAGTCATTTCTTTCCCTCTGACTCCCATAAAAAGTTACAATTATCTGCAATATGCATTATTGGATATTCCTTTCTAAACATCAAAGTTCTACTTCAGTTTAAACAAAGCAAGTGTTAAATTACAAATGGCTAAAAGCTAAAAAAAAAAAAAAAAGTAACAAACATCTGGAGGGAAAAAGTAATGGAAATGAAAACCTAATGTTTGAACTTCAACATCAGATTTCCAGGTTCCTCAATGCATTAATGCTTGGGATCTTTAGAAGAAATCCGAAGAGTTTTAATCAGTCTAGTTTGTAACGGGCTTTATTCCGATTTAATTTCCTGTTCTGGATCTTCAAATAATCACTTAAGTTTCTAGATTTCTTCAGACTTGAAAGAACAAAAAACTCCGTTGCCTATCTAAAATCCCCACATTTGACTGACAGCTGAAATGACATCACTTTCCTGGGCATCACAAGCTCTTTAACAAAAGACAACTGCCCCCTCAGAAGAGACAGAACAGAAATGCATATTTTTATTTTAGTTTATATATTTTTTTGCTTTAGGAAGAGAGTGTGCGTGAGCAGGGAAAGGGGCAGAGAGAGAGGGAGAGAGAATCTTAAGCAGGTTACACGCTCAAGGCAGAGCCTGACGAGGGGCTCAATCTCACAACCATGGGAGCATGACCTGAGCCCAAATTAAGAAAGAGTCCCACACTTAACCGAATGAGCCACCCAGGCGTCCCGGAAATGCATAGGTTTCAAACGTACTGCACACACCCTGTTACCAAATAAAGAGAACGAGCAACCCCCGAAACAGCTGGGGTTTGTTATTAACTTCCTAGCGACCATTCAAAATTAAGCTTCAGCAGCTAGTCCTCGGTTCAATTTTTAGGTCAATCTCAGTATCTCCAGAGGATTTTTTTCTCTTTACAAACCATTAATTCATATTGGGGGTATACTTCCCTTCTGTTATTAATTTCCTTTCTCATAAAGATATTCTGAAAACAAAACACCTCCAAGCATCTTTGTTCCCAGTGCTTTATTCTTTATTATTTCATCCTTGCTTTTCTGTTCTTCCGGAAGTACTAGTTGCTTCTTTAAGCAACATCTGGATGGAGCCTTTCATCCACCAGGTTCACATCTTCTTGAGCTTTCAGTCCATCCTCTGAAATTTTTTCCAAGTATTTCCCATCACCAACTCTGTTATGTGATGAGTTCCCTTCATCGGCAAAAACTGAGAAAGGCAATTATTAAATGCCTAGTTTCAACTGGCATAAGGACTGACTAATGGAATTCTATGGAGGTTCCAAGAAACCAGCACATCTCTGCATGTGCGTATGGAGACAAACAGAAGGAATAATACTTTCAAACTGATGAACAACACATGACACCAAACCTCCACAATTGGAAGAAAGATTTATAAGCTGCTATATAAAATCTCCCCCTTAACTGGAAATAGATTTAAAATGTACTTTCATATGGGGGCGCCTGGGTGGCTCAGTTGGTTAAGCGTCCGACCTCAGCTCAGGTCACAATCTTCCAGTTTGAGAGTTCAAGCCCCACCTCAGGCTCTCTGCTGTCCGCACGGAACCTGCTTCAGATCCTCTGTACCCCTCTCCCTCTGCCCCTCCCGACAGTCGCTCACTCTCTCTGTCTCTGTCTCGCCCTCAAAAAAAAAAAAAATAAACATTTTTTTAAAAATTACTTTTGGGGCATCTGGGTGGCTTAGTCCGTTAAGCTCAGGTCATGATCTCGTGGTTCATGAATTCAAGCCCCCTGTTGGGCTCTGTGCTGACAGCTCAGAGCCTGGAGACTGCTTCAGATTCTCCGTCTCCCTCTCTCTCTGCCCCTCCCCTGCTCACTCTCTGTCTCTCTCTCTTCAAAAATAAACACTAAAATAAATAAATAATTTTAAAAAGTGCTTTAGTATTATTTGTAAGCAGTTCCTAAGCTTGATGATGTTCAGCACAGATACATTAAAGACAGGATGATACCATCAAGGGTCCTTGGTGGGTTGGATACGTGACTGCCACCTCACTCTATGTGTGTAACTATCGGTGGCTGTTAAGTAGGGTCTAGGCTGTCGGCGGTATCTATATGAAAATACCCAGCGGAACTCATCACAGTGCCTAATATTTATTGAGCACTTGCACGTGCTACGCCTTTTATTAAGCCCTTTGCATGCATGATCGTATTTAATCCTTGCGACAACTCTACATATGAGAAATATATGTATCTAACAACTCTGTGAGAAACGTGCCGCTCTCCCCACCTTTCTAGAGATAAGGAAACTAGGTCTTTAAAAGGTCATGTAATTTGCTCAAGAATCCACAGTTAAGCAAGTGATGGGCCGAAACTGGAATCCAAGCCACCTGAATCCAGATCTTGAGCTCCCAACTATTAAAGACCAGGAGAACATTTTGGTCCCACTTCTCTCCCCTTCCTTAACCTCTCACCTCCTCCATATCAAAAAAAAAAAAAAAAAAAAAAAAAAAAAAAAAAAAAAAAAAAGAAAAAAAAAAGGGGGAAGTCCAGATTAGTTCATCAAAATAGCAGACCCGAAATCTAATTCAAACTCCGGGGATGGAGGGAACAAAGGAGAATAAAGGAAATAATAGAAGGGCCCTTAATCAAAATTCAGCTAATATACTCACTGGATTAGCCAATGGTCCATCTCGCACCAAAACAAGACCGACACAAGTTTCTCCCCTCCATCTACTTTTGGTTAGTCGACTTTGGTTTAGTGTGCTTTTGGTTAGTCAACTCTTGAGCAACCTACGAGCTGCTGATTCCAATCACATCAGATGAGAAAGTCACACCGTAGATATTTTTTTCCAGGTCTCTCACATGACGCTGTCAGATTTATAAGATATCTTTTTAAAAGTGAAAGAACTTTAAAACAAAATTTAACAACTCAGAAGAATAAAAGGGTAGCAATTTGGCTTTTAGGCCACGTACCTAGTAAATCCAGTCAAAATTATGTCTCTAATACAAGGAAATTGGTAAACGACACTGTTGGAAAGAACTGAACTAACTATAAAGGACAAGCCCATTTCCTATGGAAAATGCAATAATTTATCTCTTCAGTACAAGCTTTCCAGCAAAGAATGGCACTGAAATTAATGCCTTGCTGTGACTGGCTGCATACTCCCCCCGCCCCCAACAGTGTACAAGCAAAGAGGAAACACACTGTCTAGAAAAAATACACAATTTCCTTTTATTTCCTCTTCTAAGTAGAACAACTCTTCTCTGGGAACCAAATCAGGGACTAGTAACAATTCACCACATGACATTTTTCATTCTCACAGCCAATGAAAAATTAGAAATCATGACAGTCAATGAGGATGACCCAGAAAGCAGGGGTTTCTACGGTGGATGCCTCACATGGGGTTCTTACCCAACATAAAGATCAGACGGCTGGAATCCATATATCCCTCAAATAAGGAAGAATCCACTGAGAAAAAAAAAAAAAACCACGTAGGTCCTTGGCTGAACCACTGGCTGTGTAAAGATGAGTGGTGGGAAATAAAGCCATAAAAATAGGTGGGTATAAACTGGGGAAGGGGTGGGGCCTTAAAGTGCTAGGGCATTTTGTGATCAACTCAGTGGTCATCTGTGCAACTAGAGAAAGCTTCTGAGAAGAGCGGTGACGTGACTATAACCTACAGATGTTGTTGGTGAACACTACAGGATACCCCAAAGGTAGAACAGATAAAAGGTAGGAAGACCATTTAAGAGGCAAGATATGGAAACAATCTAAGTGTCCATCTACAGATGAATGTTTAAGCAGATGTCGCGAGTGTATACACACACACACACACACACACACACACACACACACAGAATATATGGGACAGAATATTGTTCAACCCTGAGAAAGAAGGAAATGTTGCCATTTGCATGGATGGATCTTGAAGGCATTAGGCTAAGTGAAGTAAGTCAGACAGAAACAGACAGATACTGAAAAAGACCTCTTACATGTGGAATCTAAAAACCTAAACTTATAGGAATGAGAGTGGAATGGTTGTTGCCAGGAGTGGAGGATGGGGGAAAGGAGGAAACATTAGTCAAAGGACACAAACTTTCAGTGGCCAATTCTGGGGATCTAGCAAGTGATTATAGTCAACAACACCGTGTTATATGCTTGAAAGTTGTTAAGAGGTTGGATCTTAATTGTTCTTACCACAAAAACAAACCAAAAAAAAAGGTAATTATGTGAGGGGGGTGGAGGACTTCACACATGTTACTACAGCAGTCATTCTATAATACGTAAGTAACAAATCATCACTTTGGTTCCCTGAAGTTAACATAATTTTATATGTCAATTATAGCTCAGGAGAGATGAGAGACCAAAAAGAAGTCACACTTGATGGAAGCTTCTGTGCTCATTAACTGTCATTGTAGTTGCTTACAACTTACCTCACTTTAGCGACCTTAATCTCCTGACTTTAAAGAACTTACGTTTTCTATTATGTTGCATTTTAGAAAGTTTGTATGGGTCTTTCTTATTGATTAGCTCAGGGGGATGCCGTCTCAAAGTTCTGATGCTTAGAAACTGGCAGACCTATATTCAATATGTATGCCAGTACCAACTTAGCCAACCGCGTGCTCACTGGCGTGTCAATGGAAGCAACACTTTTTGACTTCTGAGACTAAGCAGCTTTCTCCTCATTTGTCTAGGAGCCATGAGTGTATGTCAGAAGGCTGAATATCTACCCTGAGGCCACCAAGCTGGAAAAGCCAGGTGTGTGGGTGCTCCTGATGCACCCAGACTTCAAGCCCATTTGCAAAAGCAAGATGTGAGTAAAGAAGACTCCAGAATCTAGACTCCAAGTGCCTGAGTCAACCCCAGCAGTTTGAGCCTTCCCAGTTGGGGCCCCAGACATCCTAAAGCAGAGACAAGACTTTCTGCTGTGCCCTGCCCATATTCCTGACCCAAAGAATCCATGAGCATGATAAAGTGGCTTTAAAAAAAAATTATTAAGTTGGGGGATGGTTGACTAATTAGTCAGTAACAGATAACTGGAACCACACGTACAGCAAGAAAGGTGATAAACCCACCGGTTGTGGAGCCCACACTTGGAACATGATACTTAGCTCTGGGTGACCTATTTCAAAAGGTTAATAAACAAACATACTAAGAAGAGAAAAACAAGAATGTTCCTTTATGGGGAAAAAAACCAAAAGGACTGAAGATATTCAGACTAGAAAAGACAACAAAGAATATGCATTAATCGTCTTCAAATACGTGAAGGACTATCATGAATAAAAGTGAAAACAATTACTAGATATCTATCCTTGGAAGGAGGACCAAGGACAGTGAGCGGAAGCTAGAGGGAGTCAGATAGAAGAATTTTCTAATGTTCAGAGCTTTCCAAGAAGGAAGAGGCAGGCTTAAGAGGTAGTGAGTTCCCTAACACCGAAGATATCAAACAGCCCAGATGATTACCACCCGGTGGGTTGGTTTGGAGATCATTCATTTATTGACCAGAAGGTTGAATGCAATGCTTTACTTTAAGGTTATACTGCGACACTGAGATGTTTTTAATCTAACGATCATCCCCATTTCCTTGTGCTAAGAAATCTAATCCCAACACATGTTGAGCAGAGGAAAAAAAATACAAGACGAATAAATTAAATGAAAGGCAATACCACAGTATAAATAGAAAGTGATGTAGAACTCAAGAGGAGAAAGGAATGGCATACCACCAGGAAAATATACTCCGGCATAGAAGCGAAGACACTTTTTAAAACGATGAAGCATGAAGACTAAACCAGGGAAGGGAGAAAAAGAAAGTCAAAGATCCCATCACAGATGATTCCTCGTATGGGGGACGCCTTTATCTTTCTTGAGAAATGGTTTTACTCATGTTTAAGACTTTTCTCCGCTGTCAATGGGAAGACAGACCAGAAGAACATGGGTAGCGCAGCAGCAAAGGGAACAAGGTTTAAGTGGTAAAATTAGCGAAGCTCTTCAGCTATCGCTGAACTTCTGGTCTCAAAAAGATACAGGATCGGTGTTCCTGCAGGATCAAGAGCTTGCACAGAGGCCACTGTCACAAATGTTAGTATGTAAGAAGGACCACTAAGGGAAGAAAAAAAAAAAAACAACAATCTGGAAACTTAAACCTGGTTTCCTAAAACGCCAATGTAAAAAGGAAAACACAAACCACCTAGAAAATGAGATGTGTCCAGAGCAAAGCCATGGAGGAAATTAAAAAAAAAAAAGAAGAAAAAAAAAGAAAACGTTAAAAAGTTATCTCATACACATTTCATCTGAATTTTATCACCATTTGTAATCAACTTCCAAGGTTTCATAATACCCTTTAACCTTAGTTACTCAACCCACCAGAACAAGTCAACTCATTGTTTGTTACTCCCTTTGAAGGAAGAGTGGAGACTCTTTTCATGTTGATAAGAGATAGAAAGAGGAGTCACTCCCAGGAAAGAAAAGCGTTCTGAGTAAACTCCTGGAGCCTCCTGGTAAAGAGCAGTGATAATTTGTCGCCTGCCTTAACCCTTTCAAAGATTCATCGAACCAGAAGTTAGAAATACATGTAATTGATAAAATAAAAGTAATTTTCACTTAAAAAAATAAGTTTTCTTTACAAAACACACACACACACACACACACACACACACACACACACAGAAATTGTATCTTGTTACTCACCCATTTCCTGGGTCTGCCTCTTGGCCGTTTTTCTCCAGTGGCTTCTGCTTTCTGCAAAATGAAAAAGGAAGTCATATTGTTTCCTACCTGACATGATTTATAAGTGCTGCACCAAGGGATACATTCCAAGCGAGAATGTTCTGGTTTGTGATGAGGCATTGAGATTGCTTTAACAATCTCCCTCTGAATGAAGGCTCATCTTCTTGTCCATGTTTGAGTAGATTCTTCTTCTGGTTTTTCATTGCATGATGTAAAGAGATATCTATCTATGCAACTCTCACCCTAAAACATTCCCCTGGAGTGATGTCTTCTCTAATGTATGAAAATACTTCTAAAAAGCTATTTGGCTGTTATTTCCATCCACAACAACAACAAAAATACTCCCACACATCCATAATTATATAAAGGAGTATTTTAGAAAGGTAATGTTTCTTAAATGATTTTTTTCCATGTCACAAGTGAAGTTACAAAAATTAATACTGATATGTTGCATAACACTTTACAAAGCATTTCTACCTACATCTAAGAAAGCATTTCTACTTTACCAATCAAAAGTAAGTCCAAAGTAAGAATACATAGGCTTCTAATTCAAAACACCAAACATCTGCTTACTTTTACATAATTTCCTATTCCTTGCCAAAAACAATCACTTGTCCATCAGTTCATTTAAAGCAAAGAAAGAAAAAAAAAAAAAAACCTGGCAGAAATCATCAATGTTTGTCTCTGAGATAGAAACTGGGAGTGCCAGAAAGCTAAAAGGTTTTTTTTTTTTTTAATTTCTTTTCTTTATAGAAGATTTTTCTGGTATCAGTGGTTTTCACCTTTTGAATCAGATTTCATCGTAATCTATAAAGTAATTTCCCTCTGGTTTTGACCTCTACTCCAATCCCCAAATACACCAAAAGATACATACAAATGCACCTGTGCACCCACACCCATACGCAATTTACATCTTCTGTATAAACGTATATTTATACTTTTCAAGATAAAGAAAACGTAGTGCATCTTGTTCTATATATAAGAATCATCCCAAGGCTATACAAGCACAAAAATACAGGTAACCTAAGCCAGGATAACTTGTTTTGTATTCTACTTTTGTTACCTGAGTTAGCAGCCAGTAGCTACTTGGTACAATGATACTAAAATGCTCCATTATAACTGTCTACACTGCCAAGTGAGATTCTCCTCTTTCTCTCTTCCATCTGCCTTGTAAAAATAGATGCAGATAGAGGATGGAAGGATAGATAGACAGACAGACAGACAGACAGACAGGCAGGCAAAATACTCCACAAGATTTCTCACAAATGGTATCCCCCTAACCTGGCATTACTACCCAACAGGTCCTAGGCATTAACCCAAATTCTGCATGATTAGCATAATGTTAGTTCACATTTATTGAGCATTTAAAATACCCTAGGCACTGGGCTAAGTCATTCATGTGTGTTATTTTAAGCTTTATAACAGTCTTATAAGGTAAGTATTATTATTTCCCTTATTTTACAGATGAGCAACTACGTCTTAGAGAGTTGTGAAAGGTAACCCACAAAACTGATAAATAGCACACCTGGGATTTGAACCCAGTTCTGCTCATCTCTAAAGGCTGGGTTCTCCCCTCCTAAAACTATTACCTCTCCCCAGCATATAGGCATTCTATACCGTACGGAGATATTTTCATCAACTAAAATTGTCACTGACTCAGCTAATTTCCCCGAACAGAAGGAAACTTAGTAGCTATAGGAGCTCAGTCTAACCATCAGGTTTGGGCACTGTGAATCAATCGTTTTACTACCTGTGAATGACTCCACAAAGGAATCATTTATTGTCAAAGGTTAGTGTCACTGTCCTACCTTTGGTCGTAAGGGCAATGAATTAACTTAAATGAAAGCCAGGAGTGCCCAGTCAATCACACCCTCTTTCTGAGTGTTGTCTTAGGGAGAGAGGGAGTTGTCTTAAGAGGAACACAGACGCTACTTGGGAAAGCTTAGATTCAAATCCCTGCTCTGCCATTTAGCTTTATGACTTTGGGCAGGTCCCTGAAAACCTTAATTCGGTTTCATGTGTGAAATGGAGATAATGCCTCCTGGGAGGAGTGAAGTGCCCACCATAAATGAGGTGCTCAATAAATGCTCTTTCACGCCTAACAAGATGGAACTCTTCAAGGGAAAGTTTTCCTTCAAGTTAGTCCAATCTCAAAGAAGGTTCAGTCAATGCAAATATTCCATTACACCCATCTGTCACCTTTAGAATGAAGCTTTTAAGAAACCCTTTGGCTAGTACATAGTGAGTTATACGAGTACAAAATTCCCTAATACAGAAGCAGTGTCTGATTTAATCTTTGGGATCAACTGTGAGACTGCACAGTTTACCCAGTAGTCAATTACACAAATATGGAAGATAGAAATCCTTTTTCATGGGCATGGGGATGGTAGGTGGGGTTAAGAGGAGGAGGCTATTGACCTTAAAGGCTAACAGGGCTACACCAGGCTTTCTCGGTGCAGTTGTTACGTTTCAGGGGCCACGATGTGATCCAGGCGTATCTAAAATCTGCTGAAGAGAAGGTTGTTTTCACAAAGGGTTTCATTGCATTTCCAAGTCACAGAAAGCAAATCTCTCAAAGAGAGAGAGAGAAAGCCCTGCAAGTAAGAGGACTTTAAAATGAGCATCTCATTTACAAAAAGCCTATTCAAAAATAAAATTCGCACCATTAGCTAAAGGGCAAAATATCACAATTATCACTTGGACTTGTTAAAAGCAGACTTGCTCCTTGGTCTTCAGGCCAGTGTTACATGTAAACTGAAACCCTCTTCTGAGTCTACATCTAGAAGAAACACATTAGCTGCGCTGTGTGGCGTCGATCTGGGAGGTTCCCATTGTTCTTTAAGACCCACACTATTTAATCATTCTGATCAACCTTCACAAAGGCTGCAAAACAAGTTAGGATTTTGGTCTGTAAACCAGCACAGATCCAGGATTTTTACATGTAGGAAAACACTGGCTTTAACTTTTCTCCTGTGTTGAATGCCCTTCGGAATATTATTTTTCAATAGAAGACCAACAAAACCTTCCAGGGGCTTGTTTTGTTTTTAACACGTCAGCCTGTCCAATACTGTGGGAGTATATATTTGGTTTCCTTTCACCAGGGTGGAATTTGGTTCTATGCTACAAACCCATGTATAATTGAGACAGTAACTTGTTCTAAGCATTTACAACTTGTGGGGGGGGGGGGGGGTGGGCGGGGGGTTGGGGAGAGAGGCTGGGAATCCTGAATGTGTAAGAACAGAGATTTCAGACTACACGATCATACTAACATTTGCAACTACCACATCATAACTTGTTAAAAGTGTTACTTATTCCTTGCTTGTTTTCATATTTTCGCTTAAAAAAAAAAGCTTGGAGGCAGAACTGTATACTTAACTTTACATAATATGCTTAGAAGCAAGTTCATGAAGGTTGGAAGAATGTTATGTGGGAAACACAATTTTTTCTTTTCCTAAGAAGCCTGGTACTCCAGGCCCTAACATGGACTCCGCATTAAAATCATCATCATCGTCATCAAAAAAGGAAATTCGCCTAACAAACAGAACTCTTAAACACGGAAAGAGTGCTTAGCATTAGTGCCTGGTGCACAAGATGTGCTCACTACGTATTTACTGAATGAAGAAGAACAAGGAAAGAAAACCTGGTGTTCCAGTCACATGTGTGTCTTATTTCCCTCCTGCCATCAGAATTCTGCAGATTGGTCGGAACTTCAGAAGGCATTTCATCTAGCCCCTTCATTGAACAGAGAAGAAGAGTGGATGTGTTCTAATCTCCAAAGACACAGCCCTGTGGGTTTTGGGGGCCAGAAGTTTGGGGATATCAGCTGCGGTAGGCACACGTTTCAAATCCCTTTATAAGCTTGTCTTATAAAGACAAAAGCTTGTCTCCAAAGAGAGAGCCTATCTCCAAAGGGTTTCTTGAAACCTAGCTTCTAACCTGCATTTCAAGTTGCTGGAGATAACATGGCCTACCCTATAGCAAATAGTTCCCAAAATATCTGACAGCACATAGTAGTGGAAAGATCATAAGCTTTCGAATGAGACTTGAATTCAGGCCCAGGTTCCACCATTTTCTAGAACTGAACATTAGAACTAGAATAGAACATTACATCTTGGAATCAGAGCTTTCTCATTTGTGAAATGAAGGCCATAAGATCTACGTCAGAGGCTTAAGGAGCTAATATCTACGCAAAGTGCCTGACAACAGCTACAACATTTAGTAGGGACTCAAATGTAGTTTCTTCTCTCCCTCCATATTTTCAAGTGTTACCCTTAAAGAGAATTCCTCCCAAACTCTGTAAGTTTCCAGGGTGATTTTCTGAACATTACCTTACTCAAATAAGACAGCTATGACTTCCCCTGTTTCACAAAATGAAAGATTAAGCAAACCGCCCATGTTCAGAAGTAGTGGAACCGAGTGAGGCCCAATCTGATTTCAAGGCAATAAAAGGGCTGTTCTTCTGGGAGACACTTCATATAAAATAAAATCACCATGGGCAAATAAAAACAAAACAAAACAAAAAACTCCTAGGGTGAAAACCAAATGAGTAATTAAAAGTAAAACATTTCCAAGTTTCCTATAAATACATAGACAAGAGCTGAGATGGGGAACCAAGAGAATTGTCCAATTCTGACTTCTCAGTCAAATTTAGATAGCTATTAATTTTGGTTACTTTAAATACTCTCATCACATTTTATACTTCTGTGATAAGGCATGAAAGTCCAAACCCCCTCCCCCCAAATCAATCAGTGCCTCTGCACACAGATTTTAAAAAAAGGCCAGAAAAATATTTGGGCGTAAAATAAAATTAGAAGGAAAACAAAGAAAATATTTGGGCATAGTACCTTGTTTTGTTTTCACGGGTCTTTATATATACACTTTTAAGACAAAGACCTGCAGATCAAGCACATATGGAACCAGCTATCCAATGTCTAGAAAGTCACATTATATTTCGTTCAGTTGTTCTTTGAAATATATAAACAGTGCAGATCAATGTGCACTGGCATGAAAATCAACCGGACCAGTCAATCAGACTAAGCATTGAGTAGTTCTCATTTTACTTTTCTGATAATCCAATTCTATGGGTTTCCAAATGTTAAATGCAACCACCTTTAGTCTTACAAAGATGCTACAAGTTTGCCTTCACTACATTTTTTACAGCAGGAAATATAAGTAAGTTCTGTCACCCATTGTAGTTCATGCTTTCATGCTCATTTTACTCAAGGAAGCCCTTATTGTCAACTCTCATGTCATTATTTACACATGCCTGTCTTCACCTATACAAACACCAAATCAAAGCCAAGGCCAAAATGACAGGAAAAGCTATTTCCAAAGGTTGAGTCTCCTCCTTTAAACCATCGCTCTACTTCTTTTGTAATCGGAAAAATCAATAGTAATGATACAAGGGTTCGCAGGGGTTACCTTCTGAGCAAACTGCCCCCTACATTAACTTGGGGAAAAGAAAATGATGCTGCTACTCCTCTCTAAGTCAATCAGAAGATGCCGATCAAAATTGTTCAGTGTCTTAAAACAAGAGAGGACAAAGCAACAGTCCAAAATAAAATCAGTTTTCAGCCTTTTTCTCCTGATTAGAAGAACAAAAACTCATAACTGAAACTTCCAGAGTCCACGATCGTGAGGTTCATTGTCCCACCCTGGGGCCAAGCTATGCGGTTCCAAGGTGAGCTCTGAAAACTGCAGGTGGTGAGCTAACGAGACAAGATGGGCTTGAATGATTTACCTGACAGGCTCCATCTATTCTCAAGAAAGAACTGAAAACACAACAGAATGCTAATCTGGTATGCTCTATCTTCTTAGCAGAATGATTTGTTGAGACTTTGAGATAAAAATGAGCCACGGTTGTGGGTCAGTCAAAGCAATGGAGAGCTCTTGATGAAAAAGTTCAGAAAGAATGATAGCTTCCAGAAAATTAGAACCATGGGTCCCTTGAAATAAAGTTACTTCATAAGAGAATTCAAATGTATCTGAATCTCCCATATTTGGATCATAATCTATGATGACTCAAAGGCATTGCCAGATAGAATTTATTGGTGCAAAGTGAAGTGGAAAAAAAAGTGAGTCGATTGTTTAGATAAATGAGCATATAATACCAAGAAAATGGAGACAACAATTAGGTTTTACTTGATTCCACCTGTCTGGATACATTTGTATACTCACAGAGGGCCCTGAATCTCCTGAATGGAAATTATCTGCCCATTCAAACACAGAGGAATCAAACTAAGGCATACTAGTAACACAGAAACCATAGGCTGGAATTGTATGACAACTTCTAGTACCCCACTTTCCCTGACTTACCTATAATGACGCCTTTGATTACTCTCTTCAGTTGGGCCTATTATATTGTGAAAAAAAATCTTGTCCTCACTCAGCATCTATGCTCTGACAGTCATCTGAAATGGTGAATAAAACCTACATTCTCTCATCACAAAACCTGTGCTTGGTGTTGGTAATCATTTATGAAAAATCAGCCACATTTCTAAGAATGCAATTTGAAAAAAGCACAGATCTTCCTTCACAGTATCCAATCCACTCCAGGCCTTTTTTGTACAAGCAAATGGAAGATACCAATTAAATGTTTACCTGAACACATTACTTGAAGTACACATACGTTACCTAGATGAATGATATTTTCATTCTGCGCCTCATTCTTTAGCTCTGGTCATTATACCTAAAGTCAAAGGGAAGTTCAAGCTAATCTATGACACTATGCAGTGGGGCTGTCTCTCACCTGAGATCTTTTTATATGCAATTTCCTTCTATTAAAGTTTAATTCAATCTCAGAAAAAGAAAGTGTTTTCTTGAAAGTACCCAAATGAGAATTGCCTTGAGGCTTACAGATGAACTTGACTTATGACCTTAAACACTGGAAAATGAGTGACAGCCCCTCCAGTATTCTCTCATGATCACAAACCCACAGCAAAAACCCTAAACATACAGGAGATTATACCTTTCTCTTCTCTAAACATGCAAAATGTGAAAATACAAAGAAAGTATTTCCATCCAGCACAAACATGAGAGGAAAACGAAGCAAAAATTAAGAGACAACTGGCCACAGTTACATCTCACACTAAAACATAAATAAAAGGGTCAGGACAGACACGCGCGCGCGCACACACACACACACACACACACACACAAATTATTTATTCAGGAAAACATTAACTTCTGATTTCTTTTATTAAGATAACAATATGAAACTGGTTCCGGGACACATTTTGAGCACTCAGATTGGAGTTCTCAGCAACGATTACAATTGCTACATGATGGTCATCCATGGGAATTTGTCATAATGGAATAGAAGCAGATTGAAGAATCATTATTGTCTCTTCCACAAGTTCCAAGCATAACAAATTGTATCTTTATAAATGTTTGTTTTACATATTATACAAATCAATTTTATATTGACTATGGCCTGAAATTAAAGTGATGGCTAATTTAGGAGTTGTCCACTTGGGTCTTGCCACGTTCAGCGTGCATTGTCAAGTTTCACATTGCTAATTTCCCAACAAGCAGTTTTGTTTTCAAATGCCCCAAGGCCAGTTACTGAGTCCAAACACAAACTTTGTAAGTAAAGAAACCCAAGCAACAAGAAATTTTAAACACACAACATCATCAGGATTCCAGCGTCCACTGTATCTTCTCTAATTTTAGAGCTCTGTCCTCTTATATGCTTACCAGTTTTGTTTTCTCTTTTTCATTTGGATGAGTCTCAGTTTGCACGAGAATACCCAATTTATTAATCATAGGAGACTTCTTATATCTACTGTGGTCAGTCTAGCAGGATATGTTTATCTTACATGTTACGAACAATAGAACTTTTTCGAAAAAAGATTGCTTTTCAAAATCCTAATAAACATGTCTTCTCAGAATACAATACATGTCTGATAAACAAATATACTTTGAAAATCATGCTTACATAGGGTAGTAGCAAACTCAATAAATACTGAGTTGAAAGTGAAAATACCTTAAGTTTACACATGCCATGAACAATTCATCAATGTCATTCATTATTTTGCCAAGTATTATCTTCTCCAAATGAAGCGTAATTTATAAAACTGAAGAAACAGAACAGTCATGTTATGGGCAAATATATTTACTCATTTTTACTAGAAGGGACTTTTACAACAGAACTGTGTGAAAAATATTTTTACCTGGATGAATGAAAGATTTCAGGGAAAGATTTCTCTGGGAAAAAGAAAACCTACTTCTGTTTTAGAAGTTGTAACAATGTACACATATAATGTACACATATACATGAAGAAGCATCAGAAAGATAAGCAGCCTAGTGGGATCATCTGTAAATGCCTATTATTAAAAGGACTGAAAATCAATCAAATCTTACTTGGGAGGAGACCAAGTTTTTTGTTATTTTGCTTTAGGTAGTCAATTAGACCCAAGTCTCAGCTTTCCTTTTATCAATAAAGATTTTGCTGGTCAGTGGTAAACTTTTCAAGATGAAGGGAAGGAGACAGAAGTATCTCTTTACTCATTCAGAAAAAAAAATGTAATAAGGTGAAATTGGAAAGATATGGCTCATTTTCCCTTTTTTTTGTCTTAAATTTCAAATAAATTATTTATGATGAGATATACAGATTTCTTCCTGGGAGATGCTGTAATGATGCATTTTTCAGAGCAATTACGTCAGACTTTCAATGTTTGTTCGCTACCTACCAAGATGCTCCTTCGCCATTTCATTACAGTAAAATTCAGTTAGGTAAACCCCACACTTTACACAGCATTTAAAAAACTCCTTTGTCAAATTAGCCCATGTTACCTAACTTAATAGACCAGGTAATAATGTAACAAATAGGAAATATTCCTGTTAGAAATATCAGATTATGTACTGTCAGTTCTAAATGACAAGGTAACTTAGAGCTACTTCAAAGTTTATTGACCAAATGTGAGTCACAATTAAGTTTTCCCTCTGTGAAGCAGTTATATTTAAATACATTAGATATCTGCTCCTTCACGTCAGCTCTGCTCAAGATTGTTAAAATGAAACAGACAAGAACTCATAGTTACTCCCTAAATAACTTTATATGTATCACTGGTTGCTATGGCAGTTTACAACACTGAAAACTATCACATATAATATGGTTAGTGCCCAGTCACAGAGAAAACCACACAAAACCTTAATCCCCAAAGATGATCATATAGTCGTTTTTAACAAATACTGTACAACATGCACTCAAATCTACTAAAAAGATGTATCAAAATTTCCTTCTGAATTTTGAACCTTTGTTTTCCACTAATATACAAACCTACAAATAAAATACAGAAACCTTTTTTGATTTATTTGTAAAGCTAAAAAAAAAAACCAAAAAACAAAACAAAGTGAGTTTCAGATTACCTTCACTTCTCTGTACATGCATTGACCCTGAGATATTTCCTCTTTGCTAGCTCAAATACAACCGACACGAAGTTATGTTAAACTGCAATTTAAAATTTATAAATAAAAACACTGTAAGTTATACTTCACTGGTTTCTACCCTGCCCCCAAAATATACAATGAATGATTCACATACTTGTATAAAAGAATTCTCATTGTCCCATTGAGAGCATTTCTATATCACCTGATGGAAAGGCATTTTGAGAGATTACGATCTATGCAACAAGCAGCATACTTGACCATCACATTTACATATGTAAAACTCATGAAAATTTTTTTCCAGTATTCCACAATTGGATCTACTTCTAATTACCATTTGGCAAAGTACTTAACTTCATAGAAGGATTTGGTTTTGCAGTAATCATGTAAATGAGCACAAAGTAAATTCATCTTTATTATTTTTGAAGGAAATTGCAAACATCACCCCCAAGCAAATCCTATAGTTCTGATTTATTTTTAACTATTTCACAGCTGGTGCAAATCTTAACTTTCTCCACTCCCCCTCCGCACCCTCTCACCCCTGTTTTGAGCTTCGTATTCTTTGGTAATTGTTAAGAACAGCATCTTGATAAACTTTTTATGCTAAGCAATTGCTTAGAAATCGAACTCTGCTGAGAAATAGCACAGTTGGAAGATGAGTCTTGGGTTACCCAGTTGGGACAAATCCTTAGGCTTGCATCTAGAATGGGAAAATTACAGGGAAGCTCATGTGGTCATGGAGAAGGTGGAGAGACTTGACTTGAGAAATCTCACCTTTTGAGCTGCTTTGGAGGGACTCTTGTTTTTGCTGCCTTTGGGTCTTCCCCTGGGTCTCTTAGGAGAGGGCTCACCGGCTGGCTCCTAAGTGTGGGGGGGAAAAAATGCTGTTGTGGAAGAATGTCTGAAAGAAATTGACCCTGACTCTAGAGTTATATTTTCTGCACGTGCTGCTCAAAAGCACTGTTGGAACACATTCAGCAAGAGCATAAATGGAATGATGATGGTACTGAGTTTACAGAAAGAGGAAATAACTCTACTTTTAATCCAAGGGTTCAAAAAGGAAATTCTGTTTTGCCTGTGAAAAGTAGGGTCTGTTTCAACTCCAGAAGGTAACAAAGGCCGACAAGGTTGCAGGTTCTAGAGAGAAAGTTACACGTTTTTAAGGTGTAAAATTTGAATGGTTATGCATTTGGCAACTTACAAATATTTTACACGAATGCTACTATCCGTTGTGCTAGGATTTCAAACAACAGAAGTATGAAGCTAACAGCGTAAGTATTTCAACGGTCTTCCATATTGGAAAGATGGTTTTTAATCATCTCTGTATATCCGCATTGCAGATCAATTGTGACTCAATCAACACATTGAGTGAAGCACTGGAACAATTATCCAAGATCTTCAACTCAAAATAGCTCCGTTCCCCCTAAAATTTCCAAATAATTATGGTAAATCTGTTGTGGGAGGTTTTGCTTGAATTATCTAGATAATTGCTTCAATTCTCCACTTCCTTTTGGAGTTGGAGGCATGGTCTCCAGTCTACATTTAAATATCTTTTGACAAAAATAAACATTTTCTCCAAAAGTTGCTTTGCAGAAAACTCTTATGGAAGGGGTGGACTGGAGAAAACTAAAAGAGGGGAAAAATGAGGAAGACTGGAAGTGTCTGGGAGGGAGAAATTGAAACTATCAATAGGTTTAGCAAAACTTTAAATGGCTTCTATGCCAAGTAGTAAATACTCAAGTGGTTAAGAGAATGCGGTGATTAATATTCCAGATCCTAAATATTTATCCAGTGAATCATCAATTTACATTTCATTCAGATTCGGTGATTAAATGGGACTAATTAACTTAAAACGCATGAAAGTCTTCAACGAAAATTCGCATCCTGTTTAGAGAATCTAGGGACGGTTCCCTGCAAGCTTCTGTGGGACCACTAACGCCAGTGGGCACATCCGGAGCAAACACACCGGAGACACATTTTTCTTTCTTTGTGAACTCTGCCTTAACTCAAAGGTAAAACCTCCAATCACCTCCAGAACCCACTGCAGTTTCTTTTGGATTATTTTTTGGAGATGGGAGATAGAGTCAGAGGGAGCTGGGTGTCGGGTGGGAAACAAGGGGGGGGGGGGGAAGGGCAGAGACTTCCTGGGAGGTGTAAAACAGGATCCTCACGCGGTTTAAAGTGTCGCTTGGGCAAAGCGGGAAAACTCAGGGCTTCTAGATTGGCTTGTTTCCTTTGATGATTTCAAAAAGGTACAACCCTTTCAGTTTTTCTAAAATGCTCAGGCAAGCATACATTGTTCAATTTCCCCCTACCTTGCTCTCGGGCAGCTTTGGGACTCCAGGATTATTTTCTAATAGGCCTATTTGCCGTGAAGGAAGCGCTTTAAGGCTAAGGAACGCAGGAGAAGTTTTAAAGCCCGCGGAAGCCGAGTTTAAATGTTCTCAATAGACATGTCCCGCTCCAGCTCTGCCCGCCGAGGCTTGGAAATTGCAGCGAACAAAACCCCCCGCGCTGGGCGCTGCGCGCAGCTCTGCAAGCGCCGGCTGCACGCTTAATTGGTTGCATCCGCAGACAAAACCCTCCACTCCGCGGGGTCCCGGGCGCCCCTCGATCGTCCCCTCCCAACCCCCAGCCAGTCGCCCTGGAGAAGTACATTTAATGTCTGCAGCTCGGAAGCGCGGGATCCAGGGGCCAAAGGGAGACTGGGCGCCTTGCGAGGAAGTGACCTAGCTACCGTACACACTCTCGGACACTACTTTCCACCGCGCCCTTGGCCAAATGAGTTAATCCCGTCCGGTGAGGACCCGGGCTCTCCCGTAGCCCCTTCCCAGGGACACCTCCGCGGCGGCGGCGGCGGCCGCGGCCAGCAGAGCGGCCGCCGCGCCGCATTTAAAGAGCTCTAAGAGAACCGGGAGGGCCAAAGAGTTCTTTGTCGGGAGGGAGCGAGTCCCGGGCCACCGAGAACTTGGGGAGGGCGCTAAGGGGGCGGCTGCGGCGCGCCAGTCCCCGGCCCGCGAGCAAAGCCGGTTGGCGGGAGAACTAGCCTCCGGCCCCCGGGACTTCAGCCCCTCCGCCCCTGACCCTCCAGAGCACCCCTGCACCCCCACCCCCACCCCGCACCGCCCACCCGCCCCCACCCCGGCAACTGTAAAGCGGCTTGGAAAGTGCCCGGCGAGCCCTGGGCTGTGGGACCCCGGCCGCTTCGTCACCAGGAGACATCGCGCCACTCGGGGCCGTGCACAATAGCGAAAGTCCGAGGACGCGCTTCGCCCTACCCCACCTCCCGCCGCCTGCCGCGGTTCCCCACCTCCCCGCCCCGAGGAGCGCGGGCGCCCCGGGGCTCAGCGGCGCACTCGCGCGGAGGACGCCGCAGCCCGCCCCCACGGCCGGCCGGCAGCGTGCGGCGACCGCCGCCACTGGGCTCCCGCGCTCGGGTCGCCGCGCGTCGCGGGGCCCTCGCCCAGGGAGCGGAGGTGGGCTGGTGCCCCCACCCCGCGCGCGTACTGACTTGCTGCTGCTTCCTGGGTCGGCCGCGTCCTCTCTTCTGAGGCGCCGGGGCGGCAGGTTGTCCCTGGGCTGAAGTGGACGGCTGCCCGGCGCCTTCTCCGCGTGCGCTCATCCTGCCTCCCGCCGCCGCCGCCGCCGCTACCGCTGCCGCCGCCGCCGCTACCGCCGCCGCAGCCGCTTCGCCTCCGCCGCCCCAAATGTGCCCAGCACCTTTCGGGAGATCGGGTGATGGGACCGGAGAATGTGGCAGGGTGGGCGAGAGCTGGCGTGCTGCTCAGGCTGCTGCTGCTCAGGCTGCCGCCGCTGCCACCATCAACACCGGACGTCCAGCGGCTGCCAAAAAGAGAGAAGAGGGGCGGAGGAGGAGGAGAAGGAGGCGCTGCTGGTGGCGGCGGCAGCGGTGGGTGGGTGCCGGAGGTGGAGGTGGAGGTGGAGGTAGCGAGAGGAGGAGGAGAGCGGAGAAGGAAAAGAGGGTTCGAAGTCGGGAGGCTCCCCTCTTGGTTTGGGATCAGGAGTTGCGGTCACCGGTAGCACTTCGGAAGCGGCTTGGAAATGGAAGAGACTTGGAGTGGATTGTGTCCCTTGAAATGTTAGGCGGGGAAAGAATTCCTCCTCCTCTTCCCCCCCGCTCCGCGCTCACAGAGCAAGAAAGAGAAAGAGAGAGAGAGAGAGAAAACAAATAGCGCCTTGGGCAGTCGGAAAGCAAAAGGAGGATGGGGAGATTCTGCCGGGATCGGGTCGGGCACTGAGCGCGGGCAAAGGACGGAGCAGTGGGTGGCACCGCGCCTCCTCGGGTGGCGGGAGCAGGCGGCAGCGGCACCGGAGAGTCGGAGGGGGACGGGCTGCTCGCTCCTGCGTCCTGTACCAAGCGCGCGCTGCCCGGGCTGGAAGTTTTCTGAGTTCCTGCCCCAGGATTCTAGTGGGATGAGTGTGTGTGTGCTTGGGGAGGGGGCGGCGGGGTTCGGGGGGAGTGCCCACCTCTAATCGTGGGCGGATAAAGGGGAGGGGGCTGCGCAGGAGGAAAAGTATGAGGAGGAGGGAGGCCAGGCGGACCGCCGAGCCAAGGCGCCTGGCCGCGGGCCAGAGGCAGCGTTCGAAATACAACTGCTTCGGCGGCGGCGGCGCCCGGGTGCCACCCGAAGCCCCGCTCACGTGCTCCCGCCCGGCGGCGGGGTTAAAGGGACAGGCCGGGGATCCCGGGACGGCTCGCCGCCGGCTTCGTCCCGCCAGCCGCCCGAGGTCGCCCCTGGGCGGTTGTCCTAGTAAGGCACGGGAACGTGACCGCCCCGGAGCCGCGTTTAGGGGCTTGGCCTTTACCTGCACCTCCACGACGCGGAGCCAACACTCTGCAGGAAGCGTCTAGCTGCACGCGCGGCAGAGTTCTAGTTCCCTGTGAGTGGGAAGAAACGGAGGAGGAGTAGGGACGGGCCCCCCCGCAGCCTTGCTCTGCCTGGGAATACCCTCATCACAGACTGCAGGACCCGAAGCGCGCGCACACACACGCACACACAGACATGCACACAGATCCACATATGCACACTCGAACGGGCACATCCATGCATGAGCACACACGTACACAAACACGCGCGGCTACATGCACGCAGATATGCGTGCGCATTCGCAGACACATGCACACGTGCATACAATGTGCACACGGGCACACGGAGCGCGCCAGCCCCTACGCTGAGCTTTTTTTCTCCGGAAAAGACTAGAGACCACGCGAAGTCTCCCCCGCCCTTGGGTCTGGCGCTACGCACCCGGGCTCCAATGCAGGGTAGATGGGTTGCCCCATGCGGGAACCCCATAGCTTCCTAAACATCACAATCGAGCCAATTGTCCAACTCTCCCTTTAATTTACCTTGATTTAACCTTTTCCCTAGGAACTCCCTTTCTGCCAAGTCCTAATTTTATTGCTTGGGCTGTTTCTGAGTTATGTGAACACTGTAATGACCACAGTCCGTTTTAAAAAGGTGGAGTGCATTTAAAAATGTACCTCTTTTCATCCTTGAATAACAAAAAACTGAAAAAAAATTAGGTTCAGATTCTCACACATCACGCCCAAAATTATTTTGGGCCAATTCCAAAATAAAAACTTTCAGCCGAGGAAGAAATTTTCTTCCTCCCAATACAGACCACCGTGAAATTTAAAAAAAAAAAAAAAAAAAAAAGCCTACTTTCCAGCCTTAAGCAGGGAGTTAGACACAGCCAGGGTCCGCTGTGCCTGTGGAGGAGGCGCGTGTAAATGTCTGCTTCGGCGCGGCGGCGCTGATTGGTCAACGTTGCCATTTTAAATCCGTTTCCAGCTGCCCTTTGCAGAGCTGGGACACTTAGCCGCACGTTGAGTGCCCTGCAGAAACCCAGCGTTTCTCCTGGGTCTGGGAACGCTTAGCTGTGATGGAGAGGGAGAGCCTCCTTCCCTCCGGATGGAGCCCAGCAGTTGACTAGGGAGGGAGGGGTCTAACAGGAACCAAAGGTTTTCTGCTGGGGCTTCGCTGAAAGATGGTATCTTCATCAAAGGGATTGAAATTTCACGTACTAACGATTGCAGTGACATCTCCTAACTGCCAAGTGGGCACATTTTTTAATGTGATCACACTTGCACTGTGGTGTGCGCACTTTACTTACACGTACAAAACGGGCTTCTAGGTTTCTGTTGGCTTGCTTTTGCAAGGACTGGAGATGGAATTCTGAGGATGAAGGTAAAAGATATCACTGACGGTTTCAGCCAGCCAGTTTTATACTGGGTACGTTATATCTCCGGATTTTTCTTTCGTATGCACACAGCCGGCAAGAAGGAAATCCCAAAATTTTATTTTTGCATTAATCCTTGGCTCTAAGAAACGCACACCAAAAAAAAAGGGGGGGGGTGAGAGAATGTCCGGCCACTTGTTTTCAGGCCACCATCACTTCACTATCAGACTATTTGACCCTTTTGAATTTATAACAAGGCTACAAAACAAATGCTGCATCACATTTTATGTAACTCAGTTTTATATATTTTAATTCTTGGAAGCTATATTTAATTTTTTTCAAGTTTTTGTCTATTTTCTGTAGAAGAGACATTACAATTTGTTTTTGAGACCTTAAAAAATTGTGTCATATTTTTCTGAAGTTAAATGGATATATTTTAAAGAATAAATTTTTTTTAACAATTACATTTGGGGGTCCCCTCCCCACCCCAGTTTAAGTTGCTCAATTGTTTGCTTCCCTTTCTTTACCTCATCATATTTTACCCATCCGTTCAAGGTTAAAACTCTTATTTCTAATCTGAAAACTTTCCAGGTGGTTTCTGTTCACGTGAAACTATTTCTTTTCTTCTGCACCTACTATCAAACTGAACAATTAGCACTTTGGTTGTATATGTTAACAAGGTTTCTAATTAACTGATACATGATTTAGTGTTTGGGTCAGGTCAGCTCCTCAGTGGGTGGTAAAATCAATCCAGTGGACCCAATAGATACACAATACAATAGATCATATCACATGTAAAAGTTCTGTTTAAATTACATAGTACATGCATGTGAAAGTTGTATTCAGATGTTTTCCCCACCTCCTAATATTTTGGAAATTGGTATATCTCTTAGAGTTCAGGGTCTCTTGGCCGTGTGTTATCACATACTAGCCAGGATCTTTTCTATTTTAGTTGTATATGATACTGGTGACACCACAAATCAGTGAAATATATGTAGTAAAGTCGATTTCTTACTATTTCTTACCAGCTCTGCAGTCTTCAGGAAATCCTTTCTCCTCTGTGTAGCTCAGTGTCCCCGTTTCTAAAATGAAAGGTCAATATAATCTCTGAGGGTTCTTCCAGTTTTTAACAGACTTTAAGACATGTATGATATCTTGTTCTCTAGTTGTGTTTTGTTCATATGTAAATTATGTGTAGATGCCATGGGGACAGGTAGTATTTCTAACACTTCTTTTTAGCACCAGTCATGTGTAGGTAGTCTTCAGTTTATGATAGACTTTTGGTACTTACCAATGTGTTGCTATGACAGAGTTACTCTTAATAAGCTCCAAGATGAGACAAGCATTACATATATAAAAGTATCTTAGTAATTCTTTTCAGTAAAGGAAGATGCACCTGCGATGAAGAGATTGCGTTTCTCACTTTGCCCTTTATCACATTATATTTATAGTTTAATATAGCCTTAAATTAAGGAATAGTTTAAGGATTTTCTCAGATTACGACTGACTGAATTAATCATAGATGTATTTTATACGTAATTACACAGATTTATTATAACCAGATATTTTGAAAATCAATCTATTTGGGGTCACAGAAAAAATTATACTTAATATTTAGTGAACAGAATGCATACTATACACATGCACACATATACATACACATATACATATACATGTACATGTAAATGTACATATACATGTATAGTATCTAGGAGCTCAGTACAATGCAAGGTAAGCACATATTTCTGAAAAATACTTCCAACATTTTGACGGGGACTCATTGGCACTGCTTAAATGCATAATTTTAGAGATTGTGTCTTTTAAAATATGCTCAGTGTTTAATGAAATGTAGGAAGAATAATCTCTAAGAGTTTCCTACTTTATCACCAAGAAAAAATATATGCTGCCAAGCTAACATTTTGTTGGTTAACAATGTGGGAGTGGGGAGGTGGACGGGCTTTCTAGTCCCATAGACAGAAAATCATCCAACAAAATGAATTTGTCCACTCATTCGGTCACTCACTCAACAAATATATGTTGAGTTGGTTTTGCGCTAATCTCACTTCTTATTCTCTCAGGACTTGGGAAAGCAATTCATCTGGAACTAGAGAAAATCTCTTTTGAAACAGCTATGTGCTCATTTAAAATCTATTTACCTATTATGTTAAGCCTTTCATTTTACCCTTAACAAATGTTTATTCTCCTTTATCCAATCCATAGTTCATTCAATAAATACTTATTAAGTAACTAATATGTGCTAGGATTCACAGAACATCCTTTTTGGCAGAAATCATGGAAGTGGAACAGAAACAGAATAGTTTTAGTTTTATTTCCATCTCTTATCTATTGACAATATACTGTCATCTCCAAACAATCTTGGTCTAGATATACTATCAGGTAACTTTGGGTAGCAAGAAGAATAGGGGCTTTTAAAGTAGTTTTCTTTTTTTTTAAGTTTATTTGTTTTGAGAGAAAGGGAGGGAGAGAGAGAACGAGGGGGGAGGGGCAGAGAAAGAAGGGAGAGAGAGAATCCCAAGCAAGCTCCTCTACAGTGCAGAGCCCCACGTGGGGCTCGAACTCAAGAACTATGAGATCATGACCAGAGCCAAAATCAAGAGTTGGACGTTCAACCGACTGAGCCACACAGGTGCCCCAAGAATATGTTTTTTAAATCAGACTTAGGAATAGAACGTGTGGCCTGCAGAATGTTAAAAATGGCTCCTAAAACTTCTTGCCCCCTTGGCGTACATGCTCTGCATAATCCCTGGGTCTATCATATGATGGATTTTATTCCCATGATTAAGTGATGTTAGATGGTACAGTTTACCTTAAGATAAGGAAATTATCCAGGTGAGCCTGACCTAAGGATATGTGTGCTTTAAAAGCAGAGTGTTATTTCTACCTGATTTTAGGAGAGGAAGTTTAAGAATTGGAACTCAAGAAGGATTTGACTCGCCATTGTTGCTCTGACCATGGAGAGGACTCATGGCAAGGAATGTGGGTAGCCTCCAGGAGCTGAGAACAATCCCGGCTACCAGCCAGCAAGGGAACAGGGACCTCTTTTGTAGAACCCCAAGGAACTGAATTCCACCGAAGAGAATGAGTTTGGAAGCGGGATCTTCCCCCAGAGCCTTCTGGTAAGGACTCTAGCCCAACACCTTGATTTCAGCCTTGTGATACCACCAAAGAGAATCCAGTCATGTTATGCCTGACTTCCAACCTACAAAACTCTAACCTAATAAATGGGTATTTTAACGGTGTTTAAGTCATGAAGTCTGTGCAACAAAAGAAAATTGATATAAGAGGGATCTGGCCATATAAACTTTCCCTTCTTTTTCTATCCCATGGGCTGTTTCCAAAACACAAGTACGCATAGTTTGTCTAGTGGTTATACCACACCTACCACGCCACCTGCTCTGTCTCTTTCGCTTTTAAGGAAGCAATGGCCAGCATGGAAACACATCATCTTGCATTGTTTCCATCCTTCACTCTCTCTCTTTCCCTCCCTCCCTCTCTTTCCCTCTTTCTCTCTCTTGTTCTCCTATTTCTCTGTCTCAGTACCTTAGACTTCCTAACGCCATCATACTGGAGGGACAAGGCGGGGAGATTACATATTCAGACAATTCCAGGTTCCCCAACCCCTTCCATCTAAACCACCTCCAGCTGATATAAAATAGATCAGAGAGATCCCTGCTGAACCCTGCCCCAATTGCAGATTTATCAGTAAAATAATTACTGTTTTTATTCTTAAGCCATAATTTTTGGGTGGTTTGTCACATAACCATAGAAACTGGCCCATCTTGTTTTCCCTAAAACTGGTCTGTTTTCGTTTATCTCATCCCGATTAATAATCTTAAACACGTGATTTGCTTAGCTGGGAATCAGTCTAACTCCTCTTTCTCTTTCCACTTCAAGTGATCATCAGGTCCCTCCAGTTCTGCCCTCTAAATATTTCTTGAATCTGTCAACTCTCCACCTCCAGGGTCACTGCCTTAGTGAGAGCTCTCTCCAATTTTCATTTGGATAACCCCAATGTCTTTCTCTCTGGGCTCTTAGCCTTCAGTCTTACATTTAAAAAAACCATTCTCTGTAATGCCTCTAGAAGAATCCATGTCTTTGTTATCAGTTCTTTTTATTTTCCTTTTTTCTTATCGCAAATGGAATAGTCCGTCTACACTTTAAATGAAATAATATAGGTTCATGCTGCACATTCTGTTTCATAGCCTATTTTATGCAAATAATATATCATGAATATGTTTATGTCAATGAATGTTCTTCTACATTTAGTTCTTCTACACTTGGTTCTTCGACAAGTGGTTCTACAACACCACTTTTAATGGCTTTCTTTTATTCTACAGTAAATACGTGTCTATATGTGTGTATATATATAAATATGTGTATGTATATGAATAAAACAGAACACCTGAAATTAAGTAAGCACTTGATAAAGTATTTTATGACATCCTTGTGAAAAAATGAAGAAATACGGGTCAAATGTTATGCATTCTTTTGTGCTGACATGAACTTCAAAGACAGTCTCTTTATCAGCATCCTGGAATAATTTTCAAATGTTCAGATATCCTAAAGGTAGAAGAGAGGCTAGCTATTGATGCCTAAATTAAGATTCAAAAAGATCTCAACAAGCCATAATACAATTTAAGAAAATGAATACGAAGTATCAATTAATTTCAAAAGGAGGAAAAATATACCAGTACAGGTAGAAAAAGTGACTTAAAAGCAATTCCTAGGATTGCATATAAGATTAAAAAGCAGATATTACTGGGTTCCACCTCATATCCATTCTGCCTTTCTAGTTTTGTAAAAGAACACCTACAGTGCTGACTATAGCAAATTGCCCAACTGCCAACTGTAAAACCACATTTCACAATCTCCCTTCTAGATTGGGGTATTCAATGAAATATAAGCAGAAATCTTTGGTAAGTACTTCTAGGACAGCCCTTTAAATGGGACTGACTCAGCTGAAAGGCTTCCCTTTGCATGTGGATATCCAATTGTTCCAGAACTATTTGTTTAAAAAAAAAAAAACCAAAAAACTATCTTTGCTCCATATTTCCTTTTCTCCCCTGTCAAAGATCAGTTGACTATTTTTATGTGGGTCTATTTCTGTGTTCTCTATTCTGTTCCATTGATCTATCTTTTCTTTTGTGAATAACACACTGTCTTGATTACTACAGCATTATAGCAAAACTTGAAGTTGAGTAGTGTCAGTTGTACTTCTTTAATTTTGAGTTGGCTATTCTGGGTCTTTTGCCTATGATATAAATTTTAAAATCAGCGATCAACCCACAGGGGGTTTGCTGGGCTTTTGATAAGGATTATGCTGAATCTATAAGTCAAAGTAGGAAGAACTGACATCTTTTTTTTTTTTTAATTTTTTTTTCAACGTTTTTATTTATTTTTGGGACAGACAGAGACAGAGCATGAACGGGGGAGGGGCAGAGAGAGAGGGAGACACAGAATCGGAAACAGACTCCAGGCTCCGAGCCATCAGCCCAGAGCCTGACGCGGGGCTCGAACTCACAGACCGTGAGATCGTGACCTGGCTGAAGTCGGACGCTTAACCGACTGCGCCACCCAGGCGCCCCATGAAGAACTGACATCTTGACTATATTGAGTCTTTCTATTCATAAACATGGAATATCACTCCATTTGTTTAGTTCTTCTTTGATATATTTCATCAGAGTTTTGTAGTTTTCCTTATATAGATCTTGTACATTTTTGATTAGATTCATACCTAAGAATTTCATTTTGAGGGTTGCTAATGTGAATGGTAAAGTGGATTTCATTTCACATTCCACTTGCTTATTACTGATACACAGGAAAACAACTGATTTTTATGTATTAACTTTGTATCTACAACTTTGTTATAATCACTTATTAGTTACAGAATTTTTTTGTAAATTATTTTGAATTTTCTTTGTGAACAAAGATAGTTTTGTTTTCTCCTTCCCACCTTATATACATTTTATTTCCTTTTCTTGTCTTATTGCATTAGCAGTTAATCAATTACAGTTCAGGTTTCCTTACCCCAGTACTAGTTTTGCTGTGGTTTCTGCTCTGGAAGTTTGTGATTCTCTGTATTCATCTCTCTCTTCAATTTTTTTTTTTTAATTTTTTTTTTCAACGTTTTTTTATTTATTTTTGGGACAGAGAGAGACAGAGCATGAACAGGGGAGGGGCAGAGAGAGAGGGAGACACAGAATCGGAAACAGGCTCCAGGCTCCGAGCCATCAGCCCAGAGCCTGACGCGGGGCTCGAACTCACGGACCGCGAGATCGTGACCTGGCTGAAGTCGGACGCTTACCGACTGCGCCACCCAGGCGCCCCTCTCTCTTCAATTTTTAAGACAGTAATTTACCCTGTGATCCCACTTCTCTTATGCAACTAAGAATTTTTTTTTCCAGTTTGTTCAGCTTTTTATGTGTTAGGACAGAGTGGCAATTTATAAGCTCCTTATAACTCAGATTGGAACCCCAAGGTCCCTGCATCCGGCTTTTAAATAACTAGAGTAGAAAAGGAAATAATATCACTATACTTTTCCTTTGTCAGTGTACATCAGGAAAATCACTTTCAGTTCTAGGCATCATGCCTGAAGAAGGATTTTGACAAATATCATGCAATATAAGTGGGTTTTCCAAACATGTCATAAGAAGATAATTTGAAGGAAATGGGTTTTTAGCCTAAAGAGAGACTTGTGTCAGTATGATCACCATATTAAAGTACTGCTATTTTGGGGGCACCTGGGTGGCTCAGTTGGTTAAGCACCCAACTTTGGCTCAGGTCATAGATCTGGTGGTTTGTGAGTCCGAGCTCCGTGCCAGGCTGTGTGCTGACAGCTCGGAGCCTGGAGCCTGCTCCAGATTCTGTGTCTCCCTCTGTCTCTGTCCCTCCCCCACTCAAACTCTCTCTCTCTCTCTCTCTCTCTCCCCCTTTCAAAAAAAATAATAAATGTTTAAAAATTAAAATAAAAAGTACTGCCATTTTGATGAAGTAAATTTAGACGCATTCTTTATTGCTTCATGCAGAATGAGGGGTAGTCCTATTTCAACCAAATATAAGATAAAACTTTCTAAACTTAGGGTCATTTGAAAACATACTGTTTAATATTATTGCATAGCAAGTGAGTTCCCCAGTTAGTGGTGATGGTTAGGCAGAAATTTAGTGACTAAATAGAAGAACACTGTGGGTAATGTGAGTAGCAGGAGGAGAGATTAGGCCAGAACCCTTTCTTTAAGTGAAAGCCATACTGAAGGCATCTCAATCTATCCCCACTCCCAGAAAGAATCTCTAGAACTTCCCAGAGCAGAGCTTTTTAAAAGACTGAATTACAAAGTAGGTTGAGAATTTCAACTCCAACTCAAAATGTTAGGTAGGGCCAGTTACAGACCAATATTTGCTCATACATGATATTTTTTCCATTTGATACCCAAGGAAAGTTTTGAGAGAAGATAAGGTTTATCGCCTAAAAACTTTAAAATTTTTTTTTAATGCTTATTAATTTTAGAGAGAGACAGAGACAGAATGCAAGTGGGTTAGGGGCAGAGAGAGAGGGAGACACAGAATCCGAAGGAGGCTCCAGTCTCTGAGCTGTCAGCACAGAGCCCGATGTGGGGCTGGAACCCACAAACTGTGAGATCATGACCTGAGCCAAAGTTGGATGCTCAATTGACTGAGCCACCCAGGCACCCCTCACCTAAAATCTTTTAAATAAAAATAAAGTCCGCCATCATATATGTATCATAGACACATGATTATTGCATATTTTAAATGTAACAACTACATTATCACCAAAGGAAAATTTTAGTCTGTGCCATCATTTTCAAAATTTTTGTAGTGCATATATTGTTATAAATTAGTAATTGGTACCTGTTATAATAGTAATACGAAGCAACAACAAATCGTCATAAGAATGAATAGGGGCACCTGGGTGGCTCAGTGGGTTAAGCATCTCACAAATGGTGAGATCAAGCCTGAATCAGGCTCTTCACTGACAGTGCGGAGCCTGCTTGGGATTCTCTCTCTCTCCCTCTCTCTCTGCCCTTCCCCTGAGCTCTCTCTCTGTCTCTGTCTCTGTCTCTGTCTCAAAATAAATAAATAAACTTAAAAAAAAAGAATGAATGATAAAACACCCATTTGGTACCAAATCTTGTTTCAGTTACTTTCGGGGAAGGAGGCAAAGTTCAGGGAGAAACGTAAAGGAAAGAGAGAAAAACAAAAACAAATCAGACCTGGGTATGGGTTCAGACTTCAAAGAATCTAAAAAATGGCCAGAGTTACAAGTACATAAGTCGCTATAATTTAAAGCAGAAAAAGATAATCACTCTCAAGTGTGTGCTGAGTGAGTTCAAGGAAAGAAGAGATTTCTATGGTGTGGGAATTAAGGGGGTGGGGGGGAGGCTACTGGGGAGCACTGGTGCTTGAGAGGGCCTTGAAGGACAGCTAGACCTAGAGATGAGAAGAAAGGAATTGTGAGCAAAGGGAGGATTATGAGAAAAGTTGCTGAAATGCAAACCTGAAATGCGTATACCAAGAGAGGTTTTACTGCCTTAGTCAAATGCCAGCTGGAAGCAATTCCCTGCAGATGGTTTTTTTGAAGACACTTAACCGTAGGACCACGTAGAGAGATTGGGCAGAGTTTTAAGTACAAACAAGGAAGGTTGAGGCACCCAGACACTAGCAATACTGGGAAACCGTTACCACTCTAGATTTAAAGTGGTCAGCAAAGGAAATAGTTCTCAAGACCCTAGTGACAGTTGGAGCCCTGGAGGGGGCGCTATCTGCTAGGAGCTGAGGTCAAGGAGGCATGTTACTGTGGCCAAAGAGCCCAGAGTAGGTGGGAAGAAATGCCCTGACCTCTTTCTCCCCCCTGCTCTGCTTCCTCGTGCCAAACTCAATAAGAAGCCAACAAGCAAGGAATCCTGAGTGATTTGGGCCACCAGGTAGGGCACAGAACAGGATAGAGAGGGACTAAGAATAGATGTAGGGTGGGTAGTTGGCTGAGGAACAAAGAATAAGCAGGAGACGAAAGATTAGAAGCTTAGGGAAGATTCTGGAACATCTTAATTACCACTTTGAAAAGTTTCTAAATTATTCGATAATGTGGAGACACTGATGCTTTATCAGCAAGAGGGTGATGTAACAAATATTCCAGAACAGGGCGGGCCAGGTGGACAGAACTCCATGATGTTATCAGTGTTCCCTATTCCTTCTTCCATTATGCACTCCAATTCTTAGCATGTGGATTTCGTCTGTATGGTCATCTCTATCTCTAGTCTCATATCCATATGTTAGACAACAAAAGAAAGAAAAAAAGACAAATAAACAAAACTTTTCCAGAAGTAGGTTTTCACCACAGGGTTTACCTCAGCTGGGAAAAGCATGTTGTTACTCTAAAGTCCATTGGTTTTTGTTTTTGTTTTAAGAAAAAAGTGGGGGAAATACTGGGCTGAAGCCAGAAGCATTTTATGTAAACCAGAAGAAAGCTTGATGAGAGAAGGGCTCTCTAATTCTTAATTATTTGAATGTCTAGTAATTCCGAATTTGGGTGGTGGTGTCCAGATGGAGAAGTTGGGAAAAGTTACTTGGAAAATGAATAGGGGGTCTGAGATTTGGGACATACTGAATATATATATACAGTCATATATAACCCATAATGGCTAAGTCATGTTATAAATCAGGAAAGTGGGTAGAACTGGAGATAGGAATTTCAATGGCAAACTAGATTGAGTTATTGTTTCCAACTCTTTATTTTCATACTTAATACAATCGTGCCCTTTGCCACAGGCCAAGTTCACTTGCAGCTCCACTGAAGTTGAATTTAGCAACATGAATCTTTTTGTTAACAATGGTTTGATAGAAGTATCACATCATTTTTACGCCATGGAATATTTCTGCTTGCGGCTTGAGATTCTAGGCTTCCATATGAGAAGAGCACTCCTAGGATAAGTATTCGTGAAATAGATCAGAATGAATGCCCAGCCAAGCCCAGCAGAGCCATAATCGACATGCAAACCCATAGATGCTTGTGGTTGGAGTCCCTGAAGTTTGAGATTGTTTTTCTTATGCAATGCTCCTGCAGCAGAAGTCTAATTAATACAAGTGGTCATTCTCAAAGACACAAGAACATATGGAAACGACTTCACCCCCACTAGGATGACTCTGATCAAAAAGACAGATAAAAGCAATTTGGGCAAGGATATGGAGAAATTGGGACACTCATACATGGCTGGTGGGAATGGAAAATGGGAGCGTCTCTTTGGAAAACAGTCTGGCCACTCCTCAAAATATTACAGGTAGAATTACCACATGACCCAGCAATTCTATTCCTAGGGGTGTTACCAAGAGAAACGAAAACATAGGTCCACACCAAAACTTGTGCATGAATGTGGATAGCAGCATTAGTCACAATAGCCCAAACACGAGAGCAGCACAAATGTCCATCACCTGATGAATGGGTAAGCAAAATGCGGTATAGACCTACAATGGAATATTACTCAGCAATAAAAAGAAATGATGTACTGAATCATGCTGCAAAATTGGAGGACCCTTGGAAACATCATGTTCACCGAAAGAAGCCAGACCAAAAGGTCACGCATGGTATGATTCCATTTATACGAAATGCCCAGAATTGGTCAATCTATAAAAAGAGAGATGAAAAGGCTCCGATTTCTTTTGGAAGTGATGAAAATGTTCTAAAACTTGATTGTGGCGATGGTTTCACAACTCCGTGACCATACAAAAAACGAGTGAATTGTGTTCCTGTAAATGGAGGAATTGTATGGTATGGTTTAAAACAATGAACAAAGGACAAAGCCACAAACCTGCAAATAAGACATATGCCGCGAGCTGGGGGCAGTAAACCCGTCACACTCTCTCACCTGACCTGACTGTGACAAATGGCATATGTGCTTGTGAAAGCTGGCTGGAGTTCGTGGGTGCAATTGTTTGTCAGACAAACAGACATTTTCTATATGTGGTACTAACTTGCCTACGTAGGAGAAAGGAAGATATGCATGGCTTCATTAGCACCATGATCTAACCCAGTGGTTTGCAAATTCTGTAAGAAATATTTCCTTTAATAATGTACACAGCCTATACTTGAATAAAATCTAATCGTGGAGTATTCCAACAATCCAGAACTATCTGGAGTAAACCATGAACGTACAAAAGTCCTTCTTTACCAGTCTACCAACTCCACATAGTCTCCTTCCAGAAGTAACCACTGGAAACCGTTGTAAAGCCTTCGAGTCCTTTATTCTAAGCATCTGCAGAAATATATAGGCAAATGCACCGCTTTTTACAGAAATTAGACCATAATATGCAGACTGTACTGAAACTTGCTTTTATTGTTTTAATATATAAGTTTATTTATTTATTTGGAGAGAGGGAGAGAGAGTGAGCACCTGGTGAAGGGGCAGAGAGAGGGAGAGAGAGAATCCCAAGCAAGCTCCATGCTGCCAGCCCAGAGCCCCATGCAGGCTCCATCCCAGGAACCATGAGACATGACCTGAGCTGAAATTAAGAGCCCCCTGAGCCTTGCTTTATTTTTTTTTAATTTTTTTTAACGTTTATTTATTTTTGGGACAGAGAGAGACAGAGCATGAATGGGGGAGGGTCAGAGAGAGGGAGACACAGAATCTGAAACAGGCTCCAGGCTCTGAGCTGTCAGCACAGAGCCCGACGCGGGGCTCGAACTCACGGACCGCGAGATCATGACCTGAGCCGAAGTCGGCCGCTTAACCGACTGAGCCACCCAGGCGCCCTGAGCCTTGCTTTAAAAAACTTAACATCTCTTGGGGCACCAGGGTGGCTCAGTCGGTTGAGTGTCCAACCTTAGCTCAGGTCGTGATCTCGCAGTTCATGAGTTCGAGCCCTGCGTCAGGCCCTGTACTGACAGCTTGGAGCCTGGAGCCTGCTTCGGATTCTGTCTGTCTGTCTGTCTGTCTCTCTCTCTGCCCCTCCCCTTCCTGTGCACTCTCAATCTCTCTCTCTCCTTTCTCTCCTCTCTCTCTCTCTCTCTCTCTCAAAAATAAACAAAGATAAACAAAAGTCTTGAAGGTCTTTCCACTGAATAGTGTTTTCATAGTATCGTTATATCATAGTTTGATTTTTTATTCCTTTTTTGAAGACGATTAAGTTGTTCTCCATTTACCCTTATTACAAGACAACGATAAAGGAATTCTTGATTTACACATCTTTAAGCACGTGTGCAAGTATTTCTGCAGGATAGTTTCTAAAAGTTACATTTCTGAGTTGAAGAGAATGCACATCTTACATTTGGAGTCACTTAATTAATTAATCTATTTTTGGCCACACAAGATCAGCATCCTCTACCCATGGTTTGGAAATTCCCACTTAATACTTAATGGGGCACAGCTTGTTTCTCACTGTAAAAGCTAAAATGCCAGGTATTCTGAACCAGTCAAAACCCTTTTTTTTTTTTTTTAAGTTTACTTATTTGAGGGGTGGGGAGGGGCAGAAAGAGAGGGAGAGAGAGAGCCCCAAGCGGGATCCATGCTGTGGGACAGTCAAACCCCGTTTAAAAAATACCCCTTTCAGGGGCCCCTGGGTGGCTCAGTTGGTTAAGCATCCGACTTCAGCTCAGGTCATGATCTCATGGTTTGTGAGCTCGAGCTCCACATCAGGTTCACTGCTGTCAGTGGAGAGCCCACTTCAGATCCTCTGCCCCCACCCCCTCTGCCCCTCCCCTGCTCATGCTCTTTTTAAAAAATAAACATTAAGAAAATCCCCCTTCCTGCCCAAACTAGCCTAGGCTGGTTTCTCTTGCTTGCAATGCAGCATAGATACATGTGTGTATACACACATATGTACATATATACACATACATATGAAAATATGAGTGAACTTTTAACAGAAATTGAATCATAGCCATGTTTTAGATTCTGAATCTTTGCCTTTTTGATAGTCATTTATTTACTTTTATGTCCATTTTTATCATCTTCGGGGTCTACCATTACAAAGATTTTCTTCCTGCCCCCTTCCTAATGGTTGCGTCAGTTTCTCATCGATCTAGTTTGGGTGAAATTGGGCTCACTCAGCTTCAGGAGTAATTTATAATTGTCTTTTAAAAATTCAGCAAATCCACATTTCTCAGAACTGGGATTTGTTCATAGGCTGACCACAAGACCAAACCTGGCACTTTTGTCTACACTGTTTCCCTCCACATTCTCTTGCCCCCAACCCCCAACTGAGCAGGAAATACATACTCAGCTCAAAGCTGTAGGCAGCCATTTTGAGACTAGGAGGGGGCAGGCTGCTAGGGCCTGGGGTCAACATAGCAGCAGTAGAGCAAAGAAATGGAGAGAAGAACACATTTTGTTGAGCCCTGGATAAAGCCTTGCCTGCAAGACTGTTCATTTGTATGACCCAACATATTTCCTGTTTTGTTTGAGACAATTTAGGTCAGGTTTTCTGCGATGTGCCTCCTACAGGTTTGGCATGAGGTGAAACTATTTAACATACGTAAAACACTTAGAATTGCATTTACATGTGGCATTTACTAGATTATGGCAGCAGAAATAGTGGGCATAATTCAGCATACACGATACAGGAACCTTCCATTCGTCTTGTTTGTCTCTGGTTGCTCAAGCAGCCCTTACTCCATTCCTCCATTTCTTTGTGACTCTAACCACTCCTGAGTACCCCCACTACTGCCTCACCCCACTTTCCTCCCATGTCCCTGTCCTCCCCCCATGCATCTCCTCTTTGTCACCTTCTCTCCCTTCCCAAAGCTTGAAGTGGCTTGTGGATTCCGAGTTTGGAATCAGGGAGAGGAACCCTGGAAGGTGGTGGTGATAATGCTTTCATGCCCATTAAAGCCAGATCTCTGTCTTATACTAATGTGTCTCTCTTCCTTCTTGCTACTTGCAGGCAAAGTCCAGAGCCTTTGTTGTTAATAAACGAACGCTAACCAAAAGTTAAAATCACGTCTTACCACATTATTTGCAAAAGCGTACGGTTGGTCACAGACTCCCCGAATATACACCCAGTAAAAAGTCAAGTTACTCTTCTTTTTGATTCAATCGTTTGCCAAGGGTTCTATGCCGTTTTCAACTTTTTTTCAGTATTTTCATTTCCAAGAGAAATCTTTCCCTCAAATATTTATGTGTAAGTATCTTTTATGTTCAGATGAGCAGTCATGTAGCCCAAGGAAAAGATTCCACTGAGGAGTTTGGATGGCTTCACAGTATAGACAACTGAATTTTTGGTGGCTTGGCATCGGCATTTGAGGACAGAATTTCTTTTGTGGTGCAGTGTTAGCATCAAAATGTACATTTCTCTAAACCCTCATCACCAGGAAGCAGCATAAAAATTACATTAATATTGATACGATAAAAAAAAAATATTGATACGATAAAATATTTTCTGAATACAATACAGCCTTGATTACTAATCTGACTTCCCTTGGAACATATAAAATACTTAGTCATTTTAAGCGGGGACATGCTAGTTTAAATTTTAATGCAGAGTAAAAAAAAAAAAAACAATGATTCAGAAGACAGTATTTTTTTCACGAAGCCCTAACTACACGTGACCACAATTTACTCTTCCCTATTTACGTCTTCCCAGATCATGACTTAAGTTATTTAATGTTGATCTTCTGACTTTTCACCTACTCATTATTCATTTGCTCATATACGCAGTCAAGAAATAACTGTAGATTGTCTACTATGTGCAAAGTGAATTAAGTCCCTTTCCCTAAGAAGCCTCCAGTTGATTAGGTGCAAGATCCAACATACAAATAACTCTAAAAAAAATCATGTAAAAATACTAAATACGGAGCAGGGAGAGAGAAGCACAGGTCACACAAGAAATGGTTAATCAAAAAGAGAAGTGGAAAACCCTGGGGCATAAGTGTGACTTCAATTATTCCACCTAGAAGGGTGTATGAAAGGGAGCAGTGAGAAATCAGGGCAGAGAGGTAACGCTGGGCTGGACCATGGAGGGTCTTGAAGGCCAGTCTAAACACTTGATGGTTGACAAAAGCCGAAGGTTATTGGTAGGGACTCAACAGCCCAAATCTGGGTTTTAGGGATTTTAATCTGTCAGAATCATACAGAATGGAATGCAAGTGGTTGCAAACTAGAGGCACTCTAATTGATGATGTTGTGCCAAATATTTAATTTTCCTGAGATAGATAACAGTTTCGCCAACAATTGTATCATGAAATGACGTTTTTGCTGACATAAATATTGGGGTTGACAGAGAACGAAGAGGTGAAGCCTGAAGCCCAAGTCAATTGCTGAAAACCCAGTCCTTGTGTAGAAACCAAGAACTCTGAAACATTTGCTGAGTTACAAGGGCCCTAGGACGGCAAGGTCTCCGCCACTCCTGGGACGTTCATTGTGAATGGAGAGGGCAAATTAGACCCACCGTTCTTTTAATCCCATCAACTTGCACCGTATGTTTATAAATAGTGTTTTTGTCGTGACCCCTAATCGAGAGAGATTTAGTGCTGTAACTGGCCTATTTCTGACTCACTATTGTCTAAGATCTTACATTCTTTCGAAAGTTGAAACAGAAAACTAGAGTAAATTACACAGATCTGCTGCCTAAAGGATTTATATTTTCCTTTTGTTTGTTCTTAAGTACCATCATTCTACTCATCTGCTGACTGTTCAATTGCGGGACACAGTGGCATAAAGCCAGATATCCTGTCCTGCGGTTCCCCTCCCCTACTCATGAAATTAAGAGGGAAGGGGTGGGGGCGGCGTGGAGGGGAGAGAGGAAAAAGGCAGAGGAAGTTCTTCTGTTTTACAAAAGACCTCATCCAAAAATAAAAGCAAAATGTTAGTGTAAATACCACAACAAAGAACACTTCTGATTAGCCAGAAGCTTTCAGTGTTGTAGCTGGCGCGGGTTCGCTTACTCTACGCAATGAGAAATATAGACTGCATGAATTTCAACAGCACATTGAAGCTCTTTGTAATGGCACTAAATCTCAGCCTAATGTGCTGATGGAAGGGGCCCACCTGCCTTGTTACCCAGGGCTGGGTCTGAGTTAAAGTGTGTGATGACTTGCCACTGGCCTCCCTCACCAGTGCTGTCCCTGGGGCTCCTCTATCTTGCATTGGCCCACTGTGCCCGCTCAAGACAGACAAGGTTTGATTTAATCATATATTCGAAGCAATCTGATTTTAATACTTAATGTGGTATATTCCACAGTCCATCTATCAATGGGGCTCTTCCTTCCTTCTTCCCTTTCTCAGTTTTCCTTCTCTTTCTTCCATCACCCCTGCTTCCCTCGCTCTCTACCTCCCTCTTGTTACTCCTTCCATCTTCCTTCCCTTCCTTCCTTCCTTCCTTCCTTCCTTCCTTCCTTCCTTCCTTCCACCTATCCATCCATCCATCCTCTATCCATCCATCCAGCCAGCCAGCCTTTATTCTTCTTTTCAAGGGGAAATAACTCATTCCATATTATGTACATTAAGAGAAATTAAAGGAGGAATTTTTGAAGTTCCTCTGAGTCTGTCTTAAGTCAGGTTTGTAGTTGGCACGGGCACTCTTGATCAAGGAAATCTGTATTTTGAAGGCATAGGAGAAATCATGCTGTTTATCTATGACTAATATTTTTTTTAATTTTTTTAACGTTTATTTATTTTTGAGACAGAGACAGAGCATGAACGGGGGAGGAGCAGAGAGAGAGGGAGACACAGGATCCGAAGCAGGCTCCAGGCTCTGAGCCATCAGCCCAGAGCCCGACGCGGGGCTCGAACCCATGGATCGCGAGATCGTGACCTGAGCTGAAGTCGGATGCTCAACCGACTGAGCCACCCAGGCGCCCCTATCTATGACTGATATTTTTAAACAAACCATAAGCTTTTATCCTGGCTATGTGTTTCCACCATCAATACCAACACATAGTTGTGTGAGTACCCATTTCTGTGATAAATCAGCCGGTGCTGAAGCATCCGTTCTTTTGCCTTCTGTGCTGTGATTTTGTCAAATTCTCACAGCATCCAGGACAAAAGAACTGTACCAAGAGCCATAGACTCATCACAAGTCACATTTATAGGTATCAGCATTTAGGACTTGGATGTACCTTTTTAGGGGACAGACTTCAACCCAGTTCAAACAAACAAACAAACAAACAAACAAAATCAAAGATTAAAATCTCCAAAGCCACCACAAAACCAAATCGATGTTAAGCCAGGGGGGATGGAAATCTTAACTCCAGGATTGATCTGAGACTTGTCACTAAACCAAAGAGAAAACACACTCCTTTCGTCTACAAACTTTTTGTCTACAATGGCTTCTGTTGAGTTTTGTAAAGGGTGCTCTCCTCAAACACCGATGCCTTGTTTACAATCATTTCAGAAACCCGACAGAAGAAAACAACATTGCTGAGTTGTTTCAAATGGTTTACTTAAAAAATTAAGAATGACTCCAACCATGTGGATGGCTTCACTAAAGATTACCTTGGGGTTAAGTTCCATGCTCTATTAACCCAGGCTTGATCTCTCAGGAGACACAAGTCAGAGAAAAGTCAAAAGTAGTATTGATTAAATCAATTTAGCAGTTTTAATACATACAAGTCGAGTGGTCAGTTTGAAAAAAGAAATCTGTCAACATCATTCTTTTGATCTTAAACTGAAATCAAATGACAGCTTTCAGTTAATCATCAGAAAGCCTTTGATACACCATAAATTTCTCTTTCTTCTGATACTATGATCATGCAGCCCGTCCAGCTAGCTCAGTCGGTAGAGCATGGGACTCTTAATATTATGATTATGCCATACTCCTGCTTCAGAGTGGGACGAAGTATAAACCAGGAGCTCTAATAGATTAGCTTTCTCTGTAAGCAGACTGGCCGGCACACTTTTATGGTTGCTGACAATTCTGTCTTTGGGGACGCCTCTGTTTTGTCAACGCTTCTGTACATTCGCTCAAGGGAATGCATTTGATACTTTCAAGTGAAAACCCACATCTACTTCCCTATATATTTTTTTGAGATCTCAAATATTGACTCTGTATGTAGAGAGGTCCTTTGAAAAGCAAATATGCAAGGAAGACGGTTCTTGTCCTCAGTCTGAAGGATGGAGACAGTGGGTAACTATCTCAAGACCCTGAGGGAAACAGTACTTGATGGGACCTTACCTTGAAATTTAATTCTTAGAATACACATTCAAATCTGACTCCAACAATGCCTGCCACTAATGTGATTTTCACACTGTTTACCATTTGGGATGACCCATGCCTCTGGGTCACTCCTACAGTGTGGGTCAACAAGAGTTGACTTTACCTTTGCACTTACCTCCAGAAACAGCTCTACCTGCAACCATTAGCCAGAAAGTGGTTAAAATTGATGCCATAACGTTAACGTTCATGAAAAGGTGACTTTGAAGATGAAGCAGTGCTCAGATTTGGGACTGGAAAAACTGGCAGCAATGTGACAAGAACCTATAGCAGTTTGGCATTATGTTGACATGACTTCAACAAGAAAATCTTGTCAATTCTAAGCACTGGCTACGTAGACATTTGGAGTTACATATATGCACTATCAGAAACACAGAATGGGACCCTCTGTATGGCCATGCGACTCTTGGGTATATTTATGGATCAAGGCACTAACACCTGTAAAAATACATATGAAATATAAGCCTTAATTGAAATATGTTCATCATGCTTAATTGAAACACGCTCCCAGGAAAGCAGAGGGGGTTTTGCTTACGTAAAAAATTGCCGAACAGAGCCCAAAGGTAATACAATATTCTTCTATTAGTGGGGTTTTTTATTTAATAAAACTCTAAGACAAATATCTCATGTGCTTGGCTCATTAACAATACTTATTTTTTTATCAGAATTAATATTCTTCCATATTTTCTTTGGAAATAGCAATATTGATGTTTATATGAAATGCAAACAAATGATGCAATGTTTCACATTTTCCATGTGATATATTCATTCTCTAAAATTTCATGTTAGCACAACTGAAAACAAAGTGCTTCCACAGTTCATTCCAAGATAATATATTGCTCCATAATAGCAAATGCAGTGCAACTTGGGCTTCAGAACTGGAAACTAAAGCAACCTTTGTCTATGTGTTCATTACATCTTGAACAAGGCTCTTTTGGTAGGTTTCAGGCCATTGATAAGCTATTAAAAGACACAAGTTCCACGCAAATGGCAAAACTTTTCAAATCATAGCTGCAGATAAAAATACAGACACGGACAGGTTTGAGTGCACTGTTACGGTATCTTGAGAGGAACCTCCTTGGCAACAAAGAGAAAATGACAAACGTGGACTTCTGAAAAAATGAAGCACACTTTACAAGAGGCCGAAAAGTTGATTCTGACCCTTTATATTTCGGTGGTCAGCGAATGATAGATTTCACTCAGCAAAGTCACTAACCCTCCCTCTGTTTACTTTGGCACTGAGGCATATTAATACATGTTTTTATATGTAATTACCCATATGATGCTTCACAAATATGAGAAATTTTTAAAAAGGTAGGCTCAGTTTGAAAATTGCAAGTTAGCTTCTTTGAAACTGTTGGTAGAAAAAGCTGAGCAGAAGCATAAAATTATGAGTAGCTGTATTGAAACAGGAAACAGTGATCTATATTATGTCCTTAAATATTTTGTTGACTTCTCAGTATATGCCAAGTATACACATATACACTACGAATCCTCATGAAAATCCTTAGAAACAGGCATCTTGCTGATTTCAAACCAACTAACCAACCAACCAACCCTGAAATTCAAGAGGAGTTTGATTTTCCAACATCACGTCTTTAATAAACGGTGAAACCTGCACTCATAACCACAGCTTTTAAAAGATGATGCATTGGGGTCGCCTGGGTGGCTCAGTCGGTTAAGCTTCTGACTCTTGGTTTCAGCTTAGGTCGTGATCTCACAGTTTGTGAGTTCCAGCCCCGCATCAGGCTCTGTGCTGATGGTGCAAAGCCTGCTTGGAATCGCTCTCTCCCTCTCTGTCCCGCCTTGGCTTGCTCGCTCTCTCTCTCTCTCTCTCTCTCTCAATAAATAAATAAATACATGAATAAACATTAAAAAGATACACAGATGATTCAAACTCATCATCACGTATTTCCTAAAGAAATCACCTGCATACTGCACACCCTATTTTCTGTGTTAGATTAAACAAAAACAATTTTCTCTCTTGTTTAAATAGAAAAATGTAGTGAAAAAAAATGAGAATTTTAGGTTGTTAAAATATTTGAGCAACGTACGCTAAATCCAAGTACTGAATAGCAAGGATGACATTATACATATTTTCTTAGGAATAAGATCTTTCTGGAAGATCATAAATATTTAAGCACAAACATACCGTAGAGTGGCAACCTGGACTATTCTTGATTCAATGTGGAATGTTCTCAACCTTTAGGTTGCTAACTACACAACCTGACTTTACTCATTAATTGCCAAATATCCACTTTGCTTTGGAATGTGCAGATCTAAGCTAGAACTTAACTTTCAAGATATTTCACCTCCTAGACCCCAAGAAGACCCTGCGAAAGTAATGCATGAAAGGAAATAGTCCACAGTCGTCAATTTTTATGTTCTTGCTTCATCCAATTCAAATATCTCAGTCTTTGCCAAGTCTCTCCTACTCATTTTCTTTTTTTTGCAATCGCTATAACTTTACTATTTTGTTTTATTCATCAATCGCGAGTATGGCTTAAATGGTTAGTTTCATCGAAAATATCCATTTTTCCCTTCTTCATCAAAAAGAGAGGTCCTGAGTCTTAGCTGGATGGCTGGCTTTCCAGAATAAAGGCTACACTTCTTAGCTTCCTTGCAGCCAGGTGAGACCTTGTGAGTTCTAGCCCGTGGGATGTAAATGGAGTCAGGAGTCGTGCATACCACCTTTTTGTGTTTTCTTATAACGTCTGAAGCTTTGGCAGCCACCTTTGAACATTAAGTGGTCTTGGAACAGAGGCCTTACAAGGCCATCACCTAGAAGGTGATGGCCCCTGCCCCTGGGGAATGCTACTCCAACCAAGATCAATTGCCCTCAGACTTTTAAACATAAGAGAAGTATTTCCAGCTTGCTAATCCATGTTTTTGAAAATAATTTGCAGCCAACCAATTGAGCTAAAAGAACATATAATTTACTATCACATTTGATCTTTGTTGCTTATACAATGCAGAGCAAGGAGTAACACAGGTCAGTTTTAGCGTTCCGGTAGCAGGCAGAAACGAACCGCCCGGGCGATGAGAACGTTGCTGAGTTTCCATTGCTTGTGAACTTGCTGGCTGGTTTACCTTTTTCACGCACGTGGTACAAAGTGATTCTTCTTTGTCCTGACTAATACCTGACAATATCCAGTTCAACAGATTTTGCGGTGAAAGGCTCTTGGAAATAGTGAAACCTATGGGTATGCTTATCTTCCAAAGTTTTCTGAAATGGTACTTGGGTGAACAACTTGGGAATTAATTTGCATGCAAAAGTCTAGTTTCTGCATTCTCAGGAAAGGTAGGTGGGGCGGAGATGTTTACTTGGTCAATCTTAGAGCCACCAGGACATCTCGGCATCTGAGGTGCTAAGCAGCTGCTGAGCTTACCCTAAGGAAAACCGCTCAGTAGAGGCAAATCACTAAAGGCACAGAGGCAAATACTGAAGGGATAGTTTTGCCGGCTTTGCCACAGTCTCTAAGGGCATTTGAACAGAGGAGCCTGTGATGCTTTCTCTTGAGTCCATGACTGGTTATACAGATAAACCAGTGCAAATCAAACTCCACTCAAATGTTTAGGCAAGTTCCTCACTCTCAAAATAAATAAACATTAAAAAAGTTTTTCAAAAAAGGGGAGCCTGAGTGGCTCAGTCGGTTAAGACTCCAACCTTGGCTCAGGTCACGATCTCAGTTTGTGAGTTCGAGCCCCGCGTTGGGCTGTGTGCTGACAGCCCAGAGCCTGGAGCCTGCTTCCGATTCTGTGTCTCCCTCTCTTTCTCTCCCTATCCCCCTCGTGCTCTGTCTCTGTCTCTCACAAAATAAATAAACACTTTAAAAAAATGTTTAGTCAAGTTCAATCCAACTGTAGCTCTATAAAACCAGTCCTGCTTTTAGGCCAGATTTGAATATAGCAAACAACTTATTGAACTTTGTAAAATTCTAGATGAATTTTTCATCTAATTTCTCATATGATATAGCAAAAAGAATAATTGAGTGCTACCCGATTTTACATAAAATTTTAAGTACTTAAAAGTTTGAGTTTTGAGGTATTTATACTTAAAAGCCTTTGAAAAAAGTGGTTGAATAACTATTTCCTTCTTGGATGGAGAAACAAATTTTCCTTTAACTTAAAAAAAAAAAAATCACATTTGGGAGGCAGCCACCAGGGACAGTTTCACTTGGAAAGAGACTTTTTGAGAAAGTTCCAAGTGACTGAGAAAAGAGAATTATAATGGAATTTGCTCCACAACTTTGATTCTGACAGAGGGGCTATTCATCCTATGGAATTCTTGTAAAATCACTGACCTGAACAATATGCTTCTGAGAATGTTTTCCTGCTTAGCTTATAAAGATATTATTATGTATCTATGATATAATCACTAGAAAATGCTCCCTCTGGGGCATTTGTTGTTGCTCTAATTATCATAGTTGATTGTGGAACTGATATCTCTGGTGTGCGTAAAGGTATAACAGGAGAGCAGATACAATCTTTTACGCAAACTGCACTTTGTCTTCATATTAGCGTTATATACAAAAATTCTGTCCCGTAAAGGCCATCCTATAGACAGACTATCTTAACTTAAAGGGACAAAAATAATTGTAATGAGGTTACAATAATGATTGCTATAATTGTGATTTTGATGTCAAGACATATCTATTTCCAACTCTAAGCTCTGACAAAAGTTACTTCTCTGAGACTTAGTGCCCTTTCTGTTCGGCAGACCTAGAAATATCATCTCATAAGACTCTTTTAGGGATAAAGACAGATGATGATATATGGAAAGGGTCTAACACGGTGCTTAACTCACTGCTCTCTATTATTAGCATTATCTTCGAATCTGTGCAATTCGAAAGGCCAAAGTCACAAATAATAGAAAGCCATGTTATTCTATACAGGTTTTCATTGTGAAACTGGAGAAAAGGAACTCAATAAAGTTAACCAGCTATGAAGAGATTGTACTCTTACTCTTTAACTGTCAGTTAGGTCTTCTCAATTATTCAAAGTATTCGGGGAGATCAGAGATTAGGTTAATGTGAAACAGCCATGAAACTAAAAATTCTTTACAATTGGCTTCGGAATGTGTTTGGTTCTTACATTTGAAAATTGGTGTGTCTGGTGGTCTAGATACTCACTTCAGAGAAAAAGAAGGAGGCATACTGAGGAGACTTGGTTCAGGCACAGAGAAAGATGCCTGCTGTCCTGATCCCATTTCTCCGTCCAGTTCTTCTCTCAACACGGGGACAGAAAATGTCTGCTTTCTCTTAACTGACAAAAAATCTTAGCTCTCGCAAAACCTCCTGAAAGTAGGGAGGTGGCTAAGTATTTGATCTTCAAAGGGCTTGTCTTCATGCAAACTAAGTAGAGGAAATTGAAATGTCTAAAAAGCTATAATTAAGCAGATTCCATACTAACTGCATTGAACTTGAAAGCAAGTTTATTATGGATAACCTAGAAGTCTGATAAACCACCCAAGGACAACACTAATTAACCTTAGTGTGCTTTGAATACTTATGAGGCATAGATCTGAATATGTCTTTTTTTTTTTTAACATTTTATTATTTATTTTTGAGACAGAGAGAGACAGAGCATGAACGGGGGAGGGTCAGAGAGAGAGGGAGACACAGAATCCGAAACAGGCTCCAGGCTCTGAGCCATCAGCCCAGAGCCCGACGCGGGGCTCGAACCCACAGACCACGAGATCGTGACCTGAGTTGAAGTCGGACGCTTAACCAACTGAGCCACCCAGGTGCCCCCTGAATATGTCTTTAAAACAAAACCTGCATCACTGATTTTATTATTTATTTAGAGGTATTAAGTTATTATTAAGTGAGCATCTCAAAACCTGATTAAATTGGGAAAAATTTGAGAAAAAAATCACTTCTATGAATTTCTCAAATTATTTTATTTTACATAAAATATTTAATACATGATTTGAACCTGACAGAAAATAAATAAGGCATTTAAAAATGCAATTCAATAATGGGGTACCTGGGTGGCTCAGTCGGTTGAGCGTCCAACGTCGGCTCAGGTCACGATCTCACGGTTTGTGAGTTCGAGCCCTGCATTGGGCTCTGTGTCTGACAGCTCGGAGCCTGGAGCCTGCTTTGGATTCTGTGTCTCCCTCTCTCTCTGCCCCTCCCTCTCTCGTGCTCTGTCTCTCTCTGTCTCAAAAATAAATAAACGTTAAAAAAAATGTAAATGCAATTCAGTAATAAAACAGCAAAGTATTTTTAAAGCCACACGTGAATCGATGGCTAATGGAAATGAAGTAAGCTATTCTTACAGGGAAGAGAAGGTAGGATTTAGCAAAGCAAAGATGTTAAATCTGATCTTTAGAAAATTCAGAGATTACGGTATGATGGTTGGTTTGTTTGTTTCATTTTGTAATTTGTTTTCCTTTTTGAGAGAATGTGTGTGAGTGGGGGAGGAGCAGAAAGAAGGAGAGAGAGGATCCCAAGCAGGCTGCCCTTTGTGGGGCTTGAACCTGTGAGATCATGACCTGGGCCAAAATCAAGAGTTGGATGCTCAACCGACTGAGCCACCCAGGTGCCCCTGTTTGTTTTTAAGAATTAGTTGTAGGGGCGCCTGGGTGGCTCAGTCGGTTGAGCATCCAACTTCAGCTCAGGTCATGATCTCGCAGTCTGTGAGTTTGAGCCCCGCATCGGGCTCTGGGCTGACAGCTCAGAGCCTGGAGCCTGCTTCATATTCTGGGTCTCCCTCTCTCTCTCTCTCTGCCCTCTCCCTCTCATGCTGTCTCTCCTGTCTCTCAAAAATAAATAAAACACTTAAAAAAAATTTTTTTTAAATAAAAAAGAATTAGTTGTAGATCATAAGTAGAATTAGGAAACCAAGCAAATGATCAAAGGAAAAAAAAAAAAGGGAGAGAGAGAGAGAGACAAACCAAGAAACAGACTCCTAACTATAGAGAACAAACTGATGGTTACCAGAGGGAAGGTGGGGCCGGGGGTGGGGGGTGGGGGGTGGGGTGGGAGTGAACTAGGCAATGGGGTTTAAGGAGTGCACTTGTGATGGGCACCCGGTGATTATGGAAGTGTCGAATCACTATGTTGTACACCCAAGGCTCTTACAGCCTAACAGTATGGTAACTCTACTGGAATTAAAATTAAAAATGTAATTTAAAAAAGGAATCAATTGTAGAGCAATTTAAAAGGAAAAAGGTTGTTTCTAAAAGATTTAAAACAGAGCTTTGGAGGAAAGAAAATTGATCATGTGTACTTGTAGAGCGATTTTTAACATTCCAACAAGAGTTTGGGCTGGGTCAGACACTGGATTATATAAAGGTAAACACGTTTCACTCTGCTATACATACATATACGTATATTGCTACATAGTAAACTGTTGCAAAAGTCAGCGGCTTCACTGGGTGATTCCGGCTCCAAATCTCTCCTAGGCTGCAGTCAACATGCCGTCTAGGGCCGGAGTTGTCTGAAGGCTTGACGCGGGGCTGGAGGATCCGCATCCAAGAAGGCTGTTGGAGGGAGGCCTTAGTTCTTTGCTACTCGGGCTTCTTTGACACATCGCAGCGGGCTTTTCCCGGAGTGAGTGATCCGAGACAGTGCAGGGAAGCCGTAGTACCTTTTGTGACCTAGTCTTAAGGCGAGGAAGGCACACACCGGTCCTATTCATTAGAAGCCAGTCACTAGCACGCGCGCAGCTAGAGGGGGAATCAACTGCAGTTCTTGAAGGGAGAAGTATCCACCAGTGTGTGATTATATTAACAGCGCTACATATCACTGTAGAACTTTGTAGAGCCTTTACTACTCTAAAGCGAATCCAAAAGCGCATGTACCGTTTCTCAAGCTTAGCTGACCACTGAACTCATTTTTGTGGATTATTTTGTAGAACTGGTATTCCCCCGGAGACATTTCAGAAAACACTGGTGGTTTAACACTGCTATCACACACACACACACACACACACACACACACACACACCTATTCCTATAAGAAATATACAGTATTGTTAGCTTTCAGTGACGGCAATCCATTATTATCCTTGTGCTAGATAACAGATTTCTAAGCCTTAGAGAACCAACTTTAATTTATTTTGAATGTTTATTTACTTTTGAGAGAAAGACAGAGTGTGAGCGGGTGCGGGGGGGGGGGGGGCAGAGAGGTAGAGGGAGACACAGAATCAGAAGCAGGCTCCAGGCTCCGAGCTGTCGGCATAGAGTCCTGACGCGGGGCTTGAACTCACAAACTGTGAGATCATGACCCACGTGGAAGTCAGACGCTTAACTGACTGAGCCACCCAGGCGTCCCTAGAGAGTCAACTTTAATCAGCAAGTGTTTATCGCTGTCTTCTGTGCCAGCCACTGCGCTAGAGCTGGTTATTTAAGGGCGAATAAGAAACAGTCCTTGTCTCTGATGAGCCGCTAAAGGAGATGCAATTTAGAATACTTAGAGCAAAGTAACAGCAAAGACATACAGCCTAAATTATGCTTGCACAATTCTAAGTGCTTTGTGCATATTAACTCACTGAATCCCCACAATAACGTTATGAGGCGGACCCCTCTTTTACAGATGAGAAAACTGAGACAGGAAGGGGTTGAATCACGTACTCAAGGTTACACAGCTACGAAATGTCAGAGCTAGGATTTAAATCAAGGTGAGTCTGGCTCCCAAGTTTAGCTGTTAGCATTACAAACATGGCCTCCAAGTATTCTCCTACCAAATACTTACAGGAAACAAAAGATTGCAAATAGCCCTGATCTAGGGGACTAGAGGAAAGTGTCACAGAGGAGGGCATATTAGAGCCAGGTCTTCAGGGCTAGCCAGGAGTGAGCCGGATGGAAAAGGGAGAAAGGCAATTTTGGCCTCAGGATCCAGTGTCCCCAAATGCACACGAGTGTGCGTGGACGGCACCATGAATGAACGATAGAGGGTCCTGGGAGCTGAAGCCGAAAAGCCAATAGCAATCACCTGGGAAGTAAAATCCAGAACTACAGTGTTATCTAGCTCACATCTGAAAATGTTTAATATTAATGTTCACCTTCGCAAAGAGAGATTCACAGAGCCAGGAATGTCTGTCTACGATAGCCTTGTACGTGGGGTGTGGTGGACACTGAGATGCACCACCCAGAACCCTTTCCAAGGATGAAAGACTTCCTCTCCCAGCTGCTGGGAGTGCTGCCAGCAGAGAGCCCTCAGCAGTCAGCCCCCTACGGGGACCGCATCCGCTGGAGAGAGCTGCCTCACGGAAGGCTATGACCTTTTCCTGGGACGCCGGCATCCAGCGACCGGTCAGTGTTGGGGTACGAAGGCCAGCCTCCCAGGCCAACTCGGGGCAGGATGCAGGGCCAGCCCAGCTTTGGACGCCCCTGTAGAGTCAGCTGCAGGCCTGGGTGAGGCTGCGTCACAGCCTGACTTCTGCCTCTGCCCAACCCTGCCTCCTCTCTCCTCTTCCGTGGGGAGTGATGGCAAGGGACTCCATAATAAAACTCTTGAACTCTAACTCCATCTCGGAGTCTGCCTCCTGGAGAACCCAACCAGTGCCAGTTAGTACCAGGAATGGTTGGGCAGGCAGATGTGGGGGTCCAGTTTTGGAGTTCTTGGCTGGCAATTTGAATTCCACCACTGGGTTAGGTGGTGCCCCGGGGTGACCCCTGGTACGAGCAGCAGTGAAACTGTGAACGCCTTTGCCAGTGGTGAACTGCGGTGACAGAACGGTGACCAGTGGGATGGGAATCTCTAGCTGGTGCAGTGTAGTAGGAGTTTGCGAAATGTATGGGAAACAAGAACTAGGAGGATCGTGGGATTGGTTGGCGATACCTACGCTCAGTTGACACTCTGGAAAAAAAAAATGATTATGATGAAGAACTAAGGGTGACTGACATTTATTTTTTTTTTTTAATTTTTTTTTTCAACGTTTATTTTTATTTTTGGGACAGAGAGAGACAGAGCATGAACGGGGGAGGGGCAGAGAGAGAGGGAGACACAGAATCGGAAACAGGCTCCAGGCTCCGAGCCATCAGCCCAGAGCCTGATGCGGGGCTCGAACTCCCGGACCGCGAGATCGTGACCTGGCTGAAGTCGGACGCTTAACCGACTGCGCCACCCAGGCGCCCCTGACATTTAAAATTTAAGAGTGAAAGCCAGAGACGGCCTGCTTGGTAGCATAAAGAGCCTCTCATCTCCTGGAGGGAGGGCAGAGAAAGCTGAAGAACAGACCGAGACTTAATCATAACAGTAGCAGAGCTCAAAAGGTTAAGCTCCCAAACAAGGCAGATCTGTTATGCCAATTTCAGGGCCCTGGATGCGGGGGGGGGGGGGGGGGGCGGCGGCGTGGGGGGGAGTTCGACCCTGGCACATGGACAGGACATCTGGATTGATGTGCATGAGAATCATGAAATCCCAGATTCCCCTGAACCCACTGAGCCTGCACAAGGGGCCCACTCTTCCTGTTAAGGACTAGCATTTTCCCCGGCTTGCTATGAGGTCAATAGCTAGGATTCAGCCACAGTATAACCCAGCCAAGGACATACTGGGCCTGATAAGGGAGGCAGGGTCTAGACCCCAAAGAGCCGGTGAAAGGGCAGGAGTAGCGATGATCCATTCTGGTCTGGATGTAGTGAATGCTTGATGAAGGGTGGTAGACTCTGTAAGGCTGGATAAAGGTTAGTCTATCCAGGATAGAGGATTTAACACCCTGGCAAGGACCCCGGGAGACAGCACGAACACGGGACTAAGAGGCCTCCTAGAAAAAGAATGGAGCACACTTAGTGAGGTAATCGTGTCAGAATTGCCATGACAGACGGCGAGAGAAGGTTTTCAGGCTCAGAGAAATGGGCACGTGGCAGCGGATATGCTACCCGAGGCCGGAAAACAAGCAGAGGCCCTCGTTCAGCAGAAACAGGGGAGGAGCACCATTTGCCGAGCAATCAGGGATATGCTGGTAAGAGGGGCACCAGTATCCTAGGGTCAGTGGCAGCTGTTCTGTGTAAGCCATTCCCGGTAGCAATGGGGAGCGATAAGACCCCCTCAGGGAGACATAATTATGGTAATGAGAGGCAAAGTCACAAAGGCAGACAGAGGGGGGTCTACGCTCTGAGTAACACGGCCATTGTCAGTAGAACAGTGTCCTTAAGGGCAAAATAGATGGGCGGCCAGGGAGTGTACTACTTAATCCACTAAATCAAAAGAGATCAAGGTGGATAATCAGGAGGCTGCAGCCACTCATCCCAATAAAACGTTTCTGAACCTGAGCCAGTTTGGGGACCTGTAACGCAGTGGCTAAAGAAGAGGCTAGGTCCCCAGAAAGGAGGACCCTGCAACACCACAGCAAGTGAACACAGTAATGATTCCACCGCCCTTCTCGAAAGAAGCTTATGGGCCACTTACGAGGGAAAAGGCACGATGCCAACCAGAGGCTCAAAGCATTGCTTTGCCTCCCTATAAGCATGTGATCACATGGGAGTCAAATAATAAAATAAATGGACTTCTGGCTTGTGTCTGGTTCCCAATGAGTCCACTGGGATTGTGGACAAACCCAGTGGTCATTTCCCTGGTCCCCAAATTGAAATAGAATTTGTAATTGAAATAGAGATACTTTGTAGCTGGCTGACCGCTCCATTGATCTCTGGGCCTAGGAGGGTCAGAGCTATCCCAGAGACCAGGAATAGTCAAATAGAAGTCTCTGAAACTGGCCCCTCCCTTCAACCCAAATAGCCAAAAACCATACTGCATGCCAGAGAAATGACCTAAGTTAGGGAGGGAAAGAATGTTTGGGCTCGCTCTATATTTCTTATCGAGATCAATATGCTTCCTAGCTGGGTCCCTTTAGGAACCGGACATCAAGTTTATTTCATCTCCAAGGCCTCCAAACTGAAAAAATAATTGCTAATGATGATTTCATTACAGTCATTATAATCCACTTCTATTAGGATGAAACTACTTGAAAAATCCACAAAAACTTTTAAAATCGGATTGTGCCTTTCTATAGTCTCAGGTGCTCTTATAAAAACACATTCAACTAAAGAGTGCTAATACTGTTTGCCAGAAAAAGAGAGCTTTTCCTTAAAAAAAAAAAAAAAAAAAAAAAAAAAAAAAAGAACAAAAACAGAAAAGCAAACAAAATAACAAACAAGCCAAAAAACAAGCTACATGTTTTCATCCGGGACAGAGTGGGGGTAAGATGGCAGCACCCAGGGAGCTGGTCAGGGGGCTACGGTCAGTGGATCTGGATGGCCTGGCTGTGCTGACCTATGCCAGATTTACCGGTGCCCCACTCAAGGTGCGCAAGGTCATCAACTCCTGGTGGAGCCCTTCAGGAACTCTGCCTGCCCTTCTGACTCATCAGGGAGAGGCCATCTTGAGACCACACAAGGTCACCACTCCCCTTGGAAAAGAGAAGCACAACGCCAATAAATGAGATCTCACCCTGGCAGGGAGCAGACCCCTTGGCCTTCATGCCTCCGCTGGAAGGGAAGCTGCGCCCCGCACGCTTGAGTAGACACCAAGAACTACGGGGACGTGCCCCGGAAGTGGTATGCAGCGGCCATGCCCTTTCCCCTCAACTTCTTCCTTCGGGCTGCAGGCAGTGGCAGTTACCCGTGGCTGCGGCTGCTGCGGGGGGAGCTCAGGCTTGAGAACGGGGAAGAGCTGGAGCAGGAGCTGGAGCAAGAGACGCGGGGACGCCCGACCCTGCTGTCTCAGCACCTAGGCTCTCAGACATTCTTTTTTGGAGATGCCTCCACCACCCTGGACACCTTGGTCTTTGGCTTCTTGACCTGCTGCTGCAGGCAAAGCTGCCCAGTGGGAAGGCGCAGGCTCACCTTCCTGACTGCGCGACCTCTGTGCCTACTGCACCCACATCCTCAACCTCTGCTTCCCCTGGGATGGAGCTGGGGTGCCACCTCCATGCCAGACAGTGACTGAGGAGGAACCACAGCCCGCGGGTGCTGGCGGGACCGGCAGCCATGATGGTCTACGCCTCGCTCGGTAGCGTTGTTTCTATCCAGCAACGCCTGCTCCGACCCCAGGCACGCAGTCCCTGGGCACAATTGAGGACGATGAAGAGGAATAATTAATTCGTCCTCTTGCGCCTAGGACTGATTTTTCTACTGGCATGCATTCCAGAAGCCCCTGTGTTTCCCCGTTGTTGGTAGCCTGGAAATGGGGTGCCCACTCCCAGAGAAGAAAGCTGTCCACACTGAGAAGAGAAACCAAAAAGCTATTTTCATTAAGTGTGTGTATGTGTATAAGGTATGTGTCACCATTGGAGAAAGATTTTTGATATTTCGGTCAAGCGGCCTTCATAGATCGTTTCTAAAAGAGTGGGCTTAGGGGCGCCTGGGTGGCTCAGTCGGTTAAGCGTCCGACTTCAGCCAGGTCACGATCTCGCGGTCCGTGAGTTCGAGCCCCGCATCGGGCTCTGGGCTGATGGCTCAGAGCCTGGAGCCTGCTTCCGATTCTGTGTCTCCCTCTCTCTCTGCCCCTCCCCCGTTCATGCTCTGTCTCTCTCTGTCTCAAAAATAAATAAAAACGTTAAAAAAATTTTTTTTAAAAATAATAAAATAAAATAGTGGGCTTAGGGCGCCTGGGTAGCTCCCCCGGTTAAGCCTTCGACTTTTGATGTCAGCTCAGGTCATGATTTCACGGTTCGTTAAGATAGAGCTCTAGGTCAGGCTCCATGCTAACCGTGCAGAGCCTGCTTGGGATTCTCTCTCTCCCCCTCCCTCTCCCTCTCCCTCTCCCTCTCCCTCTCCCTCTCCCTCTCCCTCTCCCTCTCCCTCTGCCTCTCCCTTGCTCTTTCTCGCTCTCAAAATAAATACATGAACATTTAAAAGGGTAAACGTGGTTCCTTAGAGATTTCGCTTCGGTCAACAAGACGGCAAGAGTACACTGAAAGGATTCTCAGAAATTACAGATTGTATCTTTCTCATATCCCTGCATACTTCCCACAACTAATGCATTGTTTGGCAGGAGGCAATGAAAATCTCAGGGCTCCGGCAGCTCACAAATAGTTCTAATTTCCGAAGTATTTCCATAAATGTTCATGAGTTCTCCATATTCACCTTATCGGGGTAGACAAGGCCCTGCCCTGTTTGACCTCTTCTCCATTCTGGGTGCCTTCTCAAATGGTTAAAAATATAACAGGACCCGAGAACATTTATTTAGAATGATTTGCACGTCAACCATTTTTGCTCTTAAAACACAAAAACCGAAAGCCATGGAATTTACATTCGACCCTTTTTTTGTGATTAATGTGGTGTTCTGTGTAAGTGTGAATGAAAACAGTTAATATGTGTGAATCACTTAATTCCAGGCAGTAGCAAAGACCTCTAAAATACTCTGAACAATGCTGAATTATTATTATTATCATCATTATTATTATCTAAGAGATTTCGACCACATACTCCCGGTCATAGAGCACCTACCTTTTATTTTGGACAAGACAGTGATTTTGACTCCCACCTCCCCCCATCCCCCACCCCCCACCCCTGGCCCCGCCCCAGTGTTTTCAACTTTTAAAATTAGTTGGTAACATTGAAAAACTCAGGGCCTTACAAATCTCGGATGTTTTAGCTGCTGGATCCACCTTCTCCCATGGCACGGTCATCAGGCACCGACTCGGGCTAGTCTCCAGTTCACCGCACTCCTCCCCACACCCTATAGTCCCTCACACTGAAACAGGGCACCGGGAGCCATTTATTGTACCATTTCCTGTAGTCTGTTTTCATAACTGTTTTTTTTCTTTTTCTTCCTCAATGGTTCTAGTCCCCGTGGGCATTTCAGTTTCCATGCCTATCAAAGGGTGCAATGTTTGCAAATTGAAAGGGACCTCATAGTGCTGTTCTATCACTTTTCCCCCTTCTCCTTTTTGCTTCTGTCACTGCATGATCGCTACTACCAACCAGCCCGTGTCCCGTGAAGCCTTTACCTTGGTCACATATACCCTCCTGGGAAGAGAGAGCGTGGCCTCTGTGCCCAGTAACCTGACACAATTTTCTGGGCATAGTCATTGTTGCAAATATAACTTCTCCTAGTGAGTGGATCCAACACAAGGCTGTTTCATAGAACCTGGGAGCTTTTACGCTTGTTCCCAGCCCATTCCCCCAAAATAACGCCCCCACTCTATAATTACATTTACACTCATGACATGGAGAAGGTAAAAGGTAAAAAATTCCTTTTAGCAAGAATTCTATGGCTGTGTACTAGGTACAGTTCCAAACAAAAAATAACTTAGGCAATCCGGAAGGAATCGATTGTTTAGTGTTCTGTAATTGAAAAGTTATAAAGTATTTTAACTTGCACTTTTTAACTCCTTACTGCGTTAGCATTTAGACAGCCTATGTTAACTTATATCCACTCTAACTTTTATAAGTCAGCTTGTCTTTTCAGGACTAAGAGTTACCAGTTAGAATTGAGGATCACAAGCTTGGCATTCAAGTCTGTATGGACTACTTCCATATTTAATTCCCAAAGTCACTCTAAGTTTTGGTTGTTGTTGTTTGTCCTCAGAAAGGCCTCGTACCAACAAATGTGACTTCATTCTGTTAAGTAGCAATTCGCTGGAATATTGCAGATCTGAATGTATTCAGAAAATCTTCAAAATACACATTTGTAATTGGCTGACTGACAGATTCTACGTCAATGGGTTATAAGGAGAAACCATACTTCTAGCTTTGTTCTTCCAGTGCTCTTCAAATTTGACTTCTGGATCCCTTCCCTCCTCCACCCTCCCCAAGATGAAATATCGCTTCGCTTTTCCATTGCTCTTGGATAGTAAACGAATAGTCCTTCATTCTGGCATTTAAAATGACCCAGTCTATACGCTCATGACTGCTAGGCCAGTGCACTGTAAAAACCATCGTAATCCAAATTAAAGCATTCTCTGTAGACTGGAGTTGGGCGTGGGCACTGCTGTTTTTACCCCCTTTTCCTCACTTACCTTCTTCCCTCTAGCTGCTGTTCCTGACCCTTGTACGGTAAGATTGGATCAAGGAGCAGAAAAGATTAAAGAGCTGTGACAAGGCATTAACCGGTCTGGGGAGGCAGACGCTCCCAACTGATTTCTTTCTCAGTCAAGGCTATTGTCAGCTCGTCAGTGAGGCTTCACCAGGGACCTCTGACTGCTACCACCTTGACATAGTGAGCTGTCTGATTAACACTGCCCCCTTGAAGGGCTTTTGGGCACTACTCTGTTAGGGTCACATCATCCCTCCAGGTAATCACTTGCTTACTGAGCAAGATCCCCTCTAAGGCAACCCCAGCCTGGCTCCCTTTTATATGGTCCACATCTGAACTCCAAGAAACATTCACCTTTCCCTACCATCAGTGGAAGTAAACTTTATTCTTTTTTTTTTTTTAATTTTTTTAAATGTTTATTTATTTTTGAGACAGAGAGAGACAGAGCATGAGCAGGAGAGGGGCAGAGAGTGAGGGAGACACAGAATCCGAAGCAGGCTCCAGGCTCCGAGCTGTCCGCACAGAGCCCGACGCGGGGCTCGAACTCATGAACCGTGAGATCATGACCTGAGCCAAAGTTGGACGCTCAACCGACTGAGCCACCCAGGTGCCCCTAAACTTTATTCTATTATAGTCTTCTTTACTCTGTAATCAGACACAGTGGTGTGGCAACAGCCATAGTCTTTATACTTACTGTTCTTTGTGGACGTCAGATACCAGTCCTTATGATGTTTCCAAACTCCAGGAGGTGTGTATAAGTCCCCTGAGACATCCCCTTGAAGTCCCTGTTGTGTGTGTTGAGGTACACTCCAACAATTTTTTTTTCCAAGGAAATTCTCTCCCCGCCTCTTCCAGCCCAACTGGAAGGTGATGCTGGCCAACTTGGGTTCGCCCCCTTTGCAAGTGCCACATGGGTGGTCTAGCACCTCATATTTTAACACAGGGTACTTGCAGCCAATTGCTTTATTCTTGGATTTTGGTGCCTCTGCCAAAATTGGAGCAGAATGACCCCAATTTTATCATCTAGTTACATAGTCAATCTTCTTGACTTCGGCTCAGTGGTATGCTGGTGAACCGTGGCCATTATTAATATTTAAATGATGTAAATCTACAATTACATAGATTATATATACATATATATTTTTTTAACATTTATTTTTATTTTTGAGACAGAGAGAGACCGAGCATGAACGGGGGAGGGTCAGAGAGAGGGAGACACAGAATCTGAAACAGGCTCCAGGCTCTGAGCTGTCAGCACAGAGCCCAACGCGGGGCTCGAACTCACGGACCTCGAGATCATGACCTGAGCCGAAGTCGGCCGCTTAACCCACTGAGCCACCCAGGCGCCCCAGATTATATATTTTTTTTAAAAAAGGTAACAAGGACTCAAAGGCATCGCTTTCTAATTATTTCACTTCATTTTGTTATTATCTCCGCTTTTGAGATTATTGGTCTCTCGTCTCTGTATGGTAAAATTAACATATGATGGTGTACCACTTTCGATTTCTTCCCAACTCAGCATTCCGTGACTCATTGTGGCAGGTAGAAATTTGCTATGGAGAGAGTATTTACACCAAGGAAATCGGCAAATGTAACAAATCAGGTGCTCCCCGCCCCCCCCCCCCATCTTGTGGTTACACGTTTGCCAATTCACCACCGCTTAGTACACACTCCTCAGAGATGCAGAAAAACTAGCAAGATAGCAGGTGCAGTCCACTCCCAGGCAGCTCATCTCAATATAAAAGGGCTACTTTGTAAGTGCTAACCTTTCCCAAGATCAATAGATTCAGCACGTCTCTCTCTCCCATGCTTGCGGTTCTTGGGAGATCAAATTGGTTCCTCCTCACAGGTATCCACCCTTAATACATTTTCAAGTAAAAGTCTGAGATTAGACAAAGAAGCTCCCGCAGCTGCACATTCCTTGGCAGCCCACATCATAAATGCTTTTGCAAAAATGCCTCACCCAATTTTTTAAACTGTTCTGGGCTACAGTTAATAGATGATGAAAATAATGACTTTTAAATATGCCACTGCACAATTAGGCCACTAAAGCAACGGAGACACTTCGAGGAGCTCGAGCCTAGGCAATAAGACAAAGATACCTGCAGGAGGAGAGCAAAATATCTACAGGAAAAAGGTAGAGCTTGCAGGACAAAATTTGCATCTACACAGTCAAATGGAATCAATGTGAATGACACTGTAAAAGAAACAACCTCTCACTTCTTACTCAGTAGTATACATTTGAGCATTAAAGAATCTTTTCATGTTGATTTGCTCCACACTTGGTGTGGGGGGGGGGGTTGGGAAGAGCGAACGACACCATTGCTTCTCAGAGGTCGGGAGAGGGTAGGGAATGCTCATTCTCTAAAAGTGGAATCTTTGTCACAAATTTTAGAAGGAACTAAAATTGTTGACATGATAGTTATTCACTTTAAAGAAAATAATGTGAAAGCGAAGCAAAAGTATGAGGCATACAGAACGGGATTGTTGCTGAATGGGAGGACCTCTTTTATGAACTCGACCCCCTGCTTGACTCTGTCCTGAGCTCTCGCATGTTGATATGTAAAGCTAGAAATAACCTTGTCCATCTGCCCTATGAGGAATATTTCCCAGCGTGGACCAGTGTGACCGTATTGCTTATGGCCACCCTCCCTCTGATTGGTGGCCCCCTTGCACTGAGCTGGGAGTAAAATATCACCTTCCAAAAATCACCTTTGGATAGCACTTTATATCCTACAGAGGACATCCATGCACACCATTTCAGATAAGCTTCATAGCCACTCTGTCAAGTAGGAAAGACAAGTATTATTGGCTCTTCTTTAATTTAATTTATTTAAATTTTATTTATTTCATTGTATTTTTTTCATCATGGTAAGTGTACTCTTTAATTTCCAACCCCCCCCCCCCCCAGCCTGGTAAACATCAGTTTGCTTTCTATGGTTAAGGGTCTGTCTTTTGTTTTGTTTCTCTCCCTCTCTCTCTCTCTCTCGTTTTTTTTCTTTTGCTCATTTGTTTTGTTTCTTAAATTCCACATATGAGTGAGATCATGTGGTATTTGTCTTTCTCTGAGTTATTTCGCTTAGCATTATGCTCTCTAGCTCCCTCTATGTTGTCGCAAATAGCAAGGTTTCGTTCTTCTGATTTCTTCCAAGTCAGCGGGTGAATCTTCCTGACCTCTGCCAAATGGAGTCCTCAGTACCACAACGTGATTATGGGAACGACGACCCGATCCCATTCCCGTGTCCCCTTCACACTTGAGGAGGGGATTATACAGAATGTGAAACACCAGAGGAGTGGGAGTCTTGGGGGCCTTCTTGGAATTCTGCCTCCCATGGGGCCTGAACCTGACACACAGAGAGAACGTCGACTCCCAACTGCACCTGCTAGCTTCGGGACTTAACTTCTTCGCGCCTTACGTTCCTCAAAATTGGGGCAATCCTACTCAGAGAATTATTGGGAGAAAAAGAAGTGCTAGCATCTGGACAGTGTTAAACATATGAAACACGTTCAGTAAATACTTTCTCCTGCCCTTGCCGCTGCAAGCCAATGGCTTGTACTGTTGCATGCAGGTACCCCAAGTTAGCTCAGTTGTTGTTTTTTTTTATGACTATATTAATAGTTACAAGGCAGCATGTTGCAAACTATATTTAACCTTGGGCACCGACAGTGGAACACAGAAAGTAAAAAAGGATACTAGTTCATCTTACTTATCCCATCCCGATAAGAATCTCCTGTATCAGATGCTTCTTGTGTTACCTCACTGAACCCTAATAACACTGTTGCGGTAGGTATCCGTATCCCCATTTCACAGGCCAGGAGACTGAGTTCCAGTGCACAACATGAGTAAGTGGCAGAGTTCATGACTATGGATCCCGGCTTGCAGCAGGGTATCCCACGAAAGAGCCACTGAGAAACCAAGACTTTGACGCGCTGGCGTGTGCGTGTGTGTGTGTGTGTGTGTGTGTGTGTGTGCCTGATTCATCAGGAAGGAATGCGAAGAATTTCCCCTCCCCTCAGGGAGAAGGCTGGGCCCCTTTACCCTCAACAGAGAGTGCACAGATTTTAAAATGTTGCAAAGGGCCATCAATTTCTATTGTGAGAAAAGAGGAACTAAAAGAATATTTTGTGAATAAGGACTCAAGAGAGAGGGACTGGTGAGTTACTGATCCTGATCTGTTTCTGCCACTATTCAGCGCTATTTTTAAGGCTCAAAATTATCCTTTCGTGGTTGTGGAGGCGAAGTCATTACTTCCATATCTTTTAAAACCTTGGAACATGAAACAAGATCGGTAACACAGTTATTTAACTCTACTAAAAAAAAAGCAAGAAAACAAAACTTGCTGAACAAATTTTCCTACCCCAAGGATGATTATTTCTAATTGAAGAGAAGATATACTCATTTAGGAAGACTCCTCCAAAGCCCTCAAAAAGGAAAGGAGACTTGATAACTGACAAGGCAAAATTGATGCTGCAAAAGAATTCTTACTTTAGTTTAAAGATCTTCGGAAAAAGGGAGAACACGAACATAGCAGTATTAACATGGATGCGGGGAACCCCCCAATGACATGGCCATTTATACTTTAGAAAATGACAGAAGGGGAACATGAACTAGAAACATTTTCTTTGAAATAAGAACTACATCTTTCTAGGAATGAAAGGTCTCTGTAGAAAGGAAAAGCAAAGCGTTCAAAAAGATGTCAAAGTTATGGAATAAGAGATGGAAATCTTTGAAGCTGAAAGCATCAAAGTATTTGGAGAGAGATGATTCCCATTTCTTCATCATTTCACCAACTGGTACAAAGTCAGAGAGAGCTTTTCAGCAGCTGGCTCACTTAGATTTTATTTACAGAGGATTTAGCTCTGAGGAATAAGGAATACGTTGGATCTAAAAAGATTTTCAAAAGATTTTTTAAAAAGATTTTCATTGGCTGAAAATGAGCATTTTCTAATAAGATAAAGGTCACAGACCTTTGCTTGGGTACAAATATCTAACTGTAAGTAAGAGTTCAGACACTTGAATTAGCAATAATATGCTGTGGGCAGAGATTGTGTTGCCTACCCATTTCCATTTTCCCTTCTTTGTTTAATTAAAAAAAAAATTTACCGAGGCATGCCTGGGTGGCTCAGTCAGTTAAGCTTCTGACTTTGGCTTAGGTCATGATCTCATGATTTGTGGGTTTAAGCCCCACATCCAGCTCTGTGCTGACAGCTCAGAGCCTGGAGCCTGCTTCAGATTCTGTGTCTCCCTCTCTCTCTGCCCCTCCCCCGCTCACACTCTGTCTCTCTCTCTCAAAAACAAACATAAAAATTTTATGTTTTTATGAACATACAATATTATATTAGTTTCACTTCCCTTCTTCCTTAATAAAATTTGGATTTTATTTGGAACAGCAATATGTCTAGCTGGGATTATATTTGCTAGCCTCCTGCAAAGAAAGGTTTGGCCAATGAGATATAAATAGAACCTTTCGCAAATAGTTTTTTTATATATTTATTTAAAGGGTATCGATTCCTGTAGGACGGGTATCTTTGTGCATCTTGCCCTTCCCCTTCTCCTGCCTGGAACATAGATGTAATGGCTGGAGCTCTAGCCACCATGTTGTGTCATTAATGATGGACATGAGTAAGGGTAGCAGAGAAGAAAATTAAGGGAACACTGTATCCCGATGACACCATGGAGCCTTTATACCAGCGCTAACCTGTACTATCTCAGGACTTCTTTCATGTGAGAGAATAGACTCTTAATTGGTTATCCCTCTAGTCAGGTATCTGTTACGAGCAGAGGCGCTCAAATCCTGATACTGGCCAGCAATACAGTGTGATTATGAAAATGGTCCAAGTTATCTGAGACCGCATTCACAAACATTTTGTATCTGGGTAAGAGCACACAAAACAAGACAACACCAACCCGAGCAACAGCAATGAAAATGGACTGATGCCAGCTCACACAAAGAGGCAAAAATTAATTTCCTCACGGGCCTGAGGGAGTATGATACTGGCCTGATGCAGACTTCAGAAAATCAAAAGATATGCTTAAAGGGTAAAGGCAAAAACGGCTGGCCCTGGGGAGGGTAAGTTCTGCTAGCCTGAGAAGAGACTGGAGGAGACTTTGCAGCACTCCGGGGAGTTCACAGTCATAGAAAAAAAATGGCTGCACAGTGCATTGAGGAAAGCTGGGCACCAGCCATCAGAGCTTTCTTTCTGGTTGTGGCAAAGACTAATGCCCAAGAGTGGCGTGAAGGGAAAAGAACCTCCTGTCTTTACAGGGACCGTGACGGACTTGGATAATGAAACTCTCATGGGGGCCCATGATGGCCTGAAGATAAGAGGCACATTCGTCAATGTCCAGGACCCAAATAATACCTCCTCAACCTGAACCCTACCCTTCTGTGACCCCACAGAGGCAATAATGAATAAAGGATAGTGAATTTTTCATCAGTGTAATGAAGGAAGACTCAAAGTTTTCCGTTTGATTTAGAAAAGCACTTTCTTGCATCATATTTTTACGGCGTGTTATTAAAAAGGAAAAAAAAAAAGGCAGTGATGGTTCTGCTCAGCTTTGCCCACAGCACTTCATGAGTAACCAAAGAGAACAATGGGATAATGTACTAAATACAGCTGGTTGTCCCCGGCATTCATTGCTCCGTCTTCTTTTCTTCTTCTTCTTCTTCTTAATATTATTTATTTTTGAAAGAGAGGGAGAGAGGGAGAGAAAGAGAGACAGAGCGTGAGCAGGGGAGGGGCAGAGAGAGAGGGAGACCGAATCTAAGCAGGCCCCAGGCTTTGAGCTGTCAGCACAGAGCCCGATGCCCCGGGTTCACACTCACGAACCGCGAGATCATGACCTGAGCCGAAGCCAGACACCTAACCGACTGAACCATCCAGGCGCCTCTTTTGGCCCGTCTTCTAAAGCAACAGTACCTCCAGCTTGTAGCGGGGCGTATGGCTCCCTAGAATCCTTGCTTTCCTCCATCTCGCTTCCCTACAGGTGCAGGCATGTAACTACGATTGAGTCATGGGACAGGAGCAGAAGCGGCAGTTTCTGGGCACCTCTCCGAAGCGATGGCCCGCGTGCACAGCTAAGTCCTGCTGCTCAGAACTTGGTGTTGCCCTAAGGATCTGGACACGGAAGCCGTGGAGAGAGAGCAACAAGCTAGATGGGGCCCAGCTCTGTGGAGTTGTGGAAGACCTTCCTTGCGGAAGACCAGGAAGACCGCTCAGCTGCAGCTTTAGACAGGGAAATCTACGAACGCCTTGTTTAAACCCGGTTTTCAGCCACGTTGTAGCAAAACCTGTTAACAGAGGCTTGGGGAATCACAGGCACCTCAGTGTTGAAAGAGCTGGGTCTACCTACCCTGGAAGAGAGATCACTCAGAGAGACAAGGTGGCTGTCTTAAAAACCTGAAGCTTGGGGTGCCTGGGTGGCTCAGTCAGTTAAGCACCCGAGTTCGGCTCAGGTCGTGATCTCACAGTTTGTGGGTTCGAGCCCCACATCGGGCTCTGTGCTGACAGCTCAGAGCCTGGAGCCTGCTTCGGATTCTGTGTCTCCCTCTCTCTCTGCCTTTTCTCCGTTCACACTCTCACTCTCTCTCTCTCAAAAATAAATAAACATTAAAAAAAATTTTTTTAAACCTGAAATGTATTGCAGAAGAGAGATAAGCCTTATTACATGTGGTTCTAAGGAAGAAAATTCTAGAAAGACAAATATGGACAAAATGTAGGACAAGCTGTATCACCTTTAATTGAAGTTAGTATATGACCTGGACAGGGTCACTGGCTCCATGATCTGATGTGACTTATTAATTTAATCAAACTGTTCTTCAGACTATAAGCTCGGTGAGGGCAAGGACACCTCCCTCCCACCTTAGACAGTACTGGCCTCTAGCAGGTCCTGGATAAAAGTTTGGTATGTGGGTAAAAGGACAAAGCAGGGCTAGAATGGGGAGTGAGCGGCCTTTGCAGGTTCAGAGGAGTGAACTCTGAGGACAGTCCTGCCCCCAGTAGCAAGCAGAATTTCATTGCTTTTAAAATTCAGCCCCTTTTCTTGTTTGCTTAAGTCAAAGCACAATCTACTTTCAACAGTGAATGCTGGCAAAAGTGGCCATTATCACATAACAGAAGAATGTATGGGACAGTAATGATTCTAGGGAAGAGACAGGGAAATTCTCCATTCGCTTTCTCCAATGTGTGCGCGCATGTGTGGAAATGTTTAAGGAGGAATACACCAGGAAATACGGCATCGGACCTTCCTCGCTGCTGCTTTCAGATATGTGGACCTTGACCGTATTTCTCTTATTCCCTTCAGCCACATTTCAAGCCATGCCATCTTGATCCCATTCAGAAAATTCGAACTTTCCAAGTAAAACTATATCAGATGTTTTGCTCGCAATTTTCTTTGTATTCCTTTCATCCCCCAAACTAATTCAGGTGTGCCCTGCTTTAAAAAGTCAAGTACAGTATACTAGAACCCAGACTTGCAACATCTAAATTAGAGGGTGAGGATTTACATTATAAGAAGATTCTAAATGTATCGTCTTGGGAGAAAGACAAACACTGAAGCTAAACAACTTCATTAGAATGAAATCAAAACATCTCTGAAATGATGAAGCTAATCAGTAATAAATACTATTTTACAGACATAAAAATCACTTGAGACATCATTGTGATTAGGGCATTCATTGCAAATAGAAGTGATTAGATATCTCTGGAGTCTGGCAATAAGCAAAAATCTATGGCAGACAGAACTATTGTACAAAGAGAGCTCACCCTACATTGTATCGGAGGGAAATTATTATTTTAAATAAAATGGACTTACAGAAAATAATCGCAGTAACAACACAGTGTTTTCCATCATGCTTTTTATGAAAGAGCCCTTTGAATCAGTCATTGGGTACTAGATCGCTCATACATTCATTTCGTCAACATCACTTAAAAAAGCCCACTGCCCCTGCCCCTAGGCTAGCTGCTGAGCAATCAAAGAGGAAGTCATGGAGGGACTTACAAGTTGTTCATGCAAAGGCAAGAAATCGGAATAGTTTATGGTGAGTGTAAAAAACTATTGCCAATCTGGAAATAGGCTTTCCAAAGAGCAGCTGTGGTTTAAGCCACCTCCTTTTCCTTGAGAATATAGTGACTTGATGCATGGTCCTCTCCATCACTTGTCACCAGGTTACCTCAGGGTGGGCAGATGGCTCTCAGAAGAACAATCATAGTCTCTAAGGGTTTTCATTGTATTCTACAGCCGCCATGTTAATTGTTGACTCTGGGAGAGTTTTGCCTTTAGATTATGTTTTGCTTCAGCAGAAGATCTGGAAAGGAATAAGAAGGAGCAGCTTTGCTTTTTTTTTTTTTTTTTTAACTTAAGATGCATGATTTCCATAGAAGAAAATGGTCTTATCTAAAAACTGGAAGGACCTAAGGACCAAAAATGGCTACCATGGTTTCTCTGAGAGAAACTTTCCTTACTTTTCTTATACTGGATTAGTGATAGAAACCAATGTTTTTTGATTACCTCCTATGTGTTGGGTATTGTCCTGGGAAAACTTACAAAAAAGGTTCTGCAAGGTAGCCATGATATGAATAACACTGCATTCTTATAGATAAAGAAAGTAAATCTTCGCTTAACCCATGTGTCAAAGTCTCAGAATAAGAAAATGGCAGAACCAGATTGGGAACTCTGGTGTTCTCCTGAAACTGAAGATAAACTTTCTATGTCCCAAACTGTAGGAAAAGACTCCTTTCTTCTCCATAATTCTGGCAGTTGGAGCTGGCCGGAGGGACAGCACATGTCTTTTCATATGTTCCTAATCCAGGGAGTATTTCTCTAGAGTAAGATCTTCAGACTGAGACCCAAACGATACAAAGGATGTATAGATGAGCGGGTACAACCGAAGGAGATTAAACCTTTGTCCAGGGAAGAGTGGGAAAGAGACTTGGAGACTCTGACATCCTAACAAAAGGCCGCTCTGAAGTGAGCTTCTTACAGAGAGCAGGAGCTGGGCATGTGGGGGGGCGGGGGTTGTCTGGCCATGCAGTAGGGTAAGCCAGGGAGACCAACCTTAGTGGGTGGAGTACGAACAGGAAGTAGAGTACCTCAGCCTGACTGATAAGTTTGGAAGGAGAAGCTGGGCATGCATTTACCAGCCTTTCCTCTTCCTTGTGTCTTTAGGATCTACCAGTCTGTGAGAAGATAGCATATTGCTTTCACACGTTACAAGGTTTACAGTTGCAAGTTCCCTCTTGAGCCCGGAGTTATGGTTGCCAGATGCCAACCATAACTGGGTTGGTAAATCTGTCTCATTCCGGAAGCCAACTTGCTGATAGAGGAAACACTCACCAATATCTGCTTTATCGGTAAGAATATATTTTGTGTTCCTATCCGTCTTATCCTTTTGTCCAGAATTTCAGTGAGAGAAAGCAGGTATATTATAAACTGGGCCCCCCTTAAATTTCGACCAGGTAAATAGAAGGAGGAAGCAGGGCCCAGGGGATATAATGGCTTAGGTACCATGGGCAAGAGGAGTTTGGACCCACACAACTGAGCTGTGATGCTGGCAGGAGTCATTTCAGTAGGAGGAGCAGAGACGTATGCAGACCGTGGCATCTGAAACTTCTCTTTTGGAGAGATTGAGTCTGCGTATAAGATTCCTAGCTCAGCCAAGAAGCAATGAGGCTCAGCCTAGACAGAAAGGAAGCAGGGGGGTTGGGGATTAGCCCAGTTTTGTTCCAAGCTTAAGGAGATAAGTTCTTTTCTTCTTAAATTAATTTCATTCTGCTACCAGAAGGCCAAGGAGAAGAAAATTATGGTTTTTTTTTTTTTTTTTCTATCATAGGTTTCTAGCTAGACAACCAGAATCTGTCTGGATCACTCAGGGACCAATATACCAAGGCAGGCCATTACAAAGGGATTTGAGATCACGGCACCAGCTCCTGACCAAATATTTGAAACTGTCTTTGCGTATAAAATGAGGTGACATAAAGGAGCGTGCCTGGTCCAGGAATTCAGGATCTTGTACTCTCTTCTTGGATAAGGGGACCGGGGAAGAAAAAAGAATTCCTGCCTCACGTTTAGAATAAACATTCTTTTTTCACAACCACCTTCAACTCTCTCTCTCTCTCTCCATATATATATATATATATATATATACACACACACACGCACATAAATACACATATTACATTTTCAAATTATGTAAATAACATATGCTGATTATAGCAAAAGTGTAAGCTGAATGAAGAAAATACGTTTTTTTAAATTGCCCAAGTATCTGTTAGAATCATGTTTGACTACAGTAATGAGAAATCCAGACAAGGCATGATGAAGATAGTACAGCAGCTGCATGATCCTTTCAGGAATCGGGCTCTTTTCTATCTTTCCATTTCACCATACTTATCATGAAAGCCTTTGCCTCGAGGCTGGTTCCTCATGGTTGCAAGATGGCTGCTCTCGCACTCGGCCTCATATCTTCCTGAGGCGAGGCAGGACCTCTATCAGAAAACTAAAAGCCTTTTTTTTTTTTTTTTTTTTTTTTAAACAAACCCTCACTTTAGATTTCATTGGCCAGCGCTTTTCACATGGACTTCTAACCGCAAGGAGGTTCAAGAAAGTGTGTATTTTTGGCTGGGCCCACACTCCCCCAAATGAATTCAGCATTTTGTTGGTGAGGCAGAAGAAGAAATAGCTACTGGATAGGAAAGTTAGCGTTTCTTCCAGGCTCGGCCCAGCCCATGCCATGCCTCTGTTTCCTTTCTTACTTCCCGTGGCATCCATAGCCCAGCCATTCTCTTAGTAGCGCCTGTGCTGTTCTTTCACCCTGGTTGGTGGCCCAGGGTTTCCTCCAATTTTACATTTCGCTGACAAAAATGAGAATCTCTATTTCTTCTGGTTATGCATCCAGCTGAGATAATTACACCTTTTCAAAGCATGTGTATAAATGCTCCATATGACTTCATAACCTATTCTTTTCTCTTACTGCTACATTTATCATCATTAGCTTGGAAGCAGATGAAATTAACTGCATCTCAGCTGCCCCACAAGCTTCCTTGATTCATTCTATAAATATACACCAAGCCGCATCTTCATGGAAGTTGCTGGGGATGGACACTGACCGAACCACACAAAGTCTCAGCTCTGGTAGAGTTGATCATCTGACAGGGGAAGACAATGAACAAACGCATGAGTAAGTACACGATATATCAGATGGTGATAAGCATTAAAGAGAAAAACAAAGCAGGGTGAATAAGATACAGAGTGTCAAGGAGAGAGTCCCATGTTATACACACAATAACCGTCAGGGAAGGTTATCCTGATAAGCAGAGGCCTAAAATAAGAAAGCAAACAAGTTGTGTGCATTTTTGGAAATTTTCCGGGCAGAGGCGTACGCAAAGGCCCTGACATGGGAGATGTGTGGCAGGCAGGTTTGAGGAACACACTACCGGCACCTTTGTAGCTGGACCAGGGTTAGCAAGGTGAGAGTATTCAGACAAGACAGAGATAGTACTAGAAGTTCTGATACAGTCAGAAGAGCATACTTTTATTAGTTGCATAATATTGAATCACTTTGTTAGGCACTCGAGTATTTCCACTTTTTCATTTTATGGTTGACTGTTTTTACAGGTTCTGGGCCACTGACAAAAATTCACTGATGCCTACATTAAAGCAATAATTGGCTAGTTTTGTTTTTTGAGACAAAATTTTAAGCGCAACTCACCTTTTTCTATAATAATGAACACGGAGGAGGAAATAAAAGTGAAATCCCACCTCATTTACAAACAAAACAAAATAAAAATGTGCTTAGGTGTCTTAGTGGGGTGGATATGGGAGAATAGCAAGGAATAGAGGGAGAAAAGGGGAAATAGGGAAAAGGAAGTAGAGAAACAGAAAGGAAAAAGAGTAACGTCTCTTGAAGTAGAAAAGGAGCTGCTAATTCTTTCTCTTTTTGCATGACAAACCACCTTAAATTGGTGAAGGGAAACAACAACCATTTTATTAACCTCATGCGTCTATGGATCAGGAGCTTGGGCTTCCGCACAACATGGCGCTTTTAGAGTAGTTGTTACATGGAGGCTTGTCGGTTGTTACATGGAGGCTAGCTTTCAAGAGGCCATCCTGGAAGTCCTCTTATAGACTAGGCTTGGAACCGGTATGGCATTACTTCTACCCCACTCTGTTGGTCAGAGCAGTTAGACAGCAGCCCAGATCCAAAGGGAAGAGAAATAGATTTCCCTTCTCAATAGAAGGGGCGTCAAAGAATTTGAAGCCATTTTTAATTCACCATGATATCCAAGAAGAAATGGCCAGATTCCTTAGCTTTTGCCCACGTGAGATCCATGACTGTGATCACACAGCCACATGACCAATAAAGCCAGACTTGGGGTCATTCTGGCTTACAGTCCTGAGATGTCTGCTTGAACTCCTCAGCGACATCTCATAAATGGCTTATCCTTTTCTAGATCTTGAAAAACTGCCCTTAGTAAATAATAAATTAGAGATTTCCTGCACAGCCTTTAGAAAAACACCATCTTGCAAAACTTTTTTGTTTTCTGCTCTTTCTTGCTGACACATTGACTTGTGTGTGTGTGTGTGTGTGTGTGTGTGTGTGTGTATGCGTGTGTGTGTTAGAGTAAGCTCATGTGTATGGCCTTGTAAATGGTAACTTGTCCAAGGTAACGATTTATGCCAGGAGAGTCTAAGAGAATGTTGATTGTATATATTTTACTACCTGTGTACTTCCTGAAAGGAGGGTGGTTTGATAAAATATTATTGTGAAGCTGCTCTGTTTTGGGTACTTATTTGCAAAGCTGCATTAGCTAATTCCCTCCAGACTTAAGGATTCATGTCATCTGGACCCACTGATTTGTGTATGTTCAGATTTTTCAAGTATTCCTTTACCTGCATTGACAGAGCATATATTTGACAGAATAATTTTAAAAAATATAAGATGGCAAGCAGATGGTCAGAATCTTGACTAGAAAGAGATCTTATTGAAAATGGTTTGTGAATGCAGACCATGCTTTTGTTTATGGAAATGTCCTTTTAAATATTTGGTTTGATCACCAATGGAGGTCTCGAAAGAGACCAATGCCTGCAGAAATAAGCTAGCTGCTATCTTCTACCTGAAGTAATGGATCCTTTAAAAAAAAAAAAAAAAGGAGGGCAGGGGGAAGAATGAGGAATTTTTCTGTAACCCCTTGCTGCCAGATGTCTGTATAGCTACCTAAATCATGGAGGTGAAAAAAAAACCCAAAAAACCAAAAACAAAAAAACCTTTTCCTGATTCTCTATGCCTGATGCAGCTCCTTTTTCAGTGAAAAAAGAAATGATTTCAATCCAATGAAAACAAGAAGAGGCAAAAGAAAAAAGAAATGGAAAGACAAAGACTCATACCAAGAAGAATTTAGAAAGCTCTCTTCAAAACCTTGGACACCTTGTACAAGGTGCAAAGGAAAACTTGGCAGAGTAATAGTGGAGTTTCTTCTACGGACTTTTCTTTCATGGATGCCAATGTCATATTAACAAAAGAGAATGATCAATATTTTGGCGATGACCTCTAGTACTGCTCATTATTCAGACAGTCAATTCTAGTGCCCTCTTGCCATCAACTTCTGGCTGTTACCACTGAAAACACTGGTGATGTAGAGTTGGCCCAGTCATTGGAATGTCAGAACCTATGCTCTGCCCTTACAGTCCTTGGATCCCTATTTCCACTGCTAAGGTATATGGGCAGGGTGAGGGCAACAAAGCAAGGCTGGAAATTGCATATATCTATCACCAACTATTTGCTGTTGAATATTTTAGGATGGTTGAGTGTCTTGGGGAGAGTGAGCCTTCTATCTTTAATACACATAACCTTTGTCTCAGACCAGGATATACACTTCTGTACATAAGCACCATCAAACTCTAAGGACCATGTGCCATTTTACATCCTCAGGCATATTTCCTCTATCCCTTGTGGCCTTAAGTATTTTTACTCATTTTCCAACATTTACCCTTCTTCTCTTTCCCTTCTTATTATACATAGCCAAGTTGTCCTCTTTTTTACCTCCTGCTGGGAGTTACGAGCCACTTTAGTGATTAAAAAGAAGCCTTATTTTTAATATTATCGCACTGAAAGGTTTAATAACTGAAAAGATCCTTCACATTCTCCAAAAAGACACTTTAAGAGATTTCCCCCCTTATATGGAGTGTAACCATTTATTATTTTAAAGCTATAAGGCTGGGCAATATGGCAAAAGCTTCCTCCACCTGCTTCTGGATGAGACTGTTTTTGGCAATCCATAAAAGTAGGTCTTTCTTGGGAGAAGAAAGATGATTTGATAAGAAGTGGACCAGTGTGTAGTAAATCAGCCAAATAGCAAGTGATTGACTACCAATTCATCAAAGAACCAATTTTTGGTTCAACCAAAGACCAATTTTTCACTATTATTATTTCACCCAAAACTTGTTTCTTTGGAGTTATTAGCACAATTGCTTGACTAAATTCTGAGCTTGAAACTATTAGACATCATCAGGCTTGTGTCTTCACATTCTCATTGTATCGATATATGTATTCACTGTCCCCTGCACACTAAGTCCTCCTCCATTCATGCAAGAAAACATTCCCACTGAATTTCTTGTAATGCAATTCCTTCCTCTCCCCATCAAGAAAGGAAGTCTGTAAATTATGAGAAGTAGGAAAAGCAGTAGGCTGGGTTGAAAATATATTAGAAGACTAAACCATACCATTTTAAAAATCATTGAGATTGGTGACAGGCCTAATACCAGAATTTTTAAAAGCGCAAACAATGATCTCTCCCAAGAGTTCGTGGTATATTGAGCAAACTGACTGAAACACAAATTTCCGTTACTTTATTACTGTCAAAAAAATTACGAATCATTAAGTGGGCAAGTTGGTCATTGGGCCAACTGATTTATTGACAAATTATTATGTGACATAAACTTTAACGGATTCATCTAGAACCATTACATAAGTTCTCTTTTAAACAATTCTAGAACTTATAAATTTTCTCCCCAGAATTTTCTTGCCTATAAATCTAAGTTCATGCGATTTTTAAATTCTCAGTAGATACACCAATGAGCTAATTAAAACAGTAAAGGCATTCATCAGTAAATACTTTTTAAGAACGTAACAAAAAATATTTTATTAGACACTTCCAGGCGAAGGAAAGAAAGGAAATACTAAAGAAACAGGTGATGAAAATTCTGCTCTCTACAGACTCAGAAAACAAAACATCCATATATTGGCTGACTTGAGAACAATTACCAAACATCTTATCACCAAGTTCACAATAGCACTGGGCAAGTGTAACGTGCAGTCAGCTCTGGTGGGTCATGTCCACAAACCGTTCGCAATCTGCACACGTGAAAACAAACCTTTTCTCTTCTGGCCGCATGTCTTTTTTTCTCTCCAAGATACGATCTCTTTCCAATTTTCAAATCATAAGCTATTCATCTCCCCATTTACCCTTTCTGTTGTTTCACTCATGTGAGTCGAGTTTGATTGTAAATTCAATCAGAAAAAAGTCAAATTCATTCTTTCTCTTGCCTAGCATAGATGCTTGAAGATATGCTAAGATAATATTTTAAAAATACTTGTACAGGGGCGCCTGGGTGGCGCAGTCGGTTAAGCGTCCGACTTCAGCCAGGTCATGATCTCGCGGTCTGTGAGTTCGAGCCCCGCGTCAGGCTCTGGGCTGATGGCTCGGAGCCTGGAGCCTGTTTCCGATGCTGTGTCTCCCTCTCTCTCTGCCCCTCCCCCGTTCATGCTCTGTTTCTCTCTGTCCCAAAAAAAATAAATTAAAAAAAAAAAAAACGTTGAAAAAAAAATACTTGTACATGACGATTTTAAGAAATCCAGGGATCAGATGCCTGTAAACATCTACTTTTGACATCCTGCTTTTATTCGGAGAAGGTTTGGCCCAAGACCAGGTGACTAACCAGTGAGCCAAATGAAGATCTACAGAGAATTCAGGAGGCTTAAAAATACTGTAATTTCAGTTAACTGGAATTAAAATAAAAAACCTTTTGAAAAGAATGTAATTTCAAAGGATGGGTCTTCTAATTAAAATACAACCAAAGTTCCCACGGAGGCAAAAAGGAATCTAGCTGGCGTTAGATCCCAAGGATTTGGGCCTCTGACATATACCTACTTTCTTAGACACGCATCTTAATTACTTGGAAATAGATTTAAAAATAACCAAAACATTATAACAGTTCCTGAGGCACGGGAAGAGAGTCCAAGAACCGAGCAATGCCATCCACCAGGACACAGACCACATTTCTTCTATTGTTCTGTGTGGCGGGATGCATAAGGTTGATGGTAATAAATACATTAATAAAACGTTCACATAATTACAAGCTTCCATGACTGGAGGGAGTTTTCATCGAAGATATGAATAATATTTTATAAACCCCGACAAGCAAAATGGTACGATTATGTAGATGGATTTCTCTCAAATACTTGTTGATGTCAATATAATCAGATATGGCTCCCTTCCATATATTCAGCCTTCACTGTCTTTAGAGACTATTCAAGATTTAACTAACATGCTGGATACATAGTTTGCTATATCTGAGGATCAGCACAGTAAGAATTAACAAAACAGAAACGCCTGTTTTTAACATACCCATTGTATTCCAAGTCAACATCTGCTATCTTGGTCCGAATGTGTGTATATATATATATATATATATATAGCTGTATATATATATATATATATCGCTGAATTTTTTAAATCCTTGAAGTACAGGGTTGCAAGTGTCTTTAAAGATGTTCTAGTCCAGCCATCCAAATCCAAATTCCTCCACATTCTAGTCTAGACACAGAGATTCTTTGCTGGACGGAAACATCCATACATTTTTTGCTCTGCCTAAAGCAGGGGTCAGCAAACTGTTTCCATAAAGGGTCAGAAAGTAAATATTTTAGGTTTTGTGGGCTATACGGTCTCTGCTGCAACTATTTCAGTCTGCCTTTGTAGCACGGAAACAGCCACGGATATGCAAACGAGTAAGCATGGTTGTGTTCCATTAAAACCCTATTTACAAAAATAGGCAGTGGGTCAGATTTGGTCAAGCCCTGGTCTAAATAATTTGCTATGAAGCATGGAGCATGGAGATGAATGGGAAAAAAAAAAACCTAAATAATATGAATAAAATACTACTTTTTTTAAAAAAAAATTTTTTTTTTCAACGTTTATTTATTTTTGGGACAGAGAGAGACAGAGCATGAACGGGGGAGGGGCAGAGAGAGAGGGAGACACAGAATCGGAAACAGGCTCCAGGCTCCGAGCCATCAACCCAGAGCCCGACGCGGGGCTCGAACTCACGGACCGCGAGATCGTGACCTGGCTGAAGTCGGACGCTTAACCGACTGCGCCACCCAGGCGCCCCATAAAATACTACTTTTGACAAATATTAACAAATTAATTGAATATTAACTGAATATTAACAAATGCTATCCCTGGCTTCTCAGTCCAGATGACTTAAAGGTTTTAAAGTAAATTGGTCTTCTTTTCATTTAATGTTTATTTATTTAGTTTTGAGAGAGAGAGAGAGAGAGAGAGCAGGAGAGGGGCAGAGAGAGAGAGAGAGAGAGAGAGAGGGAGAGAATCCTAAGCAGGCTCCACACCATCAGTGCAGAGCCTGATGCAAGGCTCTGTCTCTCCAATCGTGAGATCATGAACTGAGCCGAAATCAAGTGTCACTTAGCTGATTGAGCCATTGTGAGATCATGACCTGAGCCGAAATCGAGTCTGACACTTAATCGACTGAGCCACTCAGGTGCCCCGTAAACTGGTCTTCTTACTTAACACTTCTACTGAGCACTATTAAGTAAAGATTACCTCTTTCCAGCCCTCCCTTCTTGCCAACCTAAAGCTGAGGTTAAAAAAAAAAAAAAAAAGAGAGAGAGAGAGAGAGAAGCTAGCAGACATTCATTGTAATCACTTATATATATCCTGGATACTCTTAAGGGTGACATTATTTTAAGACAAAATTAAGTACAGTTGATACAGCAAGCGTGTTATAACCTTGTCCCAAGAGGACGCCACCCAGCCACAGGCAGACAAAAGGGGTGATGCAGGAACGCAGGATCGAGGAGTGAAGACAGAGCTCAAAACCAAATCCAAGATGATGCAGTGAAGCTGGTTTTGGAAAGGAAGAGCCGCATGGCCTGGTTTAAAGCACACAGGCTTTGGGCTCAGACCGTATGGATTTGAATGGTTTCTGCGGCTTAGTAATGCTGAAGCACTGAGCATGTTTCTTCATTTTCTTGAGCCTCCAGTGCCTCTTCTATAAAATGGGGATAATATTTATTTTTTCAAGGCGGGTACAAGGGTTTCATTACGTAAGATCTGGGAAGTTTCTAGCATAGTGCCTGGCACACAGAAAGCACTGATGCTCTATACCAAGGGAATAATGAATGCTTTATTGTAAGATTTTACCAACTGACCACCATTTAGAAAATCCATGACCTGGGGGGCCTGGGTGGCTCAGTCGGTTAAGCTTCCGACTTCGGCTCAGGTCATGATCTCGTGGCTTGTGGGTTTGAGCCCCGCATCGGACCCTGGGCTGACAGCTCAGAGCTTGGAGCCTCCTTCAGATTCTGTGTCTCCCTCTATCTCTGCCCTTCCTCCCCTCACACTCTGTCTCTCAAAAATAATAAATAAATGTTCAAAAAAATTAAAAAGAAAAATCCATGAAACAAAAGCCTAAACTTTAAGAAGGAGTTTTGCTTCCATACTTCCAGGGGAAAGTGTCAGTGGCTTGCACCTAACTAAATGACAGTTACAATCAAGGGTTCATAGAAAGGCATCAAACTTAGCGGGGAAGTTACCTGTTTCTCCCAGTTTTATTTTCCCTACAAGTTTTTGGTTATTCAGTCAAGTTTGGGGCCAGGTTTAGTCCCACAGTTTTCTCCTCGAGTGTGAACTCAAGGACTCACGAAATAGAGATTGCAGAATAGAGTGTAGTTGTAGGCTACCCAGGTCCTCAAATGATTAGCAAGGAGAGAAAAGTCCAACTTGTTTCCCTCTTAACGCAGCCCTAAGACCACCCAAGAGCCTGAGATGCTCGAGAAAGTAATGGCATGTTTATATAGGAATGTGAGCTGTATGAAACATGGAACACCTGTGCCCTGTGGTCTTCACAGCCCCAATTAGCTTCTGGAAAGAATTCGGGGCAGAAATCCTTAATGGGATGCCCCCAGAAAGTGCCCCAATTCTGAGCCCTGCATTATTTCTTCAGGTCTGCTGGCTAATTACGTGTAAGACAGATTCATTAACAACTATTTAGTTACAAAAGTGAGCACCCTAAAAGAATCCTTGACATTCCGAAAAAAAAAATTATTTATGACAAGAACGTGTAGTGTCAGTACAGGAAACCCACTTGGGGCTTAATATGACAAAAGAATTTCCAAATCCAGAACCATTCAAACAAGGAGTGGGTTGTCCTGCAGGACGGTAAATCTCTGCGGTTAGAAGTGATGATCTATTGGTGGTGTTGAGAGAAATATTCCTCTAACGAAAGGAAGGAAGATTTGACTTCTTTTCTAATTTTGTTAATGTTTATTTATTTTTGAGAGACAGAGAGAGAGAGAGAGTGAGAGGGGGAGGGGCAGAGAGAAAGGGAGACCCAGAATCCAAAGCAGGCTCGAGGCTCTGAGCTGTCAGTCCAGACAGAGCCCGACACGTGGCTCGAACTCACGAACTGTGAGATCATGACCTGAGTTGAAGTCGGACGCTTAACCGACTGAGCCAGCCAGGTACCCCTGGACTAGACTGTTTTAATCGTACGTGTTTACTTAACAAGCATTTTGGAGCACCTAACAGGAACTGGCACTTTCTAAGTTTTGGAACACTGATAGAGGTTAAGAATATAAAGATAAATATGAGGATGTTTTGCCATTAAAGGGCTTAAAGACTAGAGGGGAAGACAGAGAGGCAGTCGATGATTACGAGAGCCCGAGTGCTCCAGGAGAGAAATGCACAAAGGCAGGCCTCCCATCTTTGCAAGTAATGATGAGGGAGGTTTCCCCGGAGCAGGTGACGCTGAGACTCAAAGGGTTAATTAATACAAGTTAGTCAGATGGCAGAAGGAGGTAAGAAGCCATTCTAGGCGGAAGGAACAACAGAGACAAAAAAGCACAGGGTCCCAGAAACGAAATAACGTGTCAACCAGTCAAGAGGATTGTCATTGCTGGGGGGCCACGGCGTTCTGTCATCAACCCTATCCCATTCATTGTTGTAATGAATGCTGTGTACGAAAACCCCCTAAGCAAATTTGTGAATAATGGGAGGCTGAGCTAATAGATACCACATTTGAATAGCAAAGCTAAGACCCCAAAAAAGGACACAGTAGGGATTCAATAAATAATTGCTCAATCGGGAACCTGACAGTGTGGTTATATGGGTGCACAAATTCAGTACATGAGAGACCTGGGCAAATAAATTCACATATAGAGAAGGAGGTAAATAAGGCAAGCTAACATCTGTGGATGGTGGCCATTTGTGGGTGTCTGCTTTTTATTTTCTCCGTGTTTAAATAGTTCATAATTATAAAAGAGACTTAGGACTTCGGTGAGTATAATTCAACAATGGGGCATGGTTACCAAAAACCCAGATGCGATTTCTGGGTAGAGTAACAGAAGTCAGTTCTGTGCAGAAGAGAAACACAGGAGAATAAGGGGCTCCAATCCATGCGATACAGTGATATCATGTCACATATGTGTTGAATGGGCACAGGTTCAATGACATGAGCTCTGCAAAAATAATCACATTTTTACATTTTACATTTAGATTTAAATACAGTCTGAATACTGTGCTGTCTCCTCCAGCTATTCCATTTAATGGGCATATGTGTGGCCCCCAATAAGCAGGAGAAAGAAAATACGAATCTCCCATCTCAGTACTGTTTTGCCTCTCAGATCACAAACATCTCCCCCGTCTGAATGTGAGTCTAGCCTTGAAAAATACATGGATTTTTAAATCCACATATCTCTTACATTCAAGCCAACTACTTTCCCTGGTTCTCAACCAAAAAAACAGTGATCATTTCTGACACCGCAGACAATACTGGCTGAGAAATCACAGGCTAATGATTTTTGGGGTGCTTTCCAGAGGAAATTTCCAGGCTAAGTTCGGCCATATGCAGTTGCTGCCTCGTGTTGACTTTAGACCCAAACCTCCTGCGAAAGATGCCACTTTGCAATAAAACCAAAAAAGAAAAGTTGCAGGGAGATGCTTTTAGCTTAAGCTAAGGAAGAAGTCTCTAACAGCCAACTTTTTTAGGAAGTGAAGAGGGCTTCCCTTGGAATCAAAGATGTTTAAACAGAAACTAGACAATAAATTTTCAAGTACGTGGCACATGGGACTCAGATTCGAAGACACTGGTGATTTAGACCAAGTCTAATTTGGAGCACCTGGGTGGCTCAGTTAAGCGTCCGACTTCGGCTCAAGTTATGATCTCCCAGTTTGTGGGTTCGAGCCCCGCGTTGGGCTCTGTGCTGACAGCTCAGAGCCTGGAGCCTGCTATGAATTCTATGTCTCCCTCTCTCTCTGCTCCTCCCCTGCTCATGCTCTGTCTCTCCCCCCTCCTTCAAAAATAAATAAAAACATTAAAAAATTTAGACCAAGTCTAATTAGCTTCATATAAGCTTGAGAGTCTATAATTCTGTGATACGAAGACTGGATTCATTCCAAGTCCACGATTTAGCTCATGTCACCTTCTACTAGCCTGTCCATTCTTCATTCTTTAAATTCCTTTTTGATTTTTTTTTTTTTTTTGAAACCAACGATATCTGTCAAAAAGCATTTCCCAATTCATCTCTGCTCTGGGACAGTGAATGGTGACTCAAGAATGACAATCATTGCTGTATTATTAATGATAGCTGAATTTGTTCTAACACTTCTGTTTCTTAGTCCCTGGTACTCATTTTACATGGAACTTTCACTTTTTCCTCAGGCTAAATGTTAGGGACTCAAGATCCTGGCCTAAAGGGTTTCGTTATATGTGGATGTTTATATGTGTGATATTTATAGGACCAGCAGCAAACTCCCAATGGGAGGCAAAAGTTCAAGGTTGGAGTTATCTGTTGGTACAGAAGAAAACACCCCAAACTTAGTGGCTTAAAGTGACAATAATCTTTTTTATCTGCTCACAAACGTGCAATTTGGACGGGACTCAGCATGGACCGATTGCTACCCAAAGCATAAGCTGGGATGACTCCAACACTGGGGATGACTTCTGTGAGCTGGAATCCTCTGAAGGCTCACTCATGCACACCACTGGTAAATGGTATCGTCTGACAGATGGGACCATGGCGGGCTTGTCAGCTGCAACACCCACCTGTCACTCTCTGTGGCTGCTTGGCTTCTTCAAAGCACAGCGGCAGGTTCCAAGAATGGTGTCTAGAGAGAACTAGGGAGAAACCCGATCCCCTTGTATGCCTTCGTCTTTTTTTTTTTTAAGTTTATTCATTTATTTTGAAAGAGAGCGTGTGCATGTGAGCACATGAGAGAGGCAGAGAGAGAGAGGGAGAGAGAGGATCCCAAGCAGCCTCAGCACAGTCAGCACAGAGCCTGATGTAGAGCTTGAACTCACAAACCATGAGATCCTGACGTGAGCCGAGATCAAGACTCAGGTGTTTCACAGACTGAGCCGCCCAGGTGCCCCACATGGCCTAGTCTTAGAAGTCACACAGGGTCACTTCTACCATAGTCACAGGCCCCCTCATCTTTGAAAGGAGTGGGCACAAACTGTAGCCCTCTCTCGGAGGAGTATCAACCTCAGGTTTCAAGAAGTGAAGGTGTGATGGGCAGCCATGTTCACTGCCGCCATCTTGGGAAGCACACCTGCCATGAAGTGGATGATTGGTCTGAAAACAAGAAGACTCAAAACCTGCTCGGTTTGACTTTCCACATCCTCTACTAGATGAGAAAAAATTTCATATCCTTCGTCTCTTCCCTCTGCCATTAACCCTTGAATGTACAGTTTCAAAAATCTACTTTCTTTTTTGTTTGTTTTGAGATGACAAGGCCACTGTGTTAAGTAGATGCAAGGAAGGCCACATAGGCACCTGAATTTAGGTAGAGGTGTGTGCAGCCATAACTTTGATGGACAGTTCACCGCGACTACATTAAATGAGGACGTTGCTTTCAACGCTAGTCTGGGAAAATCCCTCTTCTCTCCCACGTGTGGGAATAGTTGGGTGCACGCTGGTGCTAGGTGCTGATCCTCAGGAGAGCAAATGTGCCGCCATTTCTTGTGGCAATCGACACAGGGGACTCCAGAAAGGAAGATTCTGACCAGTTTGTCCCTACCTCTTCCTGTCGCGTAAAGCCCCTCTTAGCCTTTCTAGCCCCTTTCTGCCACTGGGACCCACACTTCCAGTCAGTGCGTTGCTATCTAAGCTATGCAGCCGACGGAATGAGGAAACGAAACCAAACCAAGAACTCGCCGTCTATTTAAAACATCTAAACCTTGTGCAGAACCTCATCATAGTTCTGAACAATGACTGGGGTCGGTTGCGATGACCGTGCACATATGCGTGTGCACGAACGTAAATGGATGTTTACAGAACTAGTTCCAGAACTTGACAAGGATCTGCCCAGGACTCAACATTCTTCAGTGTTACATTTAGATTTAAATGTACCCCAGCTTTCCTCTGGTTCCCTGGGGTAAGCGAAGGAAAAGAAAGGATGGGGGAAAGAAGGGAGACAGATGCGGAGGGGAGAACCAGAGGACATGGAAGAGGGAGCAGTGCCCTAGGTATTTTGACATTGAATTCTCCTTATGTGGACATATTGGCTGCCGTTCATTTTTGGTGTTTCTCTGATTAAAGGTCATGAGTGTGACAAATGTCTTGACATGAGTATAATCTGCAGCATCATAAATGTCAACAAAACTGACACATAATACGTTCATGTAAATTTTTCACGGAAAACTAGCCTGAATCCTTTAAAACGACAGTAACAGACGGTAACTTTTTTTTGTAAGACGCACATAACTCTGACAGCTTCTTCAAAACCTAGAGAAATAAGCCCATTAAAACTATGAGAGCTAGAACAGCATCTCTAAAATGGAAGTTAGGTTAGTAGGCTATTCTAGAACTGTTTCTCTCTCTCTCTCTCTCTCTCCCCCCCTCCTCCTCCTTTCCTCAAGAGGATAAAACACTTCTTGATGTCTCTGTATCCCTAAGCCCATCTTTCGGCCACCATTGCTAAAGCTTCTGTCATGGCAGATCTTCAGCAGTGAGTTCAGTGGCCATGACGATGGGGTAGAGGAGGTCAGCTCATCCTATCTATACCTGAGTTCCATCAGCCCCCTGCACAAATCACCCAAGTCAAGAAATATCAACTAAAAGGGCACCCGGGTGGCTCAGTCGGTTAAGCGTCTGACTTCGGCTCGGGTCACGATCTCACAGTTAGTGAGTTCGAGCCCCACATCGGGCTCCGCACTGACAGTGCAGAGCCTGTTTGGGATCCTCTCGATCCCTCTCGCTGCCCCTTCCCTGCCCTCTTTGTCTCTCAAAGTAAATAAATAAACTTTAAAAAAAAAGAAATATTGACTTAAGTTTCCCTAATAAGGCAATGTAAATCATTCCAAATTTCCAAGAGGGCCTGTACTCCCTTTCAGGGTTTGCGGGTTCAGGGGAAGTTTGCGTATGATAAGAGAGTGTTAAGTTTCTAGTCAGAAATGTTTGGAAAGTTAGATAGACTTTTTTTCAGGCTCAGACTGAGGATCAGGAATATGCATAAATTTAGTATCAAGAGAGAGGGAGTTTCCCCCAGGATAGGGTCATGGCTCAAAGTCTCGGTGGTCAGCTGGAGTCAGACCAAACACACATCTTGGGAAACAGGGACATTAATCTGTCTGGCTTGTGGGTGTGAGATGATTCTTTGGAGGCCCAGGGACAATGAGGTAACCAGGACCAAGGAGGAATGGAAGGGGATTTGTGAACAGAGGGAAAATCGATAAAAGGAGTAAGAATTATGGATTTCTGCCTACTGAGAATAAACAAGGGGTTTCTGGCGAGATGGATGCAGGCTCGGAAGAACCTGAAAGATCAGGCGACGTGTAGGGCCAGATAGGGAAGGCTGCACTTACCTTTGTTACCATGGACGGATTTGTTTTATAAGGTGCTGGGCCTGATACTGGGGAGTTGATGGAATTCTCAACAAGACATTCCACCGTGGGCTGGATCTGTCTAGCGGGACTTGCTATCCGTACCAGCAAGGATCCCCCGAAATAAATATAACCCAGGGTGGTCTCTGGGCACCCACCCCCCCTTCCCTCCTGAGAGTTGGGGGCTTCTGATGGCTGGCAGGCCTCACAGCCGGGAGTCACGTGCGCCCGCCACCCTGGCAAATTTACAAGTGAGCTGTGGCAAATTTACAAATTTACAAGAGTGCTGCAGAGCTGGGAAAACACTGGCCTAGCAGGATGGCTGAAACTTCTCCTGTTTCTTCACTCGAGAAAGCATGTCTTTTCTCTTTAAGAGGGTTCCCTAAGTTTTCAGTTCTGCTCAGATACTCAGAACAGCCCCCACCCCCACCCCCACTTTGGTCCACCCTGGCCGGTTTTTAGCAAAAATTCATTTTTCACAGGAAAATTGTGGTACAAACTCAGAAAATGAGCTTCTGTGACAGTTGTTTCTCGTTAAATTCTACCTTAAGGATTCAAAACATGATGTCACAGCACAGCTCCCCTTGCAAAGGATTGTGGAGTCTCCAAGTCCATTAAAGGCTCAGATGCCTGACATCATTTTACATAAAGACAAATACCCTGTGTTTTCCACACGCACTGAAAGTGAGAAGCTGGCCTTGTGTAAGAAGGTAGAGATTAGGCTCTTTAATAAAGAAAGGAGTACGCATGCATTCGAGAGGAAGAGGGGACATTGCTACATCTGTCTCTGTGAATCTGGCTGCTAAGCAGATTCTAGCAATTATTTTTAAAAAAAAGTATGAAAAGTTTAGAAGTAAGTGAGACTTTCCATATCACAGGGCTCTGACGCTGCCCCCAAAGAGGCATCAGGTTTTGCAGCAGAATAAAAGTCCCAAGCCTACCAGCTTTCAAGGGTGAGCGTGATATTGACATCTCAGATGTTGGGTTGGTGGCTGAAGGCTGTTACATTTCTTCGTAGCAATGCCACTCCACGTCCCTGTCACTCCTGTTGGGTTCCGCTGCCCTGATTTCTGGAAGAGTGGTGACAGAATTCCTGGGACAGCATTGCTGAGAGAGGCTCTTGTGTGAACGCTGTAGTCACTGTCAGATGACCAGGTGTCTTAAGTGGAAAGAGGAAAGAAGGGAGGTGGGACACAGGTATGGTGCCGAGACCAGCCTGGCTCATCCCTGTTCTCCATATAATGTAGTCTCAGAGGTATCGTTAAGGCTTTTGGTACCAACTAACCCCAAAAGATGCCTTGGTAATGGAGGAGAGCTCATGTTTGCCAAGACATCAACAAACCTAAGTGCCGTGACCACACCTCAGAAAATTTCAGTCCACAATCCAAGAGGAGAATATGTTCAATTCTGGATGATTTGGAATTTTTCTGGCAGTGTGTTCGCCAGAGTCTTGTTGGATCATTTTTACGTCTTTTTTTTCTAGCTCGTGTGGATGATTTTTGGTCAAAATTTTTCCATCCGTGTAGCTTGAGAGGGCGAACAAAGCAATAGCTCCTACTGAGGTCATGGTGTCTATTGCAAGAATCTGCTTGTCAGTCACTTTCTTTCTCCTGTACCTGATAAAAATTGCACACAGCTCACATAGTTCTGGTGGAAGAAGCTTAAAAGACATTGCCAATAGATTACCCCTAGGCTGGACCGCAAGGAGTGAAGTCTATGTATTTGTACGATAATACACTTTGTCTATCTCCAAAGTCTTGTGGAAATTGGTGATTTGATTTTGGTCTTGATCATTTATTCTTTTCGCCTCCAAACATTCACACAATAAGCTGACATTATGAGTCAGTATAAAACTTACCATTTAGTTTAACTAGGGTTTAGAAATAGGATCAGTTCTCAAAACCTTGGAATGACTTACATGCCCATTCATAAGATGAGAGGGAAGTAAGTTAAACATTTAGACCCAAATTTTGCATTCACTTCAGACTCTATGAAGTCCCAGAACCTCACTTTTGAATATACCTTTCATCTTAAGTCAATGGCAGCATTTCCAGAAAGTATCACAAATTCTGGTATCTCCCAACCAGGAATTCCTACATAGAATGACATATATTTGAAAAATAGGTAAAATCTCATGGCTAGATGGGTATCAGTTGGTTGGACACATAAGAGCTCAAAAGTACAAGCTAATCTTTCTGTAATACGATGGTAATCTGAGAAGTAAGTCCTCTCTCCTGGTTTCAATTCTCATTTGGATGGCGGATGTCATGAACTAGACCTCTTGGCTGAAAACGCCCGCTAACAACCTTAAGGACACCTGCTTTGGAGACAGCACTATCAACAGCACAGAACTTGAATATGAGTAGATCCTGCCGCTGTCGGGGGTAAAAAGTCCTTTGAATTCTCTCCTGTAGTCTAAGCTTATAAAGTATTCTTTCAGGAAGGATACTTGTCTCCCACAAAAGGGTATGAAGTAACAAATGGCCAATTTTCTCTGTCCGTAGTGGTCATGGCTTTAGGAAATAAAGGAACTTTTCATAGTAATTGGTGAATCCAATTATAGTAATTGGCCACTTTTCATTTTAAAATCTGCATTTGCAAAGGAAAAAGAGTTTATTTTCTTGTTCGGAGGTGACTTGGTAAGCAATAAATCTAGGTTTATATAGTGGTTTTTCAACTGATGTTTAAAAATTACATAACTTGAGGGGCGCCTGGGTGGCTCAGTCGGTTAAGCATCCGACTTCAGCCCGGGTCACGATCTCACGGTCTGTGAGTTCGAGCCCCGAGTCAGGCTCTGCGCTGATGGCTCAGAGCCTGGAGCCTGCTTCCGATTCTGTGTCTCCCTCTCTCTCTGCCCCTCCCCCGTTCATGCTCTGTCTCTCTCTGTCTCAAAAATAAATAAACGTTAAAAAAATTTTTTAAAAAATTACATAACTTGAGTCAAATGTAAGTTCCCTCATATTCAGAGATTTTCTTTCCGGAGATTGGGGTCTTCAACCTCTCTTCAAATGAGATGTGCTCGGTTTGCGTGTCTCACTCCCACCACCGGAACGCAACTGGTGACGTACAGGTGACAAGGTCGCCTCATAAGTGGGTTCTCTTTTTTGTGAGCAGATTTTGTATAGCGCTTATAGCCCAGCCACCCTAAATGTGGTTTAGCCTTTGTTTGGGACAACCACTTCTGCTTCAGCTCATGCTACCAATCTAATAGTAAGTCAACAAATATTTATTGCGAACTTGGTTTAGTCAGAACAGCGAACATGACTGAACATTCATTTACTGCGTTCCAGTCAATTTTTTTTGTTTTTTTTTTTTTATTTTAAATTTTTTTTTTTTTTCAACGTTTATTTATTTTTGGGACAGAGAGAGACAGAGCATGAACGGGGGAGGGGCAGAGAGAGAGGGAGACACAGAATCGGAAACAGGCTCCAGGCTCTGAGCCATCAGCCCAGAGCCTGACGCGGGGCTCGAACTCCCGGACCGCGAGATCGTGACCTGGCTGAAGTCGGACGCTTAACCGACTGCGCCACCCAGGCGCCCCTCCAGGCACTGTTTGAAGAGCCCTACACATATTTTTGCATCCAATGCTCACTACATCCCTGTGATACAGTTTTATTATCCATTGACAAGTGAAGAAATAGAAAATCCCCAAAGCGTAAGTAACTTGCCCCGGCAGCTGGCTAATAAGTGAGGAAGAAGGGATTTGAATCCAGACGGTCTGACTTCAGAGCCTCTCAACATTTAATCCCTATCCTCTGCTACCTGCAGCCCCATACAGGTAACGGAAAAAGGTAGGGACGAAAATAAGGCTTGATGACCCCCGGCCTTTGTGCTCCCTCCTCGCTACCCACTTCTGTCCAAGTCGGATTCCTAAGGGTATCATGCCCACTCCTCCACCGCTACAGGTGCCCGTCTCCTGATGGGCTGAATGCCTTTCTATCCCAATCTGACTATTCTCCAGGCATATTTACCTTCTCCCCAGCCTACTCCTCTTAGATTTCCTCAGCCACTCTAGCTTACCTGCATCTCTTCTTTCTTAGGTTTCTTTTCTACAGCGAATACAGTCGATTAGCCTCTTAAGGGGAAGACTTCCTTCTTGCCACTTCCTTTATATTCTCCAGACTAAGTAGAGCAATCAAACAGCTTCGATGGGGAATTCTCAAATCCACTGAGAGCATGCAGAAGTTTGCTGTCTGTCTGGCTGCCCCGCAGTTATGCGTTTCTTCCTTTTCCTCATCTGTTTCCTCCCACTTCAACATTATAAACGTTATATATACTCATTTATGTCTCTGCTGTTTCTGAGGAGCAATAAGCCATCCTTTGTTTGATCATTCCCTGTATAATCTTTGGTTTCTTTTTTTCCTCTGACTGCTTGTAAGATTTTTCTTTGTCTTTGGTTTTCAGCAGTTTGACAATGATGTGCTGAAATGTGGTTTTCCTTGTATTTATCTCATTTGGTGTTTGCAGGGCGTCCTGGGTTTGTAGGTCAAGTTTTGTTTGTTTTTATGGCTTCTCAACCAAGTGTGGAAAATGTCGGCTATTATTTCTTCAAGTACTTTTTCTACTGCATTCTTTCTCTCTTTTCTTTCTGAAACTCCAACATATATATTAGGCTGCTTGATATTTTGCTACCACTCACTGAAGCTCTGTTCATTTTTTTATTTTATTTTATTTTTTAAATTTATTTTAATTTTTTAACATTTATTTATTTTGGAGAGATAGAGAGAGAGCATGAGCAGGGGAAGGGCAGAGAGAGAGGGAGACACAGAATCCGAAGCAGGCTCCAGGCTCTGAGCAGTCAGCACAGAGCCCACCGCGGGGCTCAAACCCACTGACCGTGAGATCGTGACCCAAGCCAAAACTGGATGCCCAACTGACTGAGCCACCCAGGTGCCTCTATTTTAATTTTTTAATGTTTATTTTATTTTTTGAGGACAGAGAGAGACAGAGCACGAGCAGGGGAGGGACAGAGAGAGAAGGAGACACATGAATCCAAAGGCAGGCTCCAGGCTCTGAACTGTCAGCACAGTGCCCGATGCAGGGCTTGAACCCATGGACGTAGGATCATGACCGAGCCGAAATCGGCACACTCAATCAACCGAGCCATCCAGGTGCTCCGCTCTGTTCATTTTAAAAAATAGTTTCTCTATAATGTCCACTATAATTCAATTTTAAATAAAGAATAATAAATTTTTAGATTTTTAAAAATTTTGTGGGGTTTGTGTTGTTGTTCTGTGATTAAAAAATTTCTACTGATCTGTACTCAGATTTACCGGCCCTTTGTTCTCTAGATGCCAATGTGCTGTTAAGCCCACTTAACGGTTTTTTCATTGCAGATATTACAGTTTCAGTTCTAAAGTTTCCGTTTTTTGTTACCAATTCTCTGCTGATACTTCCCATCTATTCACTCATGTTTGTCCTTTCCTAAATCCTTGAACGTATTTTCAATGGTGCTTTAAGTTTCTTTTTTTTTTTAATTTTTTAAAAACTTTTTATTTATTTATTTATTTTTGAGAGAGACAGAGACAGAGTGTGAGTGGGGGAGGGACAGAGAGAGAGGGAGTCACAGAATCTGAAACAGGCTCCAGGCTCCAAGCTGTCAGCACAGAGCCAGATGCGGGGCTCGAACTCACGAACCGTGAGATCATGACCTGAGCCGAAGTTGGACGCTTAACCGACAGAGCCACCCGGGTGCCCCAAGGTTCTTGGCACCTAATTCCATCATCTGAGTAATCTCACTGTCTAGTTCTATTGACTGCTTTCTTTCCTTGACTATGAGTCAGTTTCCTACTCCTTTGCATCCTTTGAGTGCTTCGTAATGTTTAATTACAAGCTGGACAATTTTGATGATCAGTCGTAGGGAGACTGGAATAGGTTGTCTACACTTATTTTAAAGTACATTTGAAAGTAAAGGGAAAAAAGAAATGATCAATGTGTTCATAGGCCCATGTGCCCATTTTGAAAATCCTATTCACGTGGCAGTGTCCTCCCATCATTCTCCAATTCCACTCTCAAGAGTTGGTTTCCTTGTGGTGCGGAAACTTACTAAAAGAGGAACTTACTCCAAGTTACTTGTTAAAAAGATAAATGAACAAACAAGTTGTACTCGTAAGTTCTGGAGGACAGAGACTTAAAGACAAGTTCGAATTTGGACAGTCAGGAAGGTGGAAGTTCATGTAGGCATATGGGGCCTTATATGTAACAACAGGTGGTCCGTATCTTTTTGAAACCGTCCAGAAATGGTGTTCTTATTTCATCCCTTCCCATTATCCTGTTGACAACCTGCAGAAAGGCTATAGTATAGCGGAGTGCAGTGGAGTGCAGTATGGTCTAGTCTAGTCTAGTCTAGTCTAGTCTAGTCGTCTGGTATGTCCATACATTCCCTCTCATGGATTTCTTGCCACCTTGTTTAGTCCTAAATGCTGGGATCATAGGTTATGGAAGATGCTTAGTTGAGTATCCAGTAACCCTTTCTTCCTTGCTAACAGAATGCTACTTGCCAGGTATTGGCTGTGTGTCCAGTGCCATAATTGGGAAGGTCATCCTCACTTCCTTTGCAGCCCGGAATGGTCATCGACCCAATTTTGGCCAATGAAAGTTAGAGGAGGTCTGCTGCGGTGGGGTGTTGCGGGAAAATGTTTGCGCTTCTCGTAAAAGGACAGTCAGGGTGGCATTGTCCCTTCCTTCTTATTTCCTGCATTGAATACGAACGTGCCAGGAGCAGCAGCCACTTTGTGACGCTGAGGAAAAGTCAGAGTTTAGCAGAGATGTCCCAGAATCTGCCCTAATGGCCATCTCTCTCATGATTCTTATAATTTGGGAGTGGGGGGTGGGGATTGTTTGAGATACTTGGTCACTAGGTTTTGTTTGTTTTATTTTGGTTTCTTGCAGATAAGTGATTCCAAACTGATAGGTTTGGAGGCTTTTTTTTTTTTTTCCTTTGTTACACTAATAGGGATCAAACTGATCTACAACGGAAATGAAAAGATCAGTGGAAGAGAATACACATCAACGTTAAGTAGTGCCTACTTCAAAATGTGTATAGCCTATGGTTGATAGAAGAGGGCTATGGTCTGAATGCGTTCCCCTAAAATTCAGATGTTTACAAGGTGTGATTCAGTGTGACGGTAGAAGGTGGACCTTCGGGAGGTGATTAGTTGATGAAGGTGGGGCCCTCAAGAATTAGATTAGTGACTTTATATAGAAAGGCTCTGGACAGTTCCTTGCCACTTCTACCTTGTGTGGACATGGAAAATACGCACACCTGTGAGGAAGTGAGTTCTCACCAGACACTGACACTTCTAGTTCCTTGATCTTGGACTCCCAGGCTCCAAAACTGTGAGAGATAAACGTCAATAGCCTGTTTACTCTATGTATTGTGTATAGCGTCCCCATGGAACTAAGACAAGAATACTGTTTAAAGTTATGACTCTGGGGTGCCTGGGTGAATCAGCGGTAAGCATCTGACTCTTGATTTGAACCCCATGGTTAAAATCTCATGGTGGTGAGACTGAGCCACGCGTGGGGCTCTGCACTGATAGCACGGAGCCTGCTTGGGATTCTCTCTCTCTCCTCTCTCTCTGCCCCTCCCCTGCTCCATGCTCTCTGTCTCTCTCTCTCAAACTAAATAAACTTTAAAAATAAATAATAAAGCTATGACACTGTATTTTAGATTTTTCTGCTTTGGGCCAATTTTTTTCCTAGCACACTTTTATTCATCATTAGTTCATGCATGCATTCAACAAACATTCATTGACTCCTAGCTGTGTGGCTGGTACTAGGATAGTACTAAGGATATGAAATGAAAAGGACAAAAAACCTCTTTTGCTCTCCTGAAGCTCAGTCTGGTAGGAGAGATACACAGATAAAGAAGCATGACTGGTGGGGAGGGAAGAAAAGGAGTAACAATTCAAAAGAGCCATGGGTACAAAGGCTCAGAGATGAGTTAGCACATGGTGTGTATAGAGATGAGTGAAATGTTCAGCATAGATCTGCTAGGACTGAGGGACTGTAAATACAAGTGAAATACAGAACAGGGAGAGGTGTAATACCCTTGATCGCCAAGCTGTATAATTTGGTGTGGTCTACAGTTGTTAGTAATCTAAACTTTTGTCATATTTTAAAGCTGTGAGGTTGACCTGAACACATTCCTTTGTGGGAAAACTGAGGATGTTTAGAGGAGTAACTAAAATGGAGAGAAACCCACGAAAGGGAACACATTTCCAGCATTACAGAAAAAGTTCTTTTGGACAATGTGGCCAATGCTGGCTTGGATAATTTTGAAAGGCTTGAATGAGTATTTAGGGAACTGTAAATTAGAATGACATTCCATTTCCTATCCATGAGATTGGGGGCGGGGAAATGGAAAAGTCTGATGATAGCAAGTGTTGGATATGAGGAAAAAGTGGGTGTCTGACACACCAATAAGAGAGCAGACCATTATAACCACTTTGAAAAACAATCTGGTGCTATCGAGGAAAGATTAAGAGATGTAATCCTGCAGCCTAGCAATTTAATTTCTAGTGACAAAAGTAAGAGAAACAGTGTCATCGGCAAACAAGGAGACCATACGTACAAGGACATTTCTACAACATTATCTTTTAATAGAAAAGAAAGGTCCTGTAAATGTCCATATGGGAAGATGAATAAATAAATTCTGAACTATTCATTCAGTGGAATCCTCCAGAGCAGTTAAAATAAAGATTGACATATGTCAAAAGGGCTATCTCTCAAAAAATCATTGTTGAATGACAAATTATATCTATCTTGTGAATAATAACAGAAGAGTATATGGTGTTCATTAAAGCCCATCATAGGTTTCCTCTGCACTTAGGTGCATATTGGCTCCACACTGCCATCAATTTTTGTAAAAAGCTAATCTGGTTATGTTAACTGTTGCCTTTCCTTTAAATGGGATAAAAGATCTGTAAAGGAAAAAAAAAAAACACATAAGTTGCCATTTTCTAGATTTGCACAATCTGTGTCTAGTTTAGCCTTGTGTTCACAGCTCAGCACTTCCATGTAAAGTTTGAAGGTGGGTCAGAAAGGTAATAAACACAATGCAAAGTCAGAGAATGTTACATATTAAGGACGGCTGGCATTGTTAGCTTGCAAAGCAAAATTAACGCGAGGTACTTGATGAGGGTTTTAGGGCTTCTGTGTTCTCAGATAGGCAGGATCTGTCTGGGTTAGCTTTGAGGATTTAAATCTAATTTGTTTCTTTCAAAGGACCTGAAATCATTCTGGGATTCCCTCTCCCATCCTTTTTTTTTTCCCTCCCCTTCTTTTTTCTCTTCTTCTTGGAAAGCCTTACGTAACAGTTGAAGCGCATGTGATAAAGTGTTTGTAAAGCTTCGTGCAAAAGTGGTTCCGTTGAATGTAACAAAACTGAATGCACAGCTACTATTCTTTGTCAGGCCCGTGTTAGGATCTAGAGCCCTGGAACTGAGTGACACATCCCTGCTCTCAAAAATCTCATAAATAAATATAAACTAGTCATTATATCCTTGCACGATCAATGCCAAAATAAACTACTTAAGCTTCCTTAACTATTCTATGCAAAATGCCCTTTATAAAGTTGGGGAGAATAATAGCTGTAAAGAATCACGGTAGGCGACCACCCAGGTGGTGCCAGAAGTTGTTAGTAGCCCTCCTCCCCCAGCCCCCGCCATCAATGCAGCTCAGAACGAATTGGCTTTTCAGGAATGCTGAGAGAAAAGGAAAAGCCGGCCAAATCTTCCAGGCAGAAGTAGTTCCGATCCGAGGATTAGAGCCTGTCAATGAGGGGTGTCCGACCTGGAGGAAGGAAAGAAGGAAGGAAATATGGCTTAAGCTCCAGGGGAGACTCATTTGCTCAAGCAGAGAGGGTCAGGCATCAGGAACACGCGTTCATCGGAAAGGTTTCCCTGGCGGGGGTGAAGCGAGGCGCCTCCGCCGGCCTGCGCTCGCCGCGCTGCGGGGGCCCGGCGCCCCGGGCTCCGGCCCTGGTTGGGCCCGCGCTCCGCCCCGCAGCCCGCCACCCAGCCGGGCGCCTGGAGCCCGCCCGCCGCCCCGCTCCCGGCCCGCGCGGCCCGGGCCTCCTAGTCTGCAGCGCGGCCGGGCGGGGCCGGGGGCGGACCTCCGGCAGCCAGGCCGCCTTTGAAGTCCAGGCGGGCCGCCTGGGAGGGAGATGGATGACCAGAGGGGACAGCGACGAAGGGGCCCCGCCTGGTTCCCACGATCGCTGGCGCGAGGGGCCAACGCCGCACGCGGGCTGGTGCCTAATGCAGCAGGCGGAATGAGTGTGCACAAGTGTTCAGGAGGACGGGATGCGGTGCGAGGGAGAGGAGCGGGAGTGAGGGGGTGAGGAGGAACTGGGGTGTGCGTGCGACGGAGCAGGTAGTGTGAGTGGATACGTGTGCGGGAGGAGGCAGGGATGAGTGTGTGAGTGAGGAGGCGGGTGAGTGTATGAAGGAGCGGCAGGGGTGAGCGCGTAAGGAAGGGCAGTGGTGAGAGTGAGCGGGAGGAGGCTGGAGTGTGGCAGTGCTCCAGCTAGGTGCGTGGAGAAACGGTCGCTGGCTGTGGGTGGGCTGGGGAACCGACGGTGCCCGTCGACCCGTGAAGAGGCGCTCAGGACCCCGCGTCCCGGGTGTGGAGAGGTGGGGGCTGTGGACACCAGCTCGGGGTGCTGGGGTCCGGAACCGAGCGTGGGCAGGGGCGAGCACCATGCCCCTAGGCCCCGTGGCCGGCGCAGTCTCTGCCGTGGAAGGGGCCTAGGGGTAGGGATGAAGTTCATTTTAACCTAGGAGCTCAGCGAGAAATATCAACTTGTCACTAGCATCCGCTCCTTCTTAAAAAAGGCTCCGCGAGCCGAGGGACCTGCACCAAGGGAGCTCCCGGGGAGCCGCCGCCGCCACCCGGCTCTACAGACTAACGTGTGCGTAAGACTCAAGCCTGCGCCCCCGCCCCGCCGGGCCGGCCCCGCCCCGCCCCTGCGTTCGGCCCCGCCCCCCCAGACTGCGCGGCGTCGGCCCCCGAGCCAATGGGAAGCTCGCAACCTCCAGCCCGGACTGCAAATCACCGCAGGAAGTGTTAGGCGCGCCGCAACCCCAGACAGAATCGATTACCTTTCCCCCGCCGCAACCCAGCTTGGGAATCGGAGAAGAGCCCGGCTGGGTTCTGCTGGCTCTGCCCACGGGCGGGGAGAAAGCTTAGTCCTGGTGGCTCCGGGGGCCTAGGAGGTTTGCTCCTTACGTCTCTGGCTCCAGCCTTGCCGACACGGATGATAACGCGCTCAGTTTGAGGCTCAGAGAGAGGCTCATTAACTAGAGAGTACACAATAAAGGCTCTCCTGGAGAGGAAGGCAGTCTTCTCGCCCAACCCCAAATTATTTCTGATGGGGTCACCGCATAAATCTACAGGTCACGTCTGTTCAAAGGGACTTATTAAAACATTTGTTGACCTAGGAGTGGGAGTTACATCTGAGAGGGTGTGTGTGTGTGTGTGTGTGTGTGTGTGTGTGTATGTAATGTTGGAGCAGGCACCACACCCCACTCAGCATAATGCAATGAGAGGATATGAAAGGGTCTTAAAGGACACCCAGTTGAATGTTACGTTTGAAATTTCTTCATGTTCAAGGTGGAACTTGGGCTGCAAGGTAGTTTGGAATTCCTAAGATTTAGTGGCTAAGAACAACTTCGAAATGGAGGAAAAACTGCACAGAAAAGATTTGAGCACCAAAAACAAAATGATGGACACACTGAACGGAGGGAACAGATAATAGAAGACACTTAGAAAACTAGCTTTAGGTTTGCTTCAAGCTTCTAGAAACCTCTGCTGTCTATTGCTAAATCAGAGCTCAAATTTTTGTCCTCGGCTGCATGTTAGCGGTGTTTGTTTTTTTGTATTACAGTGAGAAAGCCCAATAAGGTGCTATTGGTTACAAGGCTTGTGGTGGAGAGGCGCCTCCTTTTAGGTCTTTCTTTGAATTCTAAATTTGAGCGAAATTGACCCTTCCCTCTCGTCTGTCCGTCTATACCTTATTTCTGGGAGATGGGAACACTGACTGCCCAACAAAAATTGCTTTGCCCCTTTTGGTTGGGAGCAGTATGTATTCGTCACTATTTTATTTCACAGAGAACTTAAAGCTGATTCCCTTTGCTCCTGAAGGCAGTCGCTCATCCTGGTGTTTGTTGCAGAACGTCTTTTTTTTAAAGAAAAATGGTTGACTTGCAGCAGTAAGGATACCTTAACAAAGTTGTCAGATTCATTGTACTGTAGCAAATGGGCATTGAAATTAAAAAGGAAATATGTTAACCATTTATATGAAATGATAAGTATTTGAATATTTGAAATTAAACTGCATACTCATTTCTTTAATTGGTCGGATGCCTTCTACTTTTTTTTTTTTTTTTTTTTTTTTTTTTTTTTTTTTTTTTTTACGTTTCTCTCTTACCATTTGGCAAGTTTAGGGACAGATCACTTGAAGGTAGGGAGAGCTGCTACTTTCTTGTATTCAGTGGACAATTGGATTATTAATGAATATCCCTATACCTTGTATGGGACATATGAGTTGAAATAAAAATATGCTAGTGCAAAGCAGAAAGGGTATACAGGAAAATACTCCCATGGTATCATAATATATTCTTTACCCTAACCAGCTATCTCAAGAATTCATATTATTAGTTAAATACAACCAACCTTGGTTGCCATTCCCTCCTCTTTCTCTCAGCCCTGAGGCTAAAATTTCCCAAGGTTTCTCTCTTCTGTCACAAGGTGATTTCGTGCATTCCTATGGATCTTAATTCCATCTGTATGTTGGTGGTTCCAAACTTACTATCCCCAGAGCAGATATCTATCTCCCTGAGCTCAGTCCTACATTTCTCTCTGCTTGACAGTCTCTCAGAGATGCATTTCAAATTTAGCGGATCCCAAACTGAACTCCGAATCTCACATCGCCAAAGTGTTTCTCTCCAGTCTTTCCATCGAAAAGAAATAATTAATTCCATCGAAATAAATAATCCCACTAAACACCGAACTGATAAGGCGGAAACCTGCCACTCATTTCAAAAATTCCGTCTTTACTCCCGGCACCTAATCCATCGGCAAATCCTGATCATTCCTTCCCTTTCCTCACTGCCCTACCCAACTGGTCATAAAACCCTGTACAAATGGCAAGCTCTATCCATCTCTTCTTCTCCTCCCCACTTCCTCTCCAGTGGGTCAGGGCCTCCCAGTCTCCCACCAGCTTTACCACGCTGGGCTCCTACAACTCTATTCTGGCGAAAGGACCTCCTTGCTGCCCCTCAAACATGCCAAACGCGCCCCTCTCTTAGGATGGTGTATTTGTCCCTTCCCTTCTTTCATTTCTTGACTCGAATGTCTCCTTTCAGAGATGCCTTTTTTCATCAGCCTACATAAAAGAGCAGTCAAACCCTTCACTTTCCACTCATGTTTTAGCACTTTTATTATATAGTTATGTGCTTTTTTATTGTCTGTTTTCCCAGTAAAATAAACTCCACAGAGGTAGGGATTTTGCTTTTGCTTATTGCTGACTCCTCAGTGTCTCGGTCTGTGGACATAGTAGGCACTCGGTAAATGTTTCTTGTATCCTAACTTGTCTCTCCGACCTCACTGGCGCCTCCTTCACTCCTCCGAGCTGCCATCAGAGTGGGTTTTCAGAAACCCGCATCTGCTTTTCTCCTTTCGGGGGCAATCCTCAGTCTGTGTCATGAGGTCCAATTTCCTCAGCATATGTTGAATAGCTGCTGCCCGAGGCCACCCAGCTATGTCGCAGGGCTGGGATTCAAATCTGGCTTTGACCGACTTCAAGGATCCAAGCTCTTCAAAACTGTATTTTCCAGAAACGCCAGACGATTCAGGCTTACAACACACTGGCCTATTTCACACCTCCATGCTTTGGCATATGCTATTTCATCTGCCAGGAATGTTCTTCCACTTCTTTCTTACTCACCTTATAAACTCCTACTCGTCTTTCAAGACCCAGCCCACATGTCACTACCTCTGAAACTTCCCTATTCCATCAGCCTGAATGAATTGCTCCATGAGCCATCCAACCACAGCAATTGACACATATTTCTATTTTTGCATCATTGCGCGGTGTTGTAGTTATTTATTTGCTCGTCTTTCATCCACACCGTGGGTACTCAATCAGTAACCATTGGATGCTATTTTCAGATACTTAAGAGTCCATTTTGCTGCAAATTACCATTTCTTGACCATCCTAATCTTCAGCCTAGCTCCTCCCAAGTCTCTCTAGACTCATAACTAAAGTGGTCAGTTAGAGAATTTGAAAGGTGTAGCATTTAGGAATTGCTTTCAGCTGCTAGGAACAGAGACCAGAAATGACTGGCTAACGCAAGACAGAACTTTTTTTCTCTTGCAGAGGCCGTCCAGGTCTGGTACGGTGGCCCCGCAGCCATCAGTGACTCCTTTTAAGTTTTATTCCGCCATTCATAGTGGGTGGCTTCCATCCCCAAGGTGGTCTCATGGTACATTTTTTTTAAAGACAGGAGGAAGGAGAAAGAGCAGCTATATAAAATTTGGTAGATTCTTGATGCCTCTTGGGTTTGGTCCGACAAGTTCCTCCTGCCACAGCACGTTTGATTAACGCTGGTTATAACTGGGTTAAGTATTTTGCTACATGTAGTGGTTATTTTAAAAATTGCCACCCATCGTTTGCTACTCTTCCCATTGCAAGGTAGAGTGTGTATCTGCCCCAGGCAAATCTCGACAACCTGATTTTGACCAATACAACAGTAGGGCAGAAGTGACGCTCTGTCACTTCCAAAGCTAAATCATAAAAAATCACGAAGATTCTCCCCGGCTTTCCCAGAACGGGTGCTCTAGGTTAAGCCTGTTGCTCTGCAAACATCTGAGACTTTGACGCTGGGAGAAGCCACGTGCAGTCATTCTACTGACAGTCCCGCTGAGCTCCCAACCAAAAGCCATTCATGTTGAACATCCCACCTGACGTCTCAGTGCAACCACATGAGAAGCCCTAGGAGAGAACTGTTCAGCTGACCCGTCCCCAAATTCCTGACCCGCAAAATTGTGAGCAAAGTAAAAATGGTTGTTTCAACCAGTTGGGTTTAGGAGATGTTTGTTCACAATAATAGATAATTGAAACAATATCAGAACTGGCTTACGGTCTGTTCCGATTGATGCGTGCCAGTCTTTACCAAATTATTTCTGTTCAACACCGCCTCCGGTGGGATCCTGTCTGTTTATACTCCTAATGATCTATCAGCAAATCTCTGTATCCCACAAATGATAACAATATTTTTGCATAATTTCTCTAAAAGTTTTTCCAGTTTTCTGTATTTCTGAGGCTCTCTGTCTGACATTTTACCTAAGGAGCAAATAGGTTACAGATTAGCTACTTTCTCTTAATGTTCAATGATACATTGTCTATCATTCTTTGGGGAGAAACCTGCCTAGAACAATTAAGATGGTTTGCAGATTTCACCAACTCTCCATTATGTGGATAGGAACTGGTTATGAGTCACAATACGTGATGTCAACATAGATTATTAGTTAATGTTCTTTTAAAAAACATTCTCCTTGAAAACATTATGGTAGGTGAAAAAAGTCAGTCACGACAGGACCAAAGACCGTACGATTACACTTACACGAACTGCCTAGAATAGTCAAATTCATTGGACAGAAAGTAGCATGGCTAGAGTCTGGGGGAAGAAGAATGGGAAGTGAGCATTTCATGAAACAAAATTTCGGGTGAGGACGATGAAAAACTCTGGAGACGGATGTTGGAGATGGTTGCACAACAATGTGAATGTACTCGATGCCACTGAACTGTATGCTTAAAAATGGTTAACGGTAAATTTTACGTTCTATGTATTTTGCCACAATAAAAAAAAAAAATTTCTCCATGCCAACACCCCCTGTAGGAATCAAGACAAGTAGAAACAGTCTCCTAAGAGATCAGATAACAATCCTTGGAGGGGTATAAAACAGGATGATCTCCCTTCTTATTTAAAAGCACCCCCTCCCCACCCCCACCCCGCCATAGTGAATAGAATGACGAGTGTCCTCCTCTGGTCTGGTGACATTGTTTTATTGCCATGAACCAAAAGTGACCTCCAAAAAAGTAGTTGCGGTATCTAACAACAGTCAAAAAGAATAGCCTAACTTTAATAAAACTGAAGTCATTGCTTGCAGGAGGCTTTGTCAATTCGCTCAGTGTCATTTTGCAAGGATTTCGTCCTGGAGTTCCATCAGAAATCCCGTCCGCCGGTCAGAGGTGCTGGGGCGAGTCCCACCGATGTTTTCCTCCAGCCACTGCGGGTGATTAGGAAACACCAGCTTTGAAATATTTTCCATGCCAAAACAGTGTGGAGCTCTAGGGACTCAATTAAACATTTGTTCAAGTGCTGGAGCACATTCAAAGCAACTTCCTAAGGAAAATTTTGGCTCACCCTCGAGATGCCCCGCAGCCTACTCCGAGGAAAACTCGGGTGGTCTTCATTGGTGTGAATGCACTGATTTGCTTCTGCCTCTTTAGTAGAAGGATGACAAACTTAGCATTTGCGCAGTTGTTACCCAGACCCTGTAAATCTGTAGTCTATGATCCAAAGCAATACCAACACTCTGGGCTCCTGCCAAAGAGAATAATCTTAATTTTAAATTATTTGGCTGAGCTGAGAGGAGTGTTATACAGAGAAGACTTCCAGTGGATGCGTTAGTGTTCAAGGTGGACCACCAAATGCTGAATAGTATTAGCTTAGTCTGCAAAGACTCATCTGTACTCAAGCCTTCATTTTAATGGGAGGTTATTACGAAAAACAGAGCTGTGATATCCCCCTGTTCTTCTTCTCTCAAAGCTCTCTTAGGACACTACCTGTTACATCCCTCAGTGCCCTTTTGGATATTCCACAAGGTAAATTGCTTTCATAATTTCGTTCCATTTGAAAACAGGCATTCTTTGCATTTTTCAAGAGCGAATTGATGTCAGTTAGGGTTTTTCTGTCTTTCCCTGGGCTGCTAAGAAGCTCAGAGCTAAATCTGAAGCTCGATCGCACTAATCGTTAACTCTTAGGGTTGCCTTATTTCGAGTTTCCGCTTTTTTCTCTTCTGGTTTTCTAGTTTGATTTTACCAATTTATTTGAAATGGGGTGTTTTTAGTCATGGACCACCCAGATCCTTTTGGGAAAGAGTAAGTAAAACATACTTAGCTCATAACTTTTAACTCCCTTTGATTGTGTCACCTCAGCTCAGCCTCAATTTATAGGAACTGACCCCAAAAATGAGCACTTAAGCAACTTAGAAACAAAGAAAGTGATGAGTTAAAGGTTATGGAAGGAAACATACGGAAGGTTCTAGAAGAGCAGTATGCTAAATCCATATCAAGGACCCTGTCCTAGGGAAACGACCTCTGGTGAATTCCTTCACTCAACTTGGAGTCAAAGACGGAGCTGAAGTTTGGCCAGACTCAGTTCGATAAAGGACGATATTTCAGCTGGGAAGGATCCCACCTCCCTGGACTTCGTAGGACTTTGTCTTGAGGCTTTTATACTCTCTACCTTTTGCATTGTTTCAACTTTCTTCCTGTCACTAGACAGATGATCTGCGAGGGAAGGAGCCCTGAATTTATTCGAGTCCATCCCCGATTCTTTGCTACCCTTCCTGCCAGAGGAAGTTTGTTCAAATATTCATTGAATGAAAAATAACTCAACTCATTCACTTACTCGCTGACTGAATGATGTTCTTTCAAAGGTTTCTTTGCATGTGTTATTTACTCTTGGGAATCTGCTGTCCCTTTCTCTGTAGTGTCAAACTCTGGATATTTGCCCAGACAGGATACCAAGATCTAAGGAGCCTGTGACATTCCTCGAATTGCTTTGTTCTCCAATTATGATCAGCCATAACGTTTCTGATAAGTGACCGGTTGTGTCTCAGTAGGTCCTTTCTGTTCCTTTCCACAATTCTCTTGATCCTTAAGTTCACTTTCCAAAATTTGCTAGGCGCATTTGTCTGGGATGATGGGAACTGACAGATTTTGGAACGCACGTTCCTGGAAGATTCGGTTTAAATGCCAATTTGTATGAGTGCGCCATTTGTGATTTTTTTTCCTGCCAGGGATCATTAAAAAACAAAACAAAACAAAACAAACTGCTCTTTAGTTGTAGTGGTGGTGGTGGTCAATCTATTGGCTGAATCCTTGCCGTTGGGGGTGGGGTGGGGTGGGAGGGAAGGAACGGGAGGGGGTGGGCGTGTGGGGGTTGGGGGGGGACGGAATTTATAAAGGAAAGTTGGCCAAACTAATCTGCCAGCACATGTACATAATGCTACGTTGGTGGGTGGGTGGGGGCTGCAGCTCGTTAATATTCCTTAGGTGTCTCGAACGACCCACTGCTCTGCCCCTCTGTTTAAAATGGCTTTCGTGTTTCTTTTTCGCCCCTCGGGCCGCGTGGCCGTGCGCAGCTTGCCGCCGCCCGCGCGCTGTCCCTGGGACCGGCGGGTCTGCGCGGCCGGCCCCCCGCAGCCGCCGGGAATCGGGGCGCGCCTCCGGAACGGCCCTGCGCCCCCCGCGGCCTCGGCCCGGGCGGGCCCCCTGCTGCCGGCGGCGGGCCCACCGCCCGGGACCCCCGCCGGCGGGGGCGCGAAAACTGCGCCGGGGGTGGAACCCACGTTTCCGTCCCCGGGGCGGCGCGGGGGGCCTGCGGACGCCTCCCCGGGCAGGAGGGGGGCCCGGCGGCGAGGACAGGGGTGGCTGCTCCCTAGAGGCGACTTCCGCGAGCCCACCGAGGGTGGCCCCCAGATGGCGTCGGCTCCCGGCTCCGCGGCGCGCGAGCGCTAGCTCCTGGGGCGGAGCGAAGGCTGTTTAAATTTCTGCCTCCTGGCGAACGTCCCCTGTCCCCGCCGGGAAAGGGTGCAGCTCAGCCACTTGTCGGTGCCGGGCGATTTGACTTTCACCAATTAGAGGCAAGTTTGGAGCTGACATTCGCATTTAAAATTAATATTAAAAAAAAACAAAAAACAAAAACAAAAAAAGGCTTTGGACGAGGGAGGGGCTGGCGGACAACCGGAGGGCCGGAGAGGAGGGTTCAAGTGTCTCCCGAACCACGAGAAATCTAACCTGTTAGGAGTTTGTGACAGTTTATTGGCTTTCCTCAAAGGTCCTCAGATTAGCCTGACAGCTCCTTTCCTAAAAATGTAAAAGCCCCCGAGTCGGGAGCAGTTAAATGGTGTCACTGAATCCAATCTCAGAGCGATTACGGAGCTAATTCACATAATAAGCAAATCATAGAGTTGACAGATTATTATATGAACACAGACAAATTGCTACATAAAATATTTTGGTACTGATTGTTTTATTAGTAATGTTAAGCCTCTTCGTGGCTGTTTCTGTTTCTCGGGACTGACATGTTAAACAATGCTCACTGCTAAATAAATAAACTAAAATGGTGTGAACGAATTGTCTCCGTCATTTAACTGTTCGGTTTCATTAACATTATTAACACGATTATTGGTAATTCTACTGGATATATACACGGGCAGGATTTTTCAGTAGCAAATGTTACCCACAGAGAAAAATATGCTAACTTAAAGTGGACTTGACTAATACCTTTTGATGTTTAAAGGGTTGATGATAAGGGTTGCTTGTATCCTTAGACCATCAGAGAAGTTAAACTGCACGTGTCCCACCTATTAAAAGCAATTTCACCTATTATTAATGATTTAACCAAAAAACCACAAGGAATATAATCTCATAAGTCAAAACTTAGAAAAGTGTTTCACCTAACAAAGAAAAGGAAATTTATGTTTCATTGCGTCAAAGAACGTTCTGTGCAGTTCACTTAATGCTGTATAATTATGGTTTCTAGTTTTAATAGAGCCATGTGCATATAAGATCGAAATGATTAATAAGCATTTTGCTGATAAAAAGAAACATAGCATTTGAATCCTTTATGTTTCAAGTAAAGCATCACTGACAAGGAAAGTTTTTAACTAATGAAAAGTCTTTAATAACTTGAGTGGTGTTGTATATCACAGAAGTAGGTGAAAAGTCAAATTTTAAATTTAGCTGGCATTATCACTTTCTCTCAGAAACTGGAATTTTACCTGTAAGTTGAGTTGGACTTGGGGGAGGGGGGAAGCACTGGAACAGAGGAAGAAAGGAACTGAAGTAATCTTAGTTTATGAAGAACAACATAAATATAATAATACATTGGAGACCTATTTTTCTTATAACGAATAAAGCGCCATAGTAAAACTTGTTAAAATTTCCTGCAACCAGAGGACATGTTCAAGCAACATCATCCATACCCTCTTGGCATTCTTTTTCTGGGCACTCATTTACCTAAAAATATGTTTCCTAATAAGAGAAGTAAGAAAATTCGGGGACCTCACCAAAACAGTGTTGTTTTGGGAAGGACGGCTTTGTACCTGTGGTATGAATGGCCTTGAAGATACTGTGTCGTGAAGATGTTAGCATTAGACCAGAAGTCAAATTTGCCTCCATGTTTTCAAGAACAATATGAGAATTTGAAGTATTTCAGAGGAGAGCACCACCACGATTAGAAATTCAAGTTACATTCATTGAAAATACTAAAAAAACTAACTTTCTGACCCTGGTAAGGGAAGTTCAGGATTGCTAAGTAGTCATATTCAATTATTTAAGTGTTATCCTTAGAGCCGTGGAGTTGGGACATATTGAAAGATTTAGAAGGAAGAGATGAGACTTCAGGGGCAATGAGAAGGATGGATGTTACTATCTAAGACTTTCTTGAACATGATGTTGTTAAATAGTAACAAGTCACTAAGCAATGCATTATTCCTTCAAGACTATGTTTCAAATACCTACTTAATGTTTAGAATTTTCTAGACTAGCTGGGGAAGAAAGCAAGACTCAAGGGTGCTTCTAGTTGTTCGTTGTGAAGTTCTACGTAGAAATAAAACATGTGCCAAGTGTATTCCATTAAGATATTGTTTTTTGAGGATCGATTCTTCCTTTGTCATGTTTTCCTGTATTCCTATACTTTATTTGAATTTTTGTAAGACTGGTCACCTACTGCTTTGGACTAACTCCATAAAGTCTCTGAATCTCATTTTCTTCAACTGTTATAATAGTTCCTATGTCATAAGTTGTCACGATCAACTGATACCATAAGGAAAGTAAAGCTTGTTTTAAAAGGGTAATTATTAAAAGAAACTCCCTACACATTTATATTCTGGGTGATGACTTTCTATATTTATTTATTGCCATATTTGATTGTCTTTTTCCAAAGTAGCTAAAACATCAAGAACATCCTTGCCTTTGCTTGCTAGGTGTTCAAATTGTAATTAATTTTTTTTTCTTTTGAGAAGTTAAATGAATACACTAGTAGAGACCTGCCTCTATTGAGCATGACTTAAAGAATGAATTCACTATTAAGAGGGGGACATCAGAATTCCCAGTGGTGGGTCCCAGTGATCCACCACTAACCCAAGGAGTAAGTATCCAAAGGGGAGATCCAGAGATCCCTGTTTTGAAAAGTTCCACAAATCAAGATGCATGCCCACAAATCTGAGAACCCTGCCCCCAGAGTGAAATGCATTGCCGTCCTTCTGTAGCTGGATATGGTAATTGTGTTTGTGGTTTGAGACCACAGAATTAATCTAGCTTATGAACATCACCTTCACTTCCCCACCTTCAGGGAAATTGCAGACAGCTAATGCCTTCTGTTACTTGTGAGCTATTTTGGCTTGTACTCTTTCACACTCAGAAAGGCTGACAGATCATTGGGTCTCCTAGAGATCTCAGAGCCCAAACTTTAAGATGACTATGGGAAATTTCATCCATCTCTTTTGAGAGTCATAGATGTGCTCTTGCTAATGAAGCTGGGATAACAGGTAGAAATTGTATCAGCCCTAAGCGCACAATATATGATCAGCCTACCAAATTCAGACCAGGCTTTCTGGAAATCACCCTGGAAGCATCAGAAAGATCTCCGAAGAACCTCCATAACCAAGGGCCATTCAGTCTCCTTGGGACCCTCAGATCCTGACTCATGGCTGAAATGAAACTTAGGGTGCTTTGGGGGATCTAGAGTGGTGCTGGAATCCAGACTGTTAGTCCTAGGAAGAAGAGGAATATGTTCCCCGAGGACTCTCATTTCACCATTCCTTTAAGCTCTATATATATTTTTTTATGTTTATTTATTTATGAGGGAGACAGCACAAGCAGAGAGAGAGAGAGAGAGAGAGACAGAATCCAAAGCAGGCTCTAGGCTCTGAGCTCAGTGCAGAGCCCAACTCGGGGCTCGAACCCACCAACCATGAAATCATGACCTGAGCCGACTTCACACACTTAACCCACTGAGCCACCCAGGAGCCCCAAGCTCCAAGCTTTTAGACAACCAAAAAATGCCACGAGGTTAAGTGCGTCCTGGGGTGCCCAAGCGTCTCAAACCCATGGCTGGCTGGTCCTTAGGCAGAGCTCCCAAGTCCTAGCCCAGCTTACCCTGTCTCTGAGGGTGAACTGTAAATTCTCCCTCCATTTTCTGACTGGTTTCTCATTTCCCAGCCTTCTCTGGAAAGCTCAAATGTTTTACAGGCCTAATACAATTAACCTTCCCAGATTCTGCCTCTTTTTCTATGCCTTTGTAGTACGGAATTGCCTTAATCTTTCGTTTCCATTCCTTCCTATCTGTTGACATTTTCATCTCTTTACTTTCCTCCTTTCCATATTATTCTTTCTATCTGGATGCCATGACAGGAAGCCTGACTCGAGGAAGGCCAAAATTAACATATGAGGACCAGATTGAAAGGCTAAGAGACAAGAAAGAGATGGTTGAAAAACTTTACAGAGTTTAACAGATCTTTTGGGAATAAGCGTAATCCGCAGTTAGGGATAAAAAACAAAACAAAACAAAACAAAAACAGAGGAAGGACATTTGAATCTCAGTGGTACTTCGGAAAATATAAGGATTAGAGGCGTGTGAGTGTGTTTGCCACCACAAATTTATCTTTCCTAAATTCTGAGAGCAGCCAAGAGATTATGAATAAGGAACACGAATCCAAGCGCTTAGTTTCGATCTCTCAGTGTCAGCAGCAGAGACAAGTACAAAATACAAAGTCTATGACAATGGTGTTCAGTAATTTTATTTAAGGACCAACCAACAAAAAGCGAATGTTAATCTTCATGAAGTTTGTTGTAGAAGCTGTCTTCTTACAACTGTCTTAACATTTTCATGTGTAGGTATTTTCAATTCCCTCTGCGCTCCACTATGTCTTATACGGTAAGCACCTTATTGCTTCTTTCCTTCCTAGACCATGAACTTCCTCTCCATTTCTACAGATGAGAAAAATGAACTGCTTCTATTTGTAATCCTTTTCTGAACTCCCACAAAAGTATTATCACAACACCAACCTCCTTGCCATTCACTTCTCTTCTGTTGCCTGAAAAAATAAATGAAAAGAGTCTTAGAAACATAAGGTCAACATTTCTAGAAGAGTGGCATGAACATTTCATATAATAGAACCTGAAGGCAAGAAAGGTCACGCTGCTCTGGACATCACTGCATACACAAAACATTCACCATTTTTATCAAGCTTTTCCATAAATTTAGCTTAGTTGGGGGCAAATTCTTGCCCTTTTCTAGGTGAAAGAGAGCGATCAAGTTAAAACCATAAAAAAAATTCCATAGTTTCAGCTTTCATTTTTAGGATTATTGGAGTTTGAAATAATGAGTTCCAAAATCAAGGGTGCAAATTCTTAGAAAACCAAAACCAAGCTAAGAATGGAAACAAAGAAGAGGTTCATGGCATATTACAGCAAGTCAATTCTCCACTTTTGCCATCTACCCCCCCCCCCCCCCCCGCCGGGAACTTTCAGAGTTTACATAATCACACACCCAGTAAAAGTAAAATCATTCATCTGAGAAAGAATTGTATAACATTAAGGAATGTGTAACAGGACAGTTGACTATCTTACTAAACTCAAGTGTGAATGTTCAAAGTTTGTTCAGATCTGTCACTAAATTCGTTCATGATCTCTGAAAGCTTTTCTAGGAAAGAAGTTTATATAGTAAAAAAAAATTTTTTTAAAAAAAGACACAACTCTGATCTTGGGAATTACTATGAAAAATAAATCCAGATATTGACATAAGGTGAGAAACATACCTGAAAAAAAATTCTTTAATTGTAATTGATATACAATATTAGATTAGTTTCAGGTGTACAACAGAGTGATTCAGAATTTATGTACAATACCAAATGATCACTACAATAAATCCAGCTACTATCGGTCACCATACAAAATTGTTACAATGTTATTAACCGTATTCCCTGTGCTTTACCTCACATCTATACCTGAGAATTCAATAATGTTTTACCTCTTTGCTTATCAGCTCCACAAATTAACAATGAATGTAACACACCCTTCCCTTTTCCTCAATTAACTTTCCATTCATTAACAAATACCGTGGGCCTTGCCGTGGAATTAGATCTTCCATTCTTTAAAAAGCCTGCTGGACCTATAAACGTTTTCAACTAATCAAGGAAACAAAACAAAATGTGAAATAAGCTCCAAAGAATTAAGGCTATCCCTTAGGATAAACATGGTCTCTCATCACGTACAGTTCTACGAACCCTTGGGATTGTCCAAAAAGGAAAGATTTCCACATTTAATTTCCCTCTTAACTGACAGTTAACGAATCCCATAAAAAAGTTAACTGGTTACCATATGAGAAAGGGGCGGGGGGAGAGAGAAACATCAGATTTGGAAGGAGTTACCCCTCCACTCTGCATTCCTATCTATTTCTTCTGTTTATAAAGAAGGAACAGTTGTTAATGAATATCAGACCAAGTTAGAACCCCAAATCCCTGTTTGTAGGGTCAAACAACTCATGGGCCTTTAAATATTTAAAAAAAACAAAACAAGTTGCACAATCATTCTTATGCTTTAAATAATCTACTTAAATAATCTCAGAGTTGTTTCAGATTTCATTCCTCGAAGTAAAATGAAATCCAGAAACCTAAGTTTTCGTCAAACAACTTGATATGTTTGTAACATATATATACACTAACAAACAATAAGCACATATACAGATGTCTGACTCCCAATGTTTTAATATTGTATGCACCTGAATCATTAAATTAGAGGAAGGGCTGCAGGTCTACTTTAAGAGAACATGAAATGAAATCTTTCCATACTTCAAGCGGTTGGGATTACCCGCATAGAAATTGATAAATAAAAGCTTAAATCTTCTCAAATCACACTATGTCATCATTTTAAAGGCTCTACATGTTTTCCTTGGAGAGTTAGTAGAGCGGAGGATAAGCCCCTCTAGGAACCATGGGCGTCCCGGTATAATAAAGACAGAGCAACCTGAGTGGGAACTGTGCTTGGCTATTTTAACCACGCTATTTATCACAATAATGAAACTCTGTCAAAAGCAGTGGTCAGGACGATGCATTACATAGCTGAGTCATAAAGCATGGTTACCACCAGTACCCAAAGACCTCAAGACTTTGGCCACCTCGCAGATAGGCTTGACATTTGTCCTTCGTTGTTATGAATGCCTCTGCACTCTATCAACTCTGTTTACAATATTGCAGTGCTCCCTTGGTGAGCCTGTGGGAAACAGCTGGGCTGGATCCGACTAGATGGTCCCAAGCGGAAAGAGAGTCAAACCAGGAGGGACCAGAATATGCCATTCAAAGTCCTAGGAAAGGAAAGACAACAAAGGAGGCCAGGAGACCATGTGTGGGGCATCGTTTGTGGCCACGTGGGGGGCAGGCAACACAGGGAAGGAGGTTGGACTCAGAGGTGGGTTTGATCACAAACGGGAAAGCATCTCCAGGATTAAGTTAAATGAAGACATGCAGCATGTGGGAGAGACTAAACGGTTCTTTTTAAACGCGGGCTAAATCAACGAGACAACACGGGGCTGTAGCATTAGCCCTTCGTTATATATGGTTTGCATTACCAAATTCTCTGGACACACAAAAGTCATACAAACTCATTGTAAAATATGTTTTACAGTATATACAAAACGGTACAGAATTATATAAACTCAGGATACAAACTGTAATATAAAAGTCTGACTGACTCTTTCCCAGGGCCATGACTTTTCCCAGAGGCAATCAGTGTTAATGGTTCTATGAGCACTGCACACACCCATACGCACGTGCGTGCTGGTATTTTTCATCTCTATATACGTGAGCGTTCTGTGATTTGCTGAACAGCGTATCACAGTCTTCTCACCGTCTAAAATCGAACGGATCTGCCTCACCCTACTAGTGGTTGCAGATTATTTCGAAGGTCAAATACCGTAACTGATTTCACCACGTCTCCTCCCGCATCCTGTCTGTAACAGCCATCTCTCGGATGGCCTTTCACTCCTCTAGGTATTCATTCCCTGGGTTCCGACCATCCACAATCAGCGATGGCCCCGCGTCAAACACGGGGTTCGTACAAAGATGTACAATACGTACTTTGTGTGCTCCAGGCTCGAAATCGAGGAGAGGAGAGGAGACCTAGCGGTTGTACTAATCTTGTTGGAAAATGTAACACAGTGTGAAGCCACCTTAAATCCTTTCTGCTCTCAAGCGGAGTGTTCATCGGGGAGGGAGAAAATCAACAAACAAATAACCAGTTTGCAGCACTGGCTACATGCTGCATAGGGAGGGTAAACAAAGAGCCGCAGGGGTTCCGAAGAGCGAGAGATGGTTTCCAGCGGGGCCTTCCTGCTTGCGTCCCCTTCATGGGGCACCACTAGATCAATCTTCCTGCAGGAGTGCTTTGATCACACGCCACTGCTCTTCTCGAGGCCGCCCGTGACCCTCGGGGCCTTGCCTCTTTCCCCATATGCTACAGAAATCACCTCATCTGCGTCACTGTCCCATCAGAATGGAGGTCCCTGTGATAGGGCTGAGAATCCCCTGGAGTTGCTGTTACAAGGTCTGAGTGCGAAACCTGCTTCTGTCGCTTTCGGGGCGGGGTGACCTCGGGTTATCCGTGCAACTTCCCCTCACTTAGCTTCTCCCTTTGTCCACGGTTGATACAGCCCATCCTGTGAGTTTGGCGCAAGAATTAAATACTATGGATGAACGTGCTTTACTGTCAGGTGTTTTGTGAGGACGAGATACGGAAGCATACGGGGTGCACACATTTACAAGGGCACCCAATGATCACGTGCTCATAAATACGGCGAGTGTTTCCCTGTACCACGTGCCTACCAGGAAACTTCCGTGTTTGTTTTTGATTCTGAAGGATTGATAGGCTTTTGAGAGGAAAATGGGGGAAGGGCGAGAGAAGATGTGGAGGGGCCGGAAGGCTGACAGTGTGGTCGGGAACAGCAAGTCATCTGATTGGCCGAAGTGTGAGGTTTACCGAGAAAGAGCAGGAGCTCACGTTGGGGAGGGCTGGAGTCAGCTCTCGTGGAGGCGGCCAAAGGCTGGGCCAGGGGGTGGCCTAGGGGCCACGGGCGGTTTGGGGGCAGAGGGCTGGTGTGATCAGAGATAGCTAACTCCCCCATGTTGGGAGGGACAGATTGATAGAGGAGAGTGGTTAGAGGTGAAGAGGGTCCCTGGGAGACCAGGGCTAGGCCAGGTGGCAAAAGCTAAGTTCCCGAGCCAGCATTCTGCGTGAGGAAACAGAGGGATGGAGGTAAGTTCGTGAGATTGTTGGGAGATCATTGGCTGGATTCTTCTTGGTCACTGACTGAGCCCTGGGGAGGAGGGAAAGAAAGACAGATGAGAAGGTTTTAAGCTGGATGGTGATCTGGGGCTGGGAGAACGAGGCCACCGGGGACCAGAGAACACGGGGGTTGAGGGAAAGTGTGTTCCCTTGTCTGGGATATGAGGGCAACGGAAGAGAACACAGAAAACGTGACCAGCCGGGATAACTGAACTGGCGGGGAGGAGCAGCCTAAGGGGTACGTAGTGCCCCCAGTTTCTCACAAGGCTCACTGATTCAGAAGCTGGTTTGGAACATACGTTTGCATTCCCCGTGAGCATCAAGTGTACCCGGAAAATTAATAGTGAAAAGTGGACTCGAGGAGAATCTCAAGTCATGAAGGAACAATCAGTTTTCAGGAGCCCACTTATTAGAAACAATTGACTTGCTGATTATAATTTATTCTCAACTGTCTCTTCTGTTCATGAAAGAGGTTCCTTCAAAGGATTTGGCTTAGAAACTTTATTAGCTATGTTCCAATGACCGTATATCCTTAAAAGGAATCCAGATGCATTTCTTTACAAATAATCTTCAATTCAGACATTTTACCAGTTCAAACTCACTTTGATTTCTGATATGTTTGAATAAATAAAGCTAGGCTGCAAAGCTAATCTGTTTCCTGAGGATTTGAGAAATAACTTGGAAATCAATTGTAAAGCACTACTCTCTGGAAAAACTCAATATTTTGCAGCCAGATGTCTCCCAAAGCACTATCACTGAGAAAAATCCTTCATTTCCATCATTCACCAAAAGACACGGGAATTTCCCCCCATTGTCAAAACGAATAGAAATTTCTCTATTTTATGTGGGTTTGCTCCATTTCGTCTTATGATCTACTCTTACCTATACCGAAAGCAGCAAAATATAGTTTGCCATAAAAATAAAAGTCATTTAAGTATAAATGAGAACTCGCAAAGGAAATGGATTCTCACATTGGGGCAATAACTAGCACAGGGAAAATCAGTAGTGGAAGTCCCAGACTTTAGAATATACAACTTTATGTGGTTCTCATTTCTTTCACATACCTACACTTTTCAACGAAGGTGTTTTCAAGAACTCACTAGAATTTTTGTGACTTTTATCATGGGTGTGCCATAAAGAACCTTCCAGAAAAGTTACCAACATAATTAGAAATAATAGCTTCAGATCTTAATACATTATACAGTGGGGGGCGGTTATTGGAGTTAAAAGCAGCAAACATGTCTGTTGAGGGTAGTAAAAGCAAACACTTTGGAAACAATCCTTCAACGTATGTACTGGAGTGTCAAGAAATTGATAGTTTTCTCGACCAGTTCGTTTCTAGCAGCCACTAATATCTCGACTAATATCTAATGTCTTCTTTTCACTTTTCCTGTTTAAGAAAAAGAAGGAAAGTGTTCCCAGTAGAAATCTAGGGAGATCTGCTGAGGATATAGAAACATTGGGATGAATGGTGAGTGAGTGAGAGCCATGGAGGTCTCTGTCTTCACTCCATATGGTCTGAAGTGAGTCTGATGGGATTTCAGATTGCGGCCGAGATAGCCGAGGATCATGTAAAGCTCCTGAATGAAAACTCTCAACTGCTGAATCGAAAACCTCAAATTCAGGCTTAGTTCACCGAGAGGTGTGCGGGAGTCCACAAAACTCTGAGTGAACCTGCCTCAAGTCCTAAACTAGAAAGGGGTAAATTTCAAATGGACTTGAGATGAATTATGGTTTCCGATGGAAATCAAGTGAAACTCAGTTTCAGCTGTGTTTCGGTATAAACTAAGAGTGAGACTCAACATGAACCAGTGATGTGTGTCCCCTCCCAACTTCTCTTGGGCCCCACACCAACAGAACACGTGAAAGCGCCAGTCGTGACGTTTTTGTAACAGACAAAGTATGCACGAGCAGCCACGCTCCTTCAATGGCACCAGGACTACAGGGTCCTTGACCCGAAGAATGAAGGCATTAATGTTCTGAACGTGTTTCACATGGATCTGGCAAAGCACCTCCTCCTAGCCTGAAATAACACACTCCGTGCTGGTAGCTTTGAACAAAATCTCAGCGTGCTGGGTAGATCTTAGACATGGTTCGTAATCCTTACCTACTTGCCCTGCCTGGGCTGTGTCTTTAGAAGATGAAGATAATATGATTTTACAACCTCTAACACTGTTGTGAGTGCCCCAGAGGAGGAGAAACAGAATTTGGGGAGGTCATTGGGGAACTGGATGTTGGAAACAGAATTGCCCCGGGGGGAGGCAAGAGGAATCTTGGCCCAGAGGGAAGGCAGGGCGCTGGGCAAGGGAAGTTTCTTAACTTGAAGTTCCAAAACTTCATCGACAGCATTCTGGACTTGGGCTCACGGTGGCTCACTGAACATCAGCCGCTGTGTGTGTGGGTGTGCGTGTATCCATGTGCATGTATGCAGGTAAGTTGAAGAAAGGAAAGCGATCACGCCGCCGTGATAGACACAGGGAGAGACTAAACTGTCAACAGCTACAACAATTTCCCTAAGGATGATTCAGGAGTCCCCTGAGATCTTGTTGGGGCAGGAGAGTGGGTTGGAGGAAGCTGGGACTCCACCAGATACAAGCGCTGGTCCTTCCAATCAACAAGAGACCTTTAGTTTGTTGCCATTATGACTGCTATCCTTTGGTTTTTACCCCCGTGGCCTAAGCGGCCAGGCCCACACCAGCAGCGCGGTTACATCTACCCTTCTCCCCTACCCATCCCACCAATGTGGTTTTCATTAAGATAGGGTTTGTGAGAATTTGAACGAAGGCAGGACTAAGGATTAGCTGTATCATTTTAAAAAAAAAATTTTTTTTAACGTTTTATTCATTTTTGAGACAGGGAGAGACAGAGCATGAACGGGGGAGGGTCAGAGAGAGGGAGACACAGAATCTGAAACAGGCTCCAGGCTCTGAGCTGTCAGCACAGAGCCCAACACGGGGCTCGAACTCACAGACCGCGAGATCATGACATGAGCCCAAGTCGGCCGGCCGCTTAACCGATTGAGCCACCCAGGTGCCCCCTAGCTGTATCATTTAAGAACTGTTGTATAATAAGACTGTAGAGACAATGCCTAAACATGAGGGAACTTTAAAATATTCCAGAGACGCAGATAAATAGCTGATAATTCCATTACATCCTTTTCTATTTGTAATTGTCCAAAGGGTCTTTTTTAAAAAAAAAAACAATTAAGCAGATGGGGCGCCTGGGTGGCTCCGTCGGTAAAGCGTCCGACTTTGGCTCAGATCATGATCTCATGGTTCGTGGGTTCAAGCCCTGTGTAGGGCTGTGTGCTGACAGGTCAGAGCTGCGTCGGTTTCTGTGTCACCCTCTCTCTCTGCCCCTCCCCCACTCACACTCTGTCTGTTTCTCTCCCTCAAAAATAAATAAGCCTTAAAAAAAATTTAAGATAAAAACGATTAAGCAGAAAAATGAAAGCTGGCCTGGAGACTACTACTACCAAGAACAAGATAGTATGAAATGGTTCATATTCTCTTAGGAAAAGATAATATGAAATATGAAAATATCATTTTGTGTTTATTTATTTATTTTAAATGTTCATTTAGTTTTGAGAGACAGAGACAGAGCGTGAGCAGGGGACGGGCAGAGAGAAAGGGAGACACAGAATCAGAAGCAGGCTCCAGGCTCGGAGCTGTCAGCAGAGAGCCCGACGCGGGGTCAAACCCACAGACTGTGAGATCATGACCTGAGTCAAAGTCGGACGCTTAACCGACTGAGCCACCCAGGTGCCCTCATTTGGTGTTTAAAGCAGACAGGTTCTTAGAACAAAAAAAGTGGAAAGAAGAAACAGCCTGTTTCCAGATGGAAGAAAGAAGAAACATCTCCAGAGGTTTTGGAATTGAAAAATTTTGTTAAATGCAGAACTGAAAATACTTCGGTTGCATTTAAAAAATGTCCAATTCTGGGGTGCCCGAGTAGCTCATTTGGGTGAAGCTTCTGACTTCAGCTCAGGTCATGAGCTCACCGTTCATGAATTTGAGCCCCGCATCGGGCTCTGTGCTGACAGCTCAGAGCCTGGAGCCTGCTTCGGATTCTGTGTCTCCCCTATCTGCCCCTTTCCCGCTCATGCTCTGTCTCTCTCTGTCTCTCAAAGATGAATAAACGTTAAAAAAACATAAAACAGACTTAAACCAATTCCAAATACAGTAAAACCTTGTTTTGTGAGCAAAATTCATTCCAGAAACAGGCTTGTAATCCAAAGCACTCCTGTATCGGAGAGGATTTCAAGAACCATTGGCTCAGTTGTGATCATGTGACATTCAGCATCGTGTACGACTCACATTGCATGACACTGCTTGTTTATCAAGTTAAAATTGTTAGAAATGTGAGAACACCCGTAGAACAAGTTACTCGCAATCCAAAGTTTTACTGTATAATGTGTGCTTGAAAGTCATGAAAATACCCATTGTTCAAATATTTCCTCTCTTTGGAGATAAGTTTTTACTTTCTCATCTCCTTTCTGTCTCCTTCCTCTTCTTCTGTCCTTCCCTTACCTCCATCTCACACAAATCTACCCAATTTGGGGAGTGTTTTGTTTTTTTTTTCTTTAAACTATAAAACACTTTGCCATACTGCCACTTATTGACTCTCAGCTTTCATTTCATGCTCCTGTACAAATAACCAACTAAATGACGCCTCCCGTGTAACTTCAGTGAAGTCAACGTACGAAATGGCCTCACATCAGTTTCAAGGTGGAGACAGGTTCCCACCTACCTGTTTTCAGGTAACTGGCTCAGATGACCCGTGAGGGTTCACACAAGCTTAATGTTGTCTGATGTGTTTAAATGTTAGAGGGGGAAAGAAAAACCAAGAAGCTTGATTCCTTTTAAGGGGAATCTATTTCTTTTTTTTTTTTTTAATTTTTTTTTTTAACGTGTATTTATTTTTGAGACAGAGAGAAACAGAGCATGAAGGGGGGAGGGGCAGAGAGAGAGGGAGACACAGAATCGGAAGCAGGCTCCAGGCTCCGAGCCGTCAGCCCAGAGCCCGACGCGGGGCTCGAACTCACAGACTGCGAGATCGTGACCTGAGCTGAAGTCGGACGCCCAACCGACTGCGCCACCCAGGCGCCCCGGAATCTATTTCTTTAAGAATGAATTGTAATAAATTGAAAATGTTAGAAATAAAATGAAAACTGGATGCTGATGCAAGGCTGGGCTCTTGTTACATGAGACAGCTCCAGGAGACTGTAAATTGTTTAGTAGTTCCCTTAAAGACATCGGCCTACAAACACTGTCTGAGTCCTTCTCAGGACACGGCGAGAGCACTATGAGAGGACACCAAAATTCAGAGTTGGGGTCAATAATGATCAGAAGACAACTCCCCAAGCCTAGCCCCTAGCTGATAACCGTGGACTCTGTGGGTATGCAGTGGAAGCTGCAAACTTTATATAAATTCTGGGGTATATTCCTCCCTGCCCCCGTTTACCCACTTACATTTTACACCTTTGAAATCACACAACAACGGCGTCATATCATCATCGGAGGCCTGGTGGAAGTCCCAACATAATTGTTTTTGCTTTTGCTCCCATAGCCTGGAATTTGGTTGACATCCTGGAAGCACGACTGGATAATTGCAACTCTTCAATATTTTAGTCAACCAACTGTTACAAGAAAATCTGAAGACCAAATATGAATTCTGGCTTTTGTCTGAAAACCTTCTTTTGATCTCGTGAGATCAAGCAATTACCAGTATTTGCAGAAACGGGTATCTGTGACTTGAAAGAAACTCCAGAGATAAGAGTGGAGCACTCTCGTGTTGCCAAAGCAACATTTTTGATAGCACAGAGCACAATATTTCGTGTGGAGACAAATTCTGAACTGAAAAATGAGTAAAGAGAATCAACAGCGAATGAAGCAGCTTTAGGATTGCCTTCACCTTACCAGTCATTTCAGGTGTATTTTCCTTCTTATGTTCGCAAGAGAGAAATACATGATAAACATCTTTGTCTAAATAAGCTTAAACGAGCTCTTTCAATAAGAACAAAATGGAAATTCTATTTTAAAAAAGTTTTGTGTCACTTAATCGACAGTACGTTTTCCCCTTAATTATACCTGAAGTGTTGGTTGGTCTTATAATCGGCGTTAACTTGGATTTAATGAAACATAACACAGGTCTCTTCTTCGTGGAAAGAAAGGAAAAGAGGGGAGTGGATAAAGAAGAAGGCGGGAAAAGAGGTATTTCTCTGTGACTTTCTGATGGGGTCTTTTCTATTGCTTCGTGCTATTTAGACGTCCAAAGCAGAAGCTAGCCGATAGTTGTATCTAAAGACAGCAGATTAGCATATCACTTGGTAATAATAATTAAAACAAGCATGCCGAATACTTTGCTGGCTATCCATTAGAGAGGTAGCCCTATAAATAACCATAAACACTAAGTGCAAAGGGACCAGTCAATATTTACTATGGGTCCTATCTGGGAGGTCCTCGGTGTCTTAAGTGCTCATCTCTCCTGGATTTGCTCCAAGAGTAAGAGACAGAAGATTCTCAGGAGGAACATCGCATTCTTATGGCTCAGTATTTTTTTCTTGGGGAGTGAATGATCTCAATGGCAGATGAATGCATTGACTCTTCAGACTGTAGGCACTAGCCCTCCCCTCCCCCAACTCAGGACTCCAAAAGGCAGAATTCTCTGGTTTTATGGAAGTTTGGAAAAACAGAAAGAGATACGAAGCTACTTATGGATATTTTTTAAGAAAGCCATACCTGTTTGTAAATCAAAGTTGTGAGATGTAATGGAAAGAATATGACTTTGATGTCAGCCCTGGGCGAGCACCAAAATTATATGATCTTGGGCAGGTTATCAAATCTCTCGGAGCCCCAGTTTCCTAATGTGTAGCATGGGAAGGTTACAAGAGATAAATTAATCACTGGTTTGTAGTGGCAGCTCAGTAAATATTTACTTTTGGGGCAGAGAGTGACTATTGGTATCCCTGATTTTATAAATGACCTCTCCTTAGAATGTGTGATGTTATAAATAATGCTGCAATGAACATTTTTGTACGTAAATCTTTGTCTAATTCTCCAGTTGTTTTCTTAAAATATATTCCTATCAGTGAAACCATAAGATCAAGGGTATAAATATTTTTGAAACAGATTTTAAAACATACAAACCTTTCCAGAATAGTTATATCTTTCACTGAGTAAGAGACTGTCTTTCTTACCTGTACCTCATGGGCATTACATTGACTCTTCATGTCTAATAGTATATTTTATTTTATTTTTGTTTTAATTAGCCTTTTTTGATTACTTGTGAGATTGAGCTTTCTTTGTTATTCATGAATCATTTGTATTAACCACACTTTTTCATGAAAGATGTATGATGATTCATTTCTCAGGTACCAAGATTTTATGCATACTAGAGTCTGATTCTGGATCAACTGTGTCTCGCATTGATACATCTTTCCAATCCTGCGCCGATTCCATCTTGTTTTAATTATCCTGGGTTTCCTCTGGGTTTGAATATGTTTTGGAAAGCCTTGAGATCACTGAGCTCACATAGCAAGGCATCATAGGATGCTGAGGAAAAGCAGCAAGAGAACACAGAAGTTGGGAGGCCTAAACACCTAGACAAAATTGAGTAGATTCCTTGTAGATAGCATTCAATTTTCCAAAGTGATTTTTTTATTCACCTGCAGCACTGACCGCATCATTATTTTGTTTGGAGCTTTTCAATCACCTACCAGTATGCAACAAGTGGAATCTAAACTCGCAAGGCACCGAATGACCTGGTCCTTGCGATTCTATGCGGCCCCATCTCCCTCCAAGCCCTCCTCCTTTCTGTGATGGCAAGAGAGGATGTGGATTTCCCTGGGTAACCATACCTGCTCCCGTTCAGCACCTCTGAAGATCTGACTGCAGCAGCAGCCAACCCCCCCCCACCCCCAATCTCCCGATTTCCTCATCTGACAAATCCCCACAGTCCTTTAAGTTTCAGTTCAAATACAGTCTCTTTAATCAAGTCTCCCCAGCGTCTGCTACATCCTCTCCTGGGTGCTTTCTACCTCCTTCCATCATAGCAATGACTTTATTTCAAGTGCGTGCGCTGTTTGGGGGCAAGGGCCATGTGGTTTCATCTTTGAATCCCTGGTTTCCAGCACGGTTCCTGGCACAGAAGGAGTGATTCATAAAATGTTCTCGAGTAAATCATGAGATAAGAATTGGATCTTGGAGGCAATGAAACAGACACAGCCACTCATTTCCCTCCTGAGGAATGCACCAGGGTTAGAAAGCAAACACAACTCTGTGCAACACTTTCTAATAGAATCTTTTGAGTTTTTTAGGTTGTTTTTTGCTATTGCCAGAAGGGCGTACTTGAAGATTTTTCTACACATATCTTTTTTTCCCCTTACATACATCTTATTAAAGGATGTGCAATCATCATAAAGCTCTCTTAGTAGAAAGGAAGCATGTGGCTAGGATCACTGCGGCTAATCCAAAGAAGTCTAGAGATATCTCTGAAAAGGCACCGCAGTCACCCAAAGAAGGGAGCTCTACATATCCACCCACTCACTCATCAAAAACGCAAGCAGGACAAAAACTATCAGCACCTTCTAACCACAAAACTAAATTATAAACTTCCAGCTGCCAGGCATCACTTCAGATAATGCTCTTATTCCCGGCTTTTCTGAAGCTTTCACACATATCTCAATTTTGGTGCTAAAAAAATAAGGCACGTCTTGAGTCTATAGCCGTCCCCTCCCCCCACCCTGAGGGCCTCAAAGCGCAGCACTTCTGGGGACAATCCCTGGGAAGTGGGCTAGACAGGAAGCAGAGCTACCTCTCGCTCGCACAAGTTGTAATAGCCTTCCAGATCGTGTCTGTGGTCAATGACTGGCCAGAACTGGCCAGCCTCCAGCAGGCTTGTTTAGACTACTTGATGAGTTGACACAAGCAACGACTCTTTCCAGTGCTATTAGTGTCTGAACATTAACAAGCAACAGTGTTCAGTGAGACTATTAAAGAGAAAAGGCATTTTAATCTTTGTTTTGGAAGTGAGCCCTCCAAACAAACCCGTGGCGAGGGAAACCTTGTGAGCCGGGCTGGATGGCAAGAGCGGTCAGCAGGGGATGGACTGAGCCATCCCAGGGATCCCCAGCTCAAGGTCAGAAGAACGGGCCCCCAGGACAGAAGGGAGGGGACTCCAGCCCACCACCCTTAGAGAAAGAAAATGCTAAATACACCATGGGATGAATTTTCAGCACTCTGTCAGCAATCCTATACGTTGAAATTCCAAGCAAATGATTCACAAAGGGGTCCCTTACCTTTGCTAACTGCAAAATAAACAAACCTCCAGGAGAGAGGGTTTCTCACCTTACAAGGGAACCCTTGCAATTTGGCGAGTGCTAGGATGGTATTTCGAAATACGGTTCTGGGAACTGGTGTGCTTCCCAGGTGTGTCACCCTATCAGTGACAATCTCAACTAAAAGCGTAGAGATGGTGGCAAGAATGTGCCACGCGCGGTTACGTCTGTCTCCAAGAGTGGGCATTCCAAGCCAAAACAAAGGCAAGGGGTTCACAGGTGAAGGAGAAAAGCGTGCTTTTTTTTTCTTTTCCTTGTTCTTCTGTCAACAAACATAAAAGCAGAGAATCATAAAATTTGGAATTCGAAGCGTACATAGAAGTCTTCCACTCTAAGATGAATCTGTTTTGCATATTATTAACCCATAAAATTCAGATAATGAGAGCACCTATCCTGGCTTTCATCATATGGTAATAACCAGTGAATTGTTTCCCTTGGAGATTTATAAAATGAAAATGACAGCAGTTGAATCCATGAGTGTGAATCAAGAATGGTTGGTAGGATCTATGACATTTATCCCGAGTTGAGAGAGTGGGCATCAATGTTTATTTTTGATCATCCTTAGGCAGAGTTTGCAAACAGCAAGAAATTACTGGCTTTTCCACAAAATCTGTTTTCTTGCAATCATTCAGTTTCACTGAGTCCATCCTCAATTCGATCAATTTGAAAGAATTTTGCATTTCAATTTAGATACAAGATGATTTTATATTTAAAATAACATAGACTATTATCCACATTTAATAAAAAGGTTTTAAAATGCGAGTGAGTGAGAAATAAATGAAACCATCATATGATATTCAAGTTGAAGAGGGGGAGAACTCAGACCTCCCATTTCTTTCACCCTTTCCCTCCATCACCAAGGAAGCTATAAACACTAGATTGTGAAAGCCCACTCAGATGGCCATTTGTTGAAATTCCTGATCTTGGAGAACGGAAAGAGGAAGAAATGGTTGCATCCTCAATTTACATTCATGAATACAGCCTGCAAGCCTGTCACAAATATTTCTTCTTCTGCATTAAGAAGAAGAGTCTCATCAAGATGAGGAAGTATATATGCGGATAGTGACCTAAGGTTATCGTAGAAAGTAATGACAGCTGCCTTTTGCTTCACTTACCTGTTTTTTTTTCCATGTATACATATTTTAGAAAGTTGGTGGTCTCAGTTATGAGTATAAGTAATTCTGTCTCATTCCAGTTTGGAAGTGCAACTTTAAACCACCAGCCTCCTATTCAGGTCACATGTTTGTCACCAGGGTAAGCTGAATGATGGCGTCCCCAAGTACCGAGGTCTTGATTCTTAGATACCGTGAGTTACCCTGTGTACAAAAGGGGCTCTGCAGATCTGACTGAGTTAAGGTTCTTGAGATGGAGAGGCAATCTTGTAGTGTCCTGGAGGGCTCTAAATGCAATCACGGGTATACTTAGAGAGACTTGAAGATAGAGACAGAAGAAAAAGGCAGTGTGACCACTGAAATAAGAGGCCATGCTGTTGGCTATGAAGATGGAGAAAGTGGTCATGAGCCAAGGAAAGCAAAGTGTGCAATGCTAGAAGCTGGAAAAAGCAAGGAAGCAGATTCTTCGTTAGAGCCTCCAAAGGGAACGTAGTCCTGCTGACACCTTGGTTTCTACCCAGTAAAACCATTTTGGACTTCTGGCCTCCAGAACCGTAAGAGAATAAATTTCTGTTTTTTTACGTCACCAAGTTGTTGGTAATTTGTTACAGCAGCCACAGAAAACTAATACAATCACCTTTCCTTTAAATGGCTTTGTAAATTACTGTAGAATTGACTTTCTCCCCCCCCCCCCCCCCCCCCGCCTTGGAAGTATAACTGATATATATGGAGAGTCTGGGCTACATAAGAAGTTGTGTCATAAAGCAGCACATTAAATTGAGACACTCCTTTCCTTTTAAATCAGTCATATTTGGAAGGACACCTTTGCTTAACTCTCTCTCTCTCTTTTTTCGCTTCCAATTTGTAACTTATATAACACAAATCAAATAGTATGTATTTCTAAAATTAGTATATTTTTTACATGATTTTTATTTAACCCTTTATTTTTTAGTACCTGATAGTTAAAATTTCAACAGTTTAAACTCATTATTCCTTTTATGACAAGTTTTTCTTTCCAAAATAGGGTTTTCTTTTCTTCTGAGAAATTAAATAAAGTAATGGTAGCAGTCGATGCTGAAATGTTGGTCCTTTAAACTATTTTTTTACATGTCTGGGATGGTCACCTTCTAAACACATGAAATCACATAGAACCATTAAGGGAATGATTCTAGGGCATAGAAAGACAATACCAATGATCTATACACTATGACCGAGTCTGTTGTGGAATATAGACCCTCTCCTTTCTGGCACACTAAATTTAGCTATGACATCTTTATGAAAATATTTTCTCCCTTCCCCTATCCCTACTCACTTGCCACATTATGAAACACAGACGCAAAGATGTCAGAAGCAAAAGGGCACATCCTATCCACTCACTGACTTAAGGGAAAAGGAGTCTGATTTTCCAGACGGGCAATATGCTGGTTGTCTGACCTTAGTGGCAGAAGAGACACCAAAACCTATGCCTCCTGACCCCTGTCCTACCATCTTTCCCACCTGGAGATGGGTACTTTCTTCCTTCCTAACCTTTGGCAGAACTTAGTTACCTTCAGAGAGGCTCCTGGTTGTGAGTACCTTTTAGAACCATGGCCTTTAAAAAAAGAAACTTAGAGATAACCTACTGAAGTCTCCCAATTTCCAGATAAGAACAATGAGCCAGGTGAATCACTCAACTTCACATGAGTAATCCACGGTAGGAGTAAGCACGGGTCACGGGTCTTCCGTTTTCCTCCATCTGACAACCTCTCATATTCCTTTTTTGTCTCTCTCTTTTCTTTAATTTTTAAAAAAGATTTTGTTTTTAAGTAATCTCTACACCCAACGTGGGGCTCAAACTCACAACTCTGAGATCAAGAGTCACATGCCCCACTGGCTGAGCCAACCAGGAACCTCTCAGTTTCCTTTCTTTTTTAAATTTTTTTATTAAATAAATAAATAAATAAATAAATAAATAAATTTTTTATAAAAAAAAATTTTTTTAATGTTTATTTATTTTTGAGAGAGAGAGAGAGAGAGAGAGCAGTGGAGGGGCAGAGAGGGAAGGAGATACAGAATTGGAAACAGGCTCCAGGCTCTGAGCTGTCAGCACAGAGCCTGATGCAGGGCTTGAACTCATGAATCAGGTTCCTTTCTTTTACTCATTGCATTTCCTACCTATCATCTAAGGCAGCCTTCAATGCCTGTAATTAAGTCTCTTATCCTACAATCTTCTGCTTGGCTCTCTCTGCTTCCTGGTAGGAGATCCTGATCTTCCTGACCTGCATCCTGTCCAGAGTGAATCAGTGGAGTGGATGGTTTATTTTCCTAGAAGTGTCTTCCCTCTGAGTAGAAATAATGTCTTGAGTACATTGATGGGTTCTCTACCAGGGATTCAAGAGTGGAGATAAAGTCTTGCCGCCCTTCGTGAGAACTGTTATATGAATGAGTTGTTTAGAACTCTTAAAATCAAGTTCCCAAGAGCTCTCCAACTGTCTATGGGCCCTCTGTGCTCTGTGACGGAAAAGACCATCACAGTAACCTCATTCTCTCGTGACTACTCCCTCTGAGCTACGGTTGACCCTTGAACAACTTGGGTTTGAACCACATGGGTCCACTTATACACAAATTAAAAAAAAACAAAAAACTCTCTAATGCTATAGATGTATTCTCTCGCTCTTATGATTTTCTTGATAACATTTTCTTTCCTCTGCCTTACTTTATTGCAAAAATACAATGCATAATACATATATGAAATGTGTGTTAATCCAGTGTTTATGTTATTGGCAAGTCTTCGGTCAACAGTAAACTATCAGTAGTTAAGTTCCGGGGGAGTTGAAAGTTAAATGCAGATTTTTAACTGTGTCGGGGGTTGGTGCTCCTAACGTCTGTGTTGTTCAAGAGTCAACCATACTTCTCTGTGGCGTCCACTCTTCAAGAGTGAATATCATTAAAGGCCCTGAAGTATACCATCACTACTTATCAGCCTTTCATCTTATATGATCTCATTAATTCATCTAATACATACTAACTAGTGCCAGACAATGTACTAGACAACGGAGATGGTGTTAAAAATGAAGTCAACGTGGTCCCTGCCCTCATGGAGCTTATATTCTTACCTCATTATCTTGAATCAAACTTAAATTCCTCATCCTCAATCTTTAGCAACTCTCCAATGTTATGGGTGTATTTTTTCTTTCTATCCAAGGACATACCAACTTCTAAAAAAATCGGTAGAGTACGTCATGTTCTTTCCAGATGAAGAGTTACAGAATTTGTAGAGCTTGGAATCTCACATAGAGAGAATACTATTTTTTTTTCTTTCCTACTGGACTTGCAGTTATTCTCTTGGCCTCTTACCCCACAACTGTCTTGCTACTAAATCATCCTTATACTATATTAAATAATCCTTCAGCTGAGTGCACTTCGTGCCCAAGCAGTCAATTCTTGGGAATGTGAGTGAGTGCACGGGTACTTTCTTGGTCCTTCCGACCTGGTCAGGAGTTTATGAAGATAAGCCCGTGCAATTTTAAGGCAAGGATTTCAAAGACAGGAAATGAGAGAGTTGCCTCCCCTTTCTCAGATGGTTTGCTGCAGAACGCTTTTTCAACAGTTGATGATAGCGATAGACATTGATTGAACACCTACTTTGTAGGAGGCACTGTGCTCAGCATTGGAGTTGAGAAGACAAGACTTCCTGTCTTCAAGAGGCTCACAGACCATGAATTTAAGGATAGTATTCTTTCCCCTTAATTACCATTACTAGAGTGGATGATAAATTAGGAGATTACGTGAATGTGTGAAATTATAAGCAATTGTCTTTTTATGCTTGGTAGATTGCAATAAGGTCTACACTGACAAGGTCTAAATGTTTTCCGACGGTTATTAATCCTGTTATTATGTCCTTTGTTGTTTCTTGGTGAAAAGTGCTGCTCAGAATCAAACACTATCTGTGCTTTTCTGCTGTTCATTGCACAGTAGTTGTACTAAAGAACTTGAAATGCTATGTGCGAGTTGGGCTAGCGGGGAGAGTATGGGTTTTAGGAATCAGAGTCTAGGTGTTACAATCCCACCTCTGCTACTTGCTGGCTGTGTGGCTTTACACAAATTTCTTAATTTCTCATTCTCCTCATTGATAAAACTGGAGATAAGATATATTCATAAAGCCTTTTGTATAGGAATCGAATGAGATAACACATAAAGAATATCTCACACAAAATCCACGCACCATTGCACTAGGTAGAGAGAGAAATGGTGCCAGGTTGGCTTTGGGTCACAACCCTGAACGAAGATTCTTTAGAGAAAGCTGATATTTAGCTGCTGGGCACTAGTTCTGTGACACTTGTTTATGACCGGGTCCGTTTTGATTTGTTGATGCTTGCGATATTCTGAATTTCACTCTTGAATAGGATACTATTCCTAGAATAAAACCACTCTCTGTGTTTTGTTTGAAAAGTAGTTGGAACAACACTATTGAATCCAATGTTCCCTTTTTGTAACAATCCCCTTGCTTACTCTAAACTAAAATTCATGAATAACACAACCTACCTCCCTACAATACAACGTCAAGCTCTTATATAAAGGAGAATTAAAGGAAAGTGCTTTATAATAAAAATCACATGTGTCTCAGTATATAAATGTATGGGCATCAATACACTAAGAGACATAATAAAGTGGTTATATGTTTGCACTTATTTGTAATGAGTAAGCCTCATATTAAGAAGACCAGAAGCCATGCTGTATGAGAAGTATGGAAAAATTAAGGAGGAAAAGTACAAATAGATACACGAATAAACAGTGTTAGGATAGGCAACAATAGGCTCTCTATATTTTTATATCATAATAAAAAGAGAAAAGGAATCCTAATTGATGTATGGGAAAATGTCCAAAAGAAATACAGAGTCAAAGTGTAGAAAACGAGGTCCACTATTCTTACAAATGAGCTGAGCTCTGTTTATAAATGGAATATCAAGGGGCGCCTGGGTGGCTTGGTCGGTTGAGCGTCCGACTTCGGCTCAGGTCATGATCTCAAGGTCCGTGAGTTCGAGCCCCGCGTCGGGCTCTGTGCTGACAGCTCACAGCCTGCAGCCTGTTTCGGATTCTGTGTCTCCCTTTCTCTCTCTGCTCCTCCCCCGCTCGTGCTCCCTCTCTCTCTCTCTCTCTCTCTCAAAAATAAATAAACATTACAAAAAAAATTACAAGTGGAATTATCAAAAGAATTCCCAGGGTGCTGACACGGGTTAGGATAATGACAAGATATCAAAGAATATTTTATCTCTTATCTTGAAAGACTAGTACTCAGTCTCTAGGAGGTTAAAAGTCCTTGGAGTCTGGGGGCGCCTGGGTGGGTAAGGTTGGCGGCCTACTTCCTCTCAGGCCATGATCTCATGGTCTGTGAGTTCCAGCCCTGCCTTAGGCACTGCACTGACAGGGCAGAGCCTGTCTGGGATTCTGTCTCTCTCCCTCTCTCTGTCCCTCCCCTGCTTGTACTCTGTCCTGCCCACCCCCACACCCCCCACCCCCAAATAAATAAATAAACTTACAAAAAAAAAGTCCTTGGAGTCTGGATTTTTTCATAGAGAATAAGGAATATAATGTGGGTTAGGAAAAAGAACGGTAGTTCAACAGGTTGTAGAGAAGTTGTGTGGCGTATCTCTGCGGAGATAGCAGAGCCCGACCGAAAAGTAGCAAACCACCTCCCAAATCAGCGGCCGCTTCCCAAACGTAATTTTCACAACATGGGCTTCTTATTATTCGGCCTCAAAATTTTTGAGTGTGAAATCTTGTAAGCCAGCCACGTTGTCATAAGCCTCAGTCCGACCTCTGTGTGTTTTATGCAACTCTGCTAATATAAGACGTGCTGTTGAATTCACTGAGAGACATCTCAGATCTGTTGCATGAGGACTTTCGGCGACAGCTATTGATGCAAATGCAGCCGGGTTCGTTGTACGGGTTGCTGAAGACCATGAAGAACATGGCAGTTGTGTGCAATTTCTCCCAATGGCGAACAACCCTTGCTAACGTTCTCCACCAAAGTATGTTCTTTCTTGGATTTATGTGGTCAATCGCTTCCCTGGAAATTTAGTGTCTATTAAAACTGTTCAAAAATGCTTTGGGTCTATCTCTAAAATAGGACTGGGGGGGCGCCTGGGTGGCGCAGTCGGTTAAGCGTCCGACTTCAGCCAGGTCACGATCTCGCGGTCTGTGAGTTCGAGCCCCGCGTCGGGCTCTGGGCTGACGGCTCAGAGCCTGGAGCCTGTTTCCGATTCTGTGTCTCCCTCTCTCTGCCCCTCCCCCGTTCATGCTCTGTGTCTCTCTGTCGCAAAAATTAAAAAATGTTAAAAAAATTAAAAAAAAAATAGGACTGGATTTCAAGCTCAGGTAATGAGGAACACATTTCTCATGGACGTGACCATTTGGTGGGAAATTGAAAAGCAGTGTGAGACTCAGCTCCTTCCTTGGGCAGACTATCCCTGCGCTGCAGGACGTCTAGCATGCCTGCTCCATCCAGCGCTAGGAGTATCCCCCATCATCGTGAAAACAAAACAAAACAAAAATACCCCCAGAAATTTCCATAGTGTCCTCTAGGGGGAGGTGCCACCTCTGCTGAGAATCAACGATCCAGATTTATAGACTTGTAGGTTATTAGGATGGCGATTCTCACCTAGCCTCCGAACCCGTACTTTCTCCTTTGTCCGTGTGCTGCGTTGCACAGGTGATCCTCTGTGACACTTCCCGTTTTCGTGACAAACTGCTTCTTAAGGTGACGCTCTCTGTTAGAATTCCAGTTCGGTAAGACCTTGCTGTTACTCTCTCTGCCTAACACATCGGCTGTAACCTCATGAAAGTGATGTTTCACAAGCTGGTCTCTCTGAACGCTGGCGTCGCTAAAGAGAGGTGAGGGCTGTGGACTTGCCTTTACTTGCCTCTTTGTCAACTAGGACAATGCCTAGCACGTAACTGCCGCCGCCGCTCACTTCCGTTGGAGAAATGTTGCACGAGGCACGCTGGCACACAATTGCTAGGCAGGGTAGGGGAGAGGAGAAGAAAGGGAAAGGAAGTAGAGGGAGAGGAAAGCCAGAGCTTGGCTGCACACTCAGGCACTAAGAAGAAGAGTCATTTGTGGAGACTGGTGTCTGGGGGGGCGGGGGGGAGGGGGACACCAGGCTCCATCATCATCCTGGAAGCTGTTAGCTTAAGATGTGTGTGAGGTGAGTAGGAAGGGAGAAAAACTAGGTAGCACAGTTCAAGGTGAGGTTCTAAAGGCTGGGGGGAGCAGAGGGACCGGGAGCCTTGGGGGAATACACAGGCAAGCAGGAAAACTGTTTCGGACCCAGAGGCGAGACTGCGGGTCCCCCCAAGAGAGGGCCTGGAAAAATGGCACAGTGCGAGGGCTCTGGAACCAGGGTGGAGTTGGGATCATGCCCCGGGGGGGTGGGGGGTGGGGAGGAGATCTGAGGAAGTCAGCAGAGCAACAGGCTGGAAATTTTGGAATAGAGTCAAAGGAGGGGGTCTCCGTGCAACGGCCTGAATTAGAGCTAGGGATGGAATGGGTCGTTCTGGGGAACATTCTGGACAACCAGGGCCACAGTCCCAAGTCCCAGATACACTTGAAAGCAAACAGTAGTTTTAGAGGAATATAGTGGGGCAGAGTCTGCCACTGAGCCCCTTGAGGGGGAGGAGAACCTGTGAAGGAGAGTCCCAGCGAAGGAGAACCTGTTTAATCGGAGGCTGCAAATGTAACTCTTGGGTTGATCTGGAACCGAAGGTCAGGCGGGCCTCAGCTTTGAAGGACTGGATAAGGCAGAAGGAAAGGAAACCAGCTGGGTAGGCGGTAGGAGTGAGATAGGCCGGGCAGCATCATTTTTAGGTAGAAAGTCGAACCGGGTGATATATTTTGACCTATAACGTACTATGAGGGGCTTGAATTATGGTTAGTTTTTGCTACGAAAGTAAATCACAGGAACATACTAAGAAAGGCCTAATTCTAAGGGCCTCAGCCAGAGGGCAAGCAGACCAAAATTTCCAGGTTTATTTTCAGTAACTAAAATTTTAGGGAAGGGTCTAAAGTATTCCAGATGGAATGTAACTTGAAGTGGGAAGCAGGAAGGAGGGAGAAGTGTGCACCATTTCTCACCTTGACTTTACATCTGTTATTACTTTCTTATTTCCCTGAAATACTAGGCTTGTCTCCACAAAAAACAATCCCTTCTTCATACACACTAGCTCCTCCAGCCTTCCCTCCCATAACAAAAAGAAGGCAGTAATGTAAATGTGAGGCTCTTTGTTTCTAAACCTATCAATAGGATTGATTCTATTTGGGCATTAGTTACCTTAAATTTCAATAGTGTCTTATCCTCAACAAAGTAATGACTGCCTGTGTAGAAACAAATATCACATCGCTGCTGAACGAAACGGGTGTGATGACAGGACATTTCACTATAAACAAAAGCCTCAGAGTAACGTTTTTAGTGCTGGTGAAGTCTTGCAATGTTCTAGCTACACCGCCTTGCATTAGGGACTCTTTGCCCACATCACTCCCGCGCAGGGTGTAGTGGGACGAGCAAATTGTCTGTAAAATCAGGCAGAGGTCGTTATTCCAATCTGACATTTTGTGTAGATTAAAACAAAGAAAGAGAGTTGTTTAAAAAAATAGGGAGTCAGGGCACCTGGGTGGCTCAGTGGGTTACGCGTCTGACTCTTGATTTCGGCTCAGGTCATGATCTCAGGGTTGTGAAATGGAGCCCCGCTTAGCCCATGCCTATTGTAGAGCCTGCTTAAGATTCGTTCTCTCCCTCTCTCTCTCCCCCTCTGTCCCTCTCCCATGCTCTCTCTTTCTAAATCAATCAATCAATCAATCAATAAAAGGGGCCAAATGGCGTAGATGAGATTTAAGCCAAAATACCTGTCCCAAGGTCTAGTAAGCCACGCTGCGAGAAGAATATTCTAACACCTTTGTCAGTCCGTTTGTGGACTGGATTTAGAAGCAGGGAAATTTAGGGGTGCCTGGCTGGCTCAGTTGGTAGACCCTGATCTCAGGGTCTTGAGTTCAAGTCCCACACTGGGCATGGAGACTACTTAAAATAAACTAAAATGTAATAATAATAATAATAATAATAATAAACAAAAGACGCAGGAAATTTAAATGCTGGGATGTTTCCAAAACAAAAAGGAGATTGCTCACAGTCTTACTTCATGGCAGTTACATAGTTGCCGACAAGGACAAGCTGCTATGAGACTAATACAATAGCTGCTAAGGGCCAGATCCATGCACCTGGCTGGTAACCAGCGAGACCCCGTTGCCTTAGGGTAAGTACCAGTAAGCTACAGGAGCAAGAAAGCCTTCCACCCTTAATAAGAACCTGTGGTGGGAAAGATGGTAAAAAGATCCTAACCAGGTTAGATAATATAGGTCTATCATCGCTGTTTTGCAAACGGACTGCATTCTCCTCGCCTCACTGGGAGCACCTTCTGCCCACCCTCTCCAGATCTAAATGCCCGGCCTCAAGGCTCGTCTACTGTCATTCATCATCCCAGATCCTGGCCCTCCCTGAACCCCCCTACAGTCCTGACAGTCTCAAACGCATCATTCAACTTGCATTTCTTTGGGTTTGGGTGTTTTTGTGTGTGTCTGTTTGCTTGTTTTTGTGTTTAGCCGCTTGCTATTGTTTTCATCTTTGATCTCGCCTTCTCCACCAAAGCAAATATTCCGTATGTGTTCATCTTTGTGTGAGAGTTTTCACATTTTTTTTGTATTTCCTTGAAACTTGCTTTTTTTTCCTATGGATGTTAAGTGTTTCAGATTCATCTGTGTTGATACATGTAGCTCTGCTTTATTAATTTTCACTGGTGCGGAATATTCCTTTGGATGACTCATCCAAAGTTTTCGGATCTGCCCTACTAAATTTCTGTGAGTGACCATTTAGGCTGTTTCTAATCTTCTACAATGATAAACAGTGTTTCTCTGGGCAGTCTTATATACATCTACTGGGTTCCTGGGATAAGACTTCTTTCTGTAGGGTCTGTATCCAGAAATAGAATTACTGGGTCACTAGACATTATTATTCAACCAGGATAAGAGTTTCCATGGTTTCACATCCTCACTGACACTTGGTATGGTCAAACTTTGAGTTTTTTCCAAAATAGTGGGTATGGCACAGTGTTTCCATGTGGTTTAAATTTATAATTTTCTAATTACTAATGAAGTTGAGCATCTTACAGATGTTTGTTGCCTGTTCTGATTTCATCTTCTCTGAATAATATGTTTATATCTTTAGCTCATTTTTTTTTGGTTAGTTTGTTCGAGTTTTCCTTACTGATTTGGGGCATTTACCATGTATTCTGTGTATTAGTTCTTTGTCAGCTTTATGCATTGCTAATATCCTCTCTCACTCTGTACTATCCGTTTACTTTCGCGATTGTTTTTGATCACATAAGTTTTAATTTTAACACATTCTTATTAATCTTTATTTTTTATGATTTGAGTTTATACCTTAAGATATTCTTCGAAAGTTAGGTCATAAGGATATTCTACATTTTTCTCCTAAATGTTTACTGTATTTTTTTCACGTTCTGTTCTTACTCCACCTCAAATTTCTTTTATAGGTATGATGTGAGGCAGGGATTCAATTAATCTTTCCGTTGGTAAAACAAATTGTCCCAGCGCTTAACTGAATAATCCATCACTTTCCATTGATCTTTAGTGTCATTTCTACCTTCATCAAGTTTTCACGTCAGCCTGTTTTTGTTTCTAGACTTCATATTCTGTCCCATTAGTTTACTTGTCCATCCCTGTGCTATTAACTTGGTAACTCCTTAATATCATAGACAAAGTTCCTTACTCTTCAAAATCACCGTGACTCCCCTTGGCTCTTTGTTCTTCTAAGTTAAATTTGGGGTCAGTTTGTTCAGTTTCACAAAAAAATCCTTTTGGATGCTGATTATAAACACACTGCATTTATAAATGTCCTATCACCATATTAGAGAAAATTCAAAAACAGGGAGAAGAAAACTCTCACAATATGAACATCCTAACACAATCTCTCGTACGTACATATGTGTGCACGTTGGAAGAGGTCATGGAGAAGACACAACTGCCTTTTGACGTGTGAGCTGGACCCCAGCAATGGAGGGGCTCCTAGTCCCCATCCTTGGAATGTGGATTCCACTTGTCTCCCGCATTCCCAGAGTCTGCCTGGGGGACATAGCCTTGAGAGAGCGATAGGGTGCTGAGATCCTCTGGGCGGTATATGTGACTGAACGGTCGAGGCCTCTATATAAACTTTTAAGATTTGGCGGGTGGGAGTGGAGATCTACTCGTCTTTTAGCTCCTCAAGACACGTCTGGTATGTAAGCTCCCTGCTTGTTAAACCTGCCACCTACCAATTTGGAGTGACCTGCCTCTTTCTTCCGTCTGTCTGTGCCCTCTGTGTGAGGGCTGGTTTCAGATTACGTCTGTGAAGCTCCTGACGAGCTGTGCATGTGTGTGCTTATTGTTTAGTTCCCTGAGAGTAGGGACTTTGTACGTTTTGTTCACTTCTCTAATGCCAATGTCCAGGAAGAGTGCCTGGCACGCAGTAGATCCTTAAACGATAGTTGTAGGATAAAGGAACAAATAAATGTAAGTGCATTTTCTTATCATCTTTTTCTCCATAAGTTTCAATCGTTTTAAAACCATTAGCAGAGAGGCTTGATATTTTTTCCATGTAGGTTTGTGAAGACCAAGACACTATTCTAAGGAGACATTCCCTACGGTGCGTTAAACAGACATTAGACCAGCAGGATGCTGTTTGAAAGGAGAGCTCAGTGAGCAAACGTGTTTGAAAAATGCCTCATGCAATAGTTGTCTCTTGCAGTCCCTGTGTGAGTTAGAATAGTAAAGGTTCCAGGAGCCCGGGTGGCGCAGTCAGTTGAGCGCCTGACTTCGGCTGGGGTCATGATCTCATGGTTCGTGGGTTCGAGCCCCACATTGGGCTCTGCATTGCCGTTGTAGAGCCTGCTTCTGATTCTCTCTCCCTCCCCTACTTGCACTCTCTTTCTCAAAGTAAATAAATAAACTTAAAAAAGAAGTAGCAAAGGTCCCCAGAAGTTCTGCTGTAAGGAAACTAGTTCAATTTTCTCCAAAAATGTCATGGCCCCCCTACTTTGAAAAGATGCTAACCCCCTTTTTTATACCAAACACAAATGCTAATCTGAAGAACAAGTCTACATTTCTGGAGAAGTATAGAACTGGAAAATGTTAGGAAACGTAAAATTATTGAAATATATTCTCCCATACAATTGAAGATTTCCTGAGGTAATGCCTGTGTGCCATAGAGAAGACTAATTCATGGGACCGACACATCCCTGGAGACGTTCCTCTTTAAAAACCTTCTTTTCCTGCTAGCAATGCATATGGTAGAAATGATTAGTTGTTGCAAATTTTCAAATTTCTACTAGTTCAAAAATGTAAAACTTAGAGAAATACATTGACAAGTATCAAATGTGCCCGGGTGGCTCCGTTGGTTAAGCGACCGACGCTATTTTATTTTATTTTATTTTATTTTATTTTATTTTTATTTTTTATTATATGAAATTTATTGTCAAATTAGTTTCCGTACAAGCGACCGACTCTTGATGTCAGCTCAGGTCATGACCCCTGGGTCGTGGGATCGAGCCCTGTGCCAGGCTCCTCACTGAGAATAGAGCCTGCTTGGGATTCTTTCTCTCTCTCTCTCTCTCTCTCTCTCTCTCCCTGCCCCTCCCCCCTGCACGTGTGCGTGCACACTTGCTCTCTCTAAAAAAAAAAAAAAAAAGGTTACAAAAATCAATGTAATTTACTTTATTCCTGAAAGAGAGTAAACTTGAAAAAACTGTCTTGCATCTGTGTGTCTGTGCGATTATGTCGGTGCTGGCATGGACGTTCAGCTACCTCTGTGCTCCAGCTCTTTTCTCTTACTCTGGTTCTTTGGTTCCCAAAGGAAGAAAGTTATTTAAATAATCGAATATTATATACTGTGACAAGCATATTTTCCAGATTTTAGTGACAGGTGGTATTTCCTGTTCCAGACTGAATGCTAAGTTTATAAAAATTTCTTCACTGTAACCATTCTGCAATTGATTTTACGTAGAATAACGATAGTTCCCCAAGACTTTCTTGAGAGTCCGTGCAGGCGCTATTATCCCAGAACAATAGACATAAACCAGAAGTGTCCCAGGCAAATCAGGCCTGAGGTCATCCTAATTATATAAGACTCATTGCAAATGACTCCTTTAATGTAGGATGATGGATTGTAACTATCTTGCTTTTGAAGGCTTTAAAGTATATACTTTATTACAATTGATGCAATCGCTTTAAAAATTACCCATCATTTTATGATTCCAATATAGAATCCAGAGTGTGAGGGAGTTAAGTGATAAATATCAGGGTTACCAGACATGGCTAAGTATCATAACACTGTACTTTTTTTTTTTTAAATTTTTTCAACGTTTATTTATTTTTGGGACAGAGAGAGACAGAGCATGAACGGGGGAGGGGCAGAGAGAGAGGGAGACACAGAATCGGAAACAGGCTCCAGGCTCCGAGCCATCAGCCCAGAGCCTGACACGGGGCTCGAACTCACGGACCGCGAGATCGTGACCTGGCTGAAGTCGGACGCTTAACCGACTGCGCCACCCAGGCGCCCCCATAACACTGTACTTTTAAAAAACTGTGGGACCCTGAATATCCACAAAGCTAAGTGTGTTTCTTTTTGCTTGCAACTCTTTTAAAGTAGAATTTGCATATCATAGCTTTTTGAGAAGGCTGTGGATATGCCAGTGATCCTGGAGGTGACTCCATTGACATCAGTACCCTGTCTTCGACTTCTGCTTGGGGAGAGAGGGGGAGTGGCCCTTTTTAAGAGGAAACCTTCAAGACAAAGCCGTGGTAACCTTTTTCCAAATAATAAAGTAAGATGTTGTGTGCTATTGAGATTTAATAATTCATGTTTGGGGAGCGCTTTTGGACATTTCTTTACAAGATGGCGACAAAAGTAGTCTCCCACTTGTGTTTTATGAGTAGAATCATTTTCTTGCTGAAGATGTTTGGTCCAGTTGGTTTGTAAAGGTGTAACCTGGGGGTGCCTTCTCTAAAATCTATGTAGACATAATACAGTCATAAGCATAGCCAGATACAGATATAGGTACACATGTTATATATACAGAGTGATCTATTCTACTTTCAAGGAATTTCCCAGGAGGACAGTTGGCCTCTTTTAGAAATAGGTTAATCGGGTTCAGGCCCTTAGCAGCAAAATTGTGTGTCACACGTCCAGATCTACATTGACAGATAGGTAGGTAGATAGACTGCTGTAGGTATGGAAATATCCAGAGTATGTATCATATCCAGATGTAAATATGGATATAGATGATGCCAATAAAAATATATGCAAATATAGACATAGACACAAATATAAATTATATAGCGGCTTCTTCACGGTTTTAATGAATGTATTTAGGACATCTTAATAACAGCAAATTGTTACTTTCATCTTGGCTTACTTTTCCAAAATGTACATTTGGCTGAATCCTAACCAGGGAATGGTTAGGATTCACATTAAGATTATAGATTTCTTCCCTCCCATGCTAATTTGAGTTATGAGTTTAGAGGAAAACTGATTTGGAGGACTACTCAAAGCCTTGTATCCTGCTGGCTCTCCAGCCCATTGTGTTCTTTTCCCAGATCCACGAGGCACATTCGGAAGGTCATGGAGATCTCTGTGTTAACTTCACCCACTCGGAGAGGCCTTCCTGAAGCTCCAACCTCATACTCTGCTTTGTTTTATTCCCTTACATTTGTTATTCCTGATTCCTTTCTTCTGCTGCTCCCTAACCATAACACTGCAGACCCCCCCCCACGAATCCGAGAGATCAACAGAAGCCCCTTCCCTTCCTAACCTCCTCACTTCCCTTCCCTCCCTCCTATCCCTCCCTGCTCCTCTTTTTCCTCCTTCCCTTCCTCCCCTCCTCTTTCCCTTCCCTTCCCTCCCCTCCTCTCCCTCTCTGCTCCTCTTTTCTCCTCCCTTTCTTTCTTTCTTTCTTTTTCAGCTGTTTCTCTGTCTAAAAGAGAGAGTTAGTTACTTGTTATTGCATTTTCCGTGCCTAGAATATTGCCTGGCACAGACTAATTGTTCCAAATATCTGTGCTACATGAGTAGATGAATGCAGAAATTAAAATTCATCTAATTTAACTCACCAGAGAAAGCTACATGAGAGGTTGGTGATCATTAATAGTGAACAGGAAACCATTGTTTTCTGAACTCCAACCATTTTCCAGGCACTGTGCTAGAAATGCCTGGGAATATCATTCAACAGAGTCACATGTGTGAAATGGAATTGTCATGTTTCTTAAATTGAATTTAATTTCTATTTAGAGCCCCTATTCTACCGGGCAGTGGAAACTTTATCTTAATCTATTAGGGATTCCATGCTCTGTTCTTGGGTGGTGGGGGGTGGGGGGTGGGGGGGTCTGCCTTTCCAGGGTTGATGTGCAAGCAGAGAGGCAGGCCCGTGTTGCCAGCTCTCCATGCTGGCCTCTGAGGAAGCATTCTTTTTCCTGCCTGACCCTTGTCATTGGTCCACACAGGTCTCTTGAGGTTGTGTCTCTCAGCGAATTCTTGACAATGTAGGCACACGGCCAGCCGCCTCGCAGGCCAGGTGGAGACATGGGAAATTGCTTCCTTGTCTTCTTCAGATGCACAAGACCATTTTGTTGCATCTGAGAGAAGGGAGCTGCAGGTGTCCCTTAGGGAACAACTTAGGAAACAAGCAGAGGAAAAGGTGCTTTATTTAGATGTGTAGAAGTGAGGCGAGAAGACAGAGAGGCATCATGGGAACCAACGAAAGAGGAGGTTTTATAGAAGAGAGAGTGGTTAACAGTGTCAAACACCAAGAGAAATCAGTGAAGCAGTGAAATCAGTGGAACCATCAAAAAGAGGTCTGAGGATCATGTCTATGGGATGCCCCAAACAACGATGATTTGGAGGGGGAGGGGAGTAAAAAGAAAGGTTAGCTAACATACGGTAAGACATAGACAAAGAATCTATCTGGGCTTTTTTTCTTATTGGAAAGTTTTGCAATTTTTCTGTAGAAACCCAATGCACGAATGCTGGTCAAATGTGATTTTTTTTCACTTTTCGATTGTGAGATTGGTCACTGTAGCGACGGTCAATTAGGGGCTCTGTCTCCTCAGCCCCTAATTGAACTAATTTGGCACCCTTCACAAAATTTCGTATTCCATCCTCAGATTTGTGCTCTTTCTTAAACGGCAGTAACCTTTTGTGATGGTCACTTGCTCGTTTTCTTTCTGCTCAACGCCCCCCAAGAGAAAGATTTGTAGAGGCGTTACACAGAACAGCTGCTTGGAACATGCATAGGCCAGTTTACATTAGGCTGTTTTTTCTTGAGAAAGTCATAGTTTAAACAAATGGTTGTGTCTATTTTAATCATTTTTGCCCTCTTTTGAAGTGTTTTTTCAAACATAAGTTTTGTGTGTGTGTGTGTGGAGTAGAGTTTTGCATTATAAATTAGTCTCCTCTGTCATGTCCCTTTTAAACACAGCTGTTACTACAATGTAAACAGAGTTTTAAAAATGTAGATAAACAGTTACAAGAGGAAGAGTTTCAAGTGTTTTTAACACATGGTCAGTTTTTGCTTACTCGAATTCTGTGGTTTGAAAGCTAAATTCGAAATACACTCTTGATTTCACAGATGTCAGGCTATTCAATACAGCTGTTCGTGGATGCCCTAGAAGGCATTGCGATTTGACAGTCAGCATGATTTTGACAATGGCATCTTTTTTAAGTCATATCTGTAGCAAACAGAAGATGAGTATGGAAAGTCTATCATGGCCCACTATGCAGTACCCTTTCGGGGCATAAATATGGGACAGAAAGAGTATCTAGCTGGCCAAAGTGCACATGTGAAAAGATTTTGTGGGTCCAACCCAACACCATGGAAGACATGGTGAATTCTAGTATCTTGAAAGAAGCTGTGGTCTCAGTCTCAGAAGGAGAAATAACACAGTCCTAATTCTTCACTGGAATAATCTTGTGCCTATATTCTAAGAACTTGTGCCTAATCCCACACTCTAAAAAGTGAAAACCTAGGCATTGTTTGAACATAAAGCTGTTGACTGCTCTTAGTTGATTGTTTTAACACAATTCAACAAACCAACCTAGATACAGCACGAGTCTACTATTTCCTGAACATCCCAAACTAGATCTTTTCAGGTAAACAAGAAATACAGGTATTTGGAATTGAGGGAGTATTGGAACTAGAATATTTCAATGATTTTTTGGAGGGTAGTATGACCGTACATGTGAAATCAATACTTCCATAAACTATCTGGAAATACACTATCAAAATATTGCAGTGGATGTTTAAGGGTATCATTGTTCAAATTATTATCCAGAACTCCCCAACTCATGGTTTATCTAAAATAACACGACTTCTTTACCCGAGTGATACATTTGGAGACCACATAATTTTCCATGATTATTTGGAAAATGTTCTCCCAGGCAATGTCACGTAAAGTAAAAGCGAAAGTAACATTAAATTCTACCCATAATACAGTCTCGTTAGAAAATGCCACTCGTAGCAGTGTCCAAGAAAAACATACACAATTTCTACCCATATTGTTCCCAAACCACCATGTCTGAGTTATGGATCTTAGGGAGGAAGCCATGTTACTAAACCTAATTACTCTGTGTTTGGCTTGGAAAAATAGTTAACTGATTATTTAGCTATATCACGCAACCCAACATGACCTCATTTTCAATAAAAACATATGATTTGATCCAAAGCCTTCTGCAGTGCTCCATAATTAGACACCTTATCCATCAAGCTGCAAGGAAACCTTGGTAAAGAGTAAAACAAGAATTTTCATGTGTTAAGTTATACAGCAGAGGGAGTCCCTTGAATATAATACAAACATACTGATATTGCCAAAGAAAAGTCAATTAAAAATTATATGCACTCTAAGAGTTTCAAAGCTCAAAACGTGTTGTGCAATTCAGGTCAAACAGCCCTTGAGTAAAGGTATTCATGAAAATTAGGCTGTATTTTTTAAAAATTTTTTTTTTCAATGTTTATTTATTTTTGGGACAGAGAGAGACAGAGCATGAACGGGGGAGGGGCAGAGAGAGAGGGAGACACAGAATCGGAAACAGGCTCCAGGCTCCGAGCCATCAGCCCAGAGCCCGACGCGGGGCTCGAACCCACGGACCGCGAGATCGTGACCTGGCTGAAGTCGGACGCTTAACCGACTGCGCCACCCAGGCGCCCCTAGGCTGTATTTATTAGAGTTTTCTTCCCTAAGATCTTCTAAGATTTTTCCTAAGTGAATTTTGGAACTGATCTAAAAAGTATAAACAACATATTTTCTTCATCAGCATGTTCACGATATGTTTGTATGTATGAAGACACATATTGTATATTTACAAGTAATGCCATGTTTGGAATCTTAAAATTTCTCCTGAAATTCGATCACATACCTGCTGATCCTTTAATATTGCTACCTCTAATGTACATAAATCTTGTTTCAAGGTAAATTGAATTGACTCCCTTAAATGAAAGAGAACCTGGATTTCTTCCAAAAAGTCACCTCTTATTTTCATTCACTCATTTGGCTGTCCCTCATACCTCCCTCCCTAAGTCATGTAAGTAAAGGCTGAGACGAAGATGATTTGTTCCCGCTGTGGCCAATTTCCACCACCGCCCTTTCCTTCTCTTTCGTGTTCAGCCTCACACACTGTGCAATTGACGTGCAGAATCTTTAAAAAAATTTTTTTTAACATTTATTTTTATTTTTGATACAGAGACAGAGCATGAACGGGGGAGGGTCAGAGAGAGAGGGAGACACAGAATCTGAAACAGGCTCCAGGCTCCGAGCTGTCAGCACAGAGCCCCATGCGGGGCCCGAACTCATGGACCTCGAGATCACGACCTGAGCAGAAGTCGGATGCTTAACTGACTGAGCCACCCAGGTGCCCCGACATGGAGAATCTTGCCAGATGCAAGTAACAGTAACTCTACAGAATTCTGTGATTATGGTCCCCAAAGAGCTTTGAATAATACTCAAAAATTCAGCGGGGCGCCTGGGTGGCACAGTCGGTTGAGCGTCCCACTTCAGCCAGGTCACGATCTCGCGGTCCGGGAGTTCGAGCCCCGCGTCGGGCTCTGGGCTGATGGCTCGGAGCCTGGAGCCTGTTTCCGATTCTGTGTCTCCCTCTGTCTCTGCCCCTCCCCCGTTCATGCTCTGTCTCTCTCTGTCCCAAAAATAAATAAAAAACATTGAAAAAAAAATTAAAAAAAAAAAAATTCAAGATCAAGGACAACTGTTAATAGACTCTTCATTTACTTATTTATATTTTAAAAAACAAGTTCCACTGGGTTTTATTTGGCCTACTAGTTCAGCCCATTGATATAAATAATATAAATGTTATCTTATTAACATAATAAAAAAACCCCACCTAACATATAAACTACTTCTTTACTAGTTAAGAAGAAAGAACAAGTGAGATGCATGAAAAATTTAGGCAAGATGTTAAATTGCTGCTGAAAATGTAGAATGTCCTGGGCAGGGGGCTGCTATTCCTGTGAAGCTATCTTGCTGGTGGACTTTCCTGTGTGTGTGTGTGTGTGTGTGTGTGCGCGCATGTGTGTGTGTTTAAGTTTATTTATTTATTTTGAGAGGGAAAGAGCATGAGCAGAAGAGGGGCAGAGAGAGAGAGAGAGAGGGAGAGAGAGAATCTCAAGCAGGCTCCACACTGTCCGCGTAGAGCCTGACACAGGGCTCGAGTTCAGAACTCATGAACCTTGAGATCACGATCTGAGCTGAAATTGAGACGGACGCTTAACTGACTGAGCCACCCAGGTGCCACGTGTTTTTGTTTTTTGAAATCATTTTTAAATGCGACACTGGAAAAGGCTCTTTTGGGGCCAGACATCAAAATGTCAAGTTGTGAGGAGTTGATAAAGGTAGGAATATTACGAAATCTTCACTCTTTCTTATTTTAGCATACCACAGCCTTACACTGATGTAATTATCTCTGCTAGATCCTAAGGGTACTTATGGGAATGATGAAGAGGAAGTGATTTGTTTACTATCTTAATTACATTTGCTTTTTTTGACTTCTTTATTCTTAATTTCCTTTATTCCAACCACAAATATGTATAATACAAAGTAGACAGAGCAGGGGCGCCCGGGTGGCTTAATCAGTTAAGCGTCTGACTTTGGCTCAGGTCATAATCTCGTGGTTCATGAGTTCGAGTCCCGTGTCAGGCTCTGTGCTGACAGCTCGGAGCCTGGAGCCTGCTTCAGAGTCTCCTTCTCTCTCTCTCTCTCTCCCTCCCCTGCTCGTTCTCTTTATCTCTCTCAAAAAAAATAATAAATATTAAAAAAAAAAAACCACAAATAGAGTAAATGATAAGCACTGTGGTAGTCATTGTTATTTGCATAAAGAAATCCCCTAATGACTCAAGGAAGGAGCGATTGTAGAGAATGCAATCTGTTTTTGTTTTTTTGGGTTTTTTTTACCTTATCACTTTCCTGCATTCTTGACCAGTTTCGCTTGCCCTTGTCCTTGTCATGAATGCCCCATGGCTTTTGCTTACTCAAGTTAGCTACCTCCAGCAGCTTTGTTCAAGATCACATAGTGACTTTTCTATTCCTTTCCTCGAATTCCCTGTTGCCCTCAATGAATGCATTTCCTGAAGATCAGTCAGATTGTCCTATCTCCTCAAGGGGAAACACTGAGTTCCCATTGCAGGGCTTTGTGGCACTGAACAAATTCCATGACAATGGTGACATTCCTGGTCAAAGCATGAAATGATTTACACTCTCATCAAATAAACCACAATTGTCCCTTGAATACAACCTCAGTTCAAAATGTTTTCTTGTTCCATGTACCACACCATTTCCGTCGGGCAGCCAAATATTTAAAATGAAAAATTTTTTTTAATGTTTATTTATTTTTGAGAGAGACAGAGCACGAGTGGGGGAGGAGCAGAGAGAGAGAGAGAGAGAGACACAGCATCCGAAGCAGGCTCCAGGCTCCGAGCTGTCAGCACAGAGCCCGACGTGGGGCTCGAACTCACAAACCGGGAGATCATGACCCGAGTCGAAGCCGGACGCTCAACCAACTGAGCCACGCAGGCGCCCCCAAATATTTAAAATTATACACACACACACATACACATACAACTATCAGTTATGGTTTTAAGTAACAGAAAAAAATTTTAATTCAATCTTTCTTAAGCAACAAGAGAAATTTATTGGCTCAGGTAATTGAAAAGCCTAGGGGTAGGTCTGGCTTCAAAGTGTGACTTGATTTAGGGACTTAAATGACGTCTTTGGGATCTTTGAGTTTGGGTTTTGCCTTCCCTCTGTTAGTTTCAGGCCCCAGGGACCCGTATTCCCTGATACGAGTTGAGAGGGAAACTGAGTGCTCTGTCTTGGTGGTTCCCACCAAAATTCCAGAATTCATTTTTATTGCATCAGTTTGAGGCAGGTGCACATTTGTGAAATGTGCGGTCACTAAACAGAAGCAGCTCCATTGACGGACCAGGCCTAGGTCATAGGTTCCAATCCTAGAGTTGGAAATTGAGACCAATCTCATCATGTGGTCTGAGAGTAGATGAAAGGTGGTTCTCCAAAGCAATTCCGGTACTGTTTCCAAGAAGGGAAGATGACTGTTGGGCAGTATTATCTTCTCACCTCTGGGTGAAGATACAAACTATCCCATCCTGTTGTCAAAGTGGGCTTTCATTTGGCTCCAGGAAAAGGAGGACATGTTCAAGGAATTTAAAAATCAGATCTTATACTCCAATCGCACACTAGAATATCTAATGCAGTAGTTAGGTGCGTTTAAAATATTTAAGCAATATTTGCGTTCCTAATCAGTTCCTTCTCTTGTAATTCTCATTTCTGTAAGTAGAATCAGCTTTCTTTCAATGGTCTAGGCCCAGATGATTCAGGGCCAGGACCAAGGTGAGGACAATAAGGGGAGTCACTTGCCTTAGATGCAAAATCTAAACAGATGTGAAAACGAGAAAAAAGAAACTGGCATGGTAGGCTAACAATTAGCCTCCTCCCTCCGGCCCACATTCTGATCCCTGGAGCCTATGAATGTTACCTTATATGGCAGAGACTTCCTCCACGTGCTGAGGTTAAAGATCATGAGATGTGAACATTATCTAGGATTACGAGAGAGTCCTAAACGCGACCGCCAATCCCCTTACAAGAGAGAGACAGAATGAGGTGTTACACAGGCAGAGGAAGAGAGGATGGTGTGACCACGAGGCAGCGGTGGAAAGGATGCAGAAAGAACGGAGAGCCCCCAGAAGCTGAAGGGGCAAAGGAGGGATTCACCCCTCAGCCTCTGGAAGGGGTGTTGGCCCTACAGTCGCTCCGGTTTCGGACCTCTGTCATCCAGAACTATGGAAGAATAAATCTCCGCTGTTTTAAGCAGCTACACTTGTAATAATTGGTCATAGTATCAACAGGAAACTAAGACACTCCGTGATCAAGACGGATGTTTAAATGCAATATTCACAGGGCGCCTGGGTGGCTCCGTGGGTTAAGCATCTGACTCTTGATATCGGTTCAGGTCATGATCTCAGGGTTCGTGAAACCAAAACCCGAGTTGGGTTCTCGGCTGGCAGAACGGATCCTGCTTGGGATTCTCTCTCTCCCTCTTTCTCTGGCCCTGCCCTGCTCGCATCCTCTCTCTCAACGTAAATAAATAAACTTCAAAAAAAATGCAATGTTTACTTTTAAAAATCAAAATTAAGGCAAAAAATTTTTAAATCAAAATTAATGCAAAAAATCGACGATAAAACAGCAAAACTTTAAATAAAGACAGGCTCTCTCAGAGTAATTCTTACCTTCTCTTGTTCCCTTAGTCCCCAGAGCCCATCATTTGATTTGCTCCTGCGGTCTGTGCTACTATAATTTCTTTTGACTCTCTCTTTCGCTCTGTTTTCCAATGGGGCCACTTCTTCAGTTCAAATGCTCAAGATTTCTTACTGTCTGGATTTCAACAAACAGTAATCCCTTTTGCCTGGTTCTACTCTCTCCTCCCATCACGGATGGGTTTTTCCTAAACATGTATTGGGTCCTGTTCTTCTATTGTTCAAAATCTTTAATGGGTTCTCAGGGTCATTGGAAATCGGATTACCAGCTTTCCAGTCCCATCTAAAACTTTTCCTTTTCACATACCCTTAGTCATCCAGATACACACTACTATTTTCTAGCCAGAAATCATTGTTCATGAGCTTTCCTTACATGTCTCATCTGTTTGTGTTTTATGGACAGACTATGGTATAATCCTCAAAACTAAGGCCCAATATTATGTGCTGTCTTGACATTGGTAAAATTAGAAGGGCCTCGGGGCGCCTGGGTTGCTTCATTTGTTGAGCGGCCCACTCTTGATTTCAGCTCAGGTCATGATCCCAGGGTCGTGGGACTGAGCCCCGAGTCAGGCTCCATGCTGAGTGTGGAGACTGTTTGAGATTCTTTCTCTCTCTCCCTCTGCCCCCCTCCCCACTCACGTTGTCTCTCTCTCTCAAAAAAAAAAAAAAAAAAAAATAGAAGGTCCTTTTCTGATCCCATCTGTAAGGTCCCCTAGTCCAACAAGGCTCCTTATCAGGAGGTCACAGTAGCTCCTCTTCGCCCCTGAGTAGCAGGTGTTAGACCCCTGCCAACCTGTGGAATTATTCGATTTAGTTTATGTAGTTTCAAGCCAATCATATTCTCCTGTCAGAAGGAGTATCAAAAGGGTGAAACTACAAAGCCTGCCTCTCACAACCCCTGTTTGTTTACTCTGTTCCCAAATGCAAGCCCTGTATGCCTCTGAGTGTCCTGCAGTGAGTGTGTGTGACTAATATACCGCTGTTGGTTTCATCTGTCCAGTATTGGACGTCAGCCATACCCAGAACCCTAGGGCAGGGATCCCTCCCTTAATGAATGGGGTGAACAGAAGGCAATTAAAACAGATTCATGTACAGGTCCCAATATGTCACATCCTATCATTGTGACTTCAGGCAACTCAAAAGGACAGAAGACTCATCCTAAAATTTAACAAATTCCGAGCACTACTCCTGCATTTTTCGTTAAAAAAAAAAAAAAAAAATAGAAGTCTGCCAAGGAGCTGCTTCAAAGTTCAGAACACTGGAACTCTATGCAGGTGACATTATCATGTAATGGTCAAAAGTTCAGGCTCTGGCTTTGAACTGTAGCTCTACCACCTACTAGCTGTGTGACCTTGGTCCGTTTTCTTAATCATCTTAAGTTTTGGTTTCCTCAAGAATTGGTACAATGATAATATCTACTCATAGTGTCGTTGTACCAACATTTAATGCAAACGAGATAACCCATACACTTATACAGTTCCTAGCATGATTACTCAGTAAATATTAACTTTTATTATTATTCACATAATGGCGTGAGCCAGGGAGATAGATGTATCTGGCTCAGCTACTGAGATCATATTTTGTTTCAAACAACGAAGCCTCTAAAGGCTCCTGGAGTCCTTGATCCCACAGTTTCATGCCCACCATTTCACATGTGTTGTCTTAATGGCAATAAAAGTCACTTTTCTAAGAATCCTACCACATAGCTTTCAGAGTTCAGGTGGCCCAGTGTAAAGCAACACCTTGTCTATTGAGAACTTTCCTTTCATACTTTTTTGGTGAGGAAGGAAGAGGTTATTTTCAGGTTAACCCAAATAAGCACTAGATGACCATTCCAGTCCTTTAATGAGGGCTCCTTCTCGACACCCTGCAATGCATCTGGGCCAGGATGTTGGGGGGGGGGGTGCTGTTGGTAAGAAGAAGAACAGTTTACACCCACACAGCATGTCTTTCTCCCACACGATATTCTCCCATATGGGGAGCAGAATGGAGATTTATTGTGCTTTGGATTTTTTCAAGTGCCGGATAATTCAGGTAAATGAGATTATACTCTGTTATATCATTTCCATTTCTGACTTTTCAGATTGAATCCCAGAATGCTGTCTGGCTATGCACGCTTTTGCTTCCTTTTGGTCTCTGGGTATAGTTGCATAAATCTTGATTTTTAATTGATCTTTCTACAGGATTCCATTACTGCCCCCAGAAGCACTGGGGTTCAGACAGCCTGGGAGTTAACCTCACTTTATAGCCCGGGGTAAATAAAACTCCAAAGACAAGTAGCAAAATGGCTGTCATCTTCCTTTCATAATGGGGGAGGTTGGATTGAGATTCAATTTCAGATCCTAGTGTGGCTAGTGATTTGTTCAGTGAGAGAAGAAGACATTTGGGGTTTTTTTTTTTTTTTGAACTTTTTATTTCTACTTTATAAAGCCCCCCATGGCATTTCTGTCTTCCTCACTTTCCCTTTCCTTCGTAAAAAGTCCCAAGGAAGCAGACTTGGATGGTGAGTGACCCAGGTTATTTCATTGGTGGTTGTTATTATGGTGGGGGTAGGATGGGGCAGAAAGGGAAGAATGTTGGTGTCAGGAATAAGGAAGATATAACGGGGGCAAGGGTTCCAGTCCTATCTCTCTTCAGTGTAATCTAGATCCCTGGCTGGGCTTTAGTATGTATTTGGTGAGTTGATGTTTGTACGTATCGAGGTCTCTTTAACTTAGTTGCGGAACATCTTTAACAAGCAGAAAATGTGCATAATGTACATACCTTTTCCTCAACAGCTGACATTAGAGTTCTCAGGCCCACCTCATCTGAAGAGAAAGAGAGAGAGAAAGAGAGAGAGAGAGGGAACAAAATTCCACCCTCATAGCAACCTGACCCCTGGGCAAACGGGAACACACACAACGAAATATGCAGTGAATGAGAGCTACGGTGCCGGCTGGCAGTGTTCACACCACAGAAGGCCCTACTGTCTGCCTCCCGGGCCTTTGTGAGAGAATTCTCACACGGGAATATTTGCACGACCCACCGGAAGGAGAGCCATCCCCGAATAACTTCAAGAGACGTAGAGTACCAACCTGGGGGGGCTAGGCTTGTCATGAAGCCAACGTTTTGGCATCAAGCACAGCTTCTACCAGCTGTGCGTGGTGACGTCCCACGGACATCTGTTGTTTTTGTCTGCCCAGCATCCAGCTCCTCTTCTGTTAAAAGCACCTCCATTTCCATTTGGGAAACCACCCAGCCATCATCACATACGGCATTGGCAGGACCAATACTTGATCAGCTAAGGAGTGGGAGCAAGACCCAAACGGGGGCTCTCTCGTTGTTCCTCTTGGGAACGTGACCGTCAAGTGGATTGACACAATGAAACGAAAGGTCCAGAGTTCATTCGTCCTGACTTCAGCATCCTGACAGATGGTCTATTAATGTCTGATACCTAAGTATTGACAACCCTAATGCCTGTCCTTCCTAAAGCCTGCGGTAGCCGATGTCCTCTTAATTCCAGGAACAATCTCAAATGCTTCTAATAGTTGCCTTTTCCCTTAAGTTAGCCAGAGTCCGTTTTCCTTAGCTTGGAACTGGAGAATCCTAACTTGCAACTGGTGTCATCACCAGGGCAAAAGGAGGAGGAATTGACTTGCGGGGGGGGGGGGGGGCTAAAACCTGGATTCTAGACTCAGCTCTGTCCTAGGATAGTCTATGACTCAAAGGGGTCCCTTATCCTTTCCGAGACTCAATTTCTTCATCAGTAGATTAAATAATTGGGTTACATAATTCTAAGGTCCATTTATCTATAACGTTCTGGAATTTTAGGTTCTTTTTAAAATACTTGTCGTTGTCGGGTTGCATTCATTTCTAAACATAATCCCTTGAGCTCCCATTGTGGTAGTCACTGGGAACACAGAAGTGAACCTGGGATACAGAGGTTACATTCTGATGTGGGAGATAAACTGTAAATAAGTAAGCAAATAAAAGAATTATGGACAGTGAGAAGTCACTGTCCTTTGCGAACGACAACAAAGTTGATAAGATTAGGAATCTGTGGGGAAGGCCAGTTATACAGCATAGCCAGGGAGCCTCTCTGAGGTGGTGAGCTGGAATGGCAACTAAATGATAAGAATTGGTCAGCTGTGTAAAGAGATGGGGAAAGCACATTCTAGGAAGAGAGAACAACAACATGTGCAGGCCTGGGCTTGGGAAGGGAACCCGGTTTCTAAAGGACAGGGAGGAGTGAGCACAATGGGAAGAAAGAGACTGCAGAGGGAGGGAGACCAAGGGAGACCAAGACCTGCCAGGATCTTGTGGGTCCCAGCCAAAAGATCCAATGTTTAGATTAAGAGAATGACACTGTATGCTCTGTGGGTTTAGAGTGGGGTGGGAGAGGGAGGAAGAGGAGTCGGAATGTTATGGCAGTTGTCAAGAGGTGGGAGGATCCCGGCTTAGACTGAAAAGGCGTCACTGAAGATGGAGAGACATGGTGGCTTTGACATAATTTTGGAAGTGGCACCTGGAGAACTTGGTGGTTTGGGGGTCGAGGAAAAGGGAGAGCTCTAAAGTGACCCCTAACTAGTTGGTTTGACCATGTGAGTGGAGATGGAACCCTTTATCGGAGAGGAGGCAGGGGAGTGGAAGGTATGATATAGGGAGTGGTGGGAGGGGGTAATCAGAGATTCATTTGCACGTATCAAGAGTCTGATATCCTTATTAGCTATTCAAGTGGAGTGGAGCTGTCACAGAGGAAATTGACTATAAATATCAGGAGCTCAAGGGAGGGGTCATGGTTGGAGATAAATATTTGAGAATTGGCAACGTACAGATGGCATTCAAAGCCACAAGCATAGATGTGAGTCCTTAGGGGAGGAGTCTAAGTCAAAACAAGGGCTGAAGACCAAAACCTGAAGCTCTCCAACATTAGAAGTCAGGTAACCAGTGAGATTCCAGTTGTGGAGACTGAGAAGTGACCAGTGAGGGGGTAAAAAACCCAGGAGAGTGCGGTGTGATCAAAGTCAGGAATGGAGAGTGTTTCATGAAGGAGGCAACGATCAACTGTGTTTAGTGCTCTCAACATCCCTGGAGCATGCATTTAGCAACGCGCAAGCTTGTGGTGGCCGTGATCAGAGTATTTGCATATAGAGTGGTAGAGATACATTAAGGACGGGTGAACAGAGGTGACTAAAGACCTGACGGATGGCATGTGTAGAGGTCCTCTGAGAAATTCTGTCTGAAAGGACGCAGAGAAATGGGGCAATGGTTGACTAATTGAATGGAAGCTGATGTTAACATGGAAATGATTCAGTAGAGAGAAAGAGATTGGTGACTCATAGAAGCTGAAATAGTTGGCAAAGAAATGGCCATGTGAAGGAGAGAAGACGTGGTATCTGAGCAGAAATGAGGGGACTTCTTGCCTTCTTTAGGTGTAGAGATGATTCTTCTGTAAAAGCAGGGAATATGCTTATAGGGGCAGATAATGTAACGATATAGATAAGCCACTGTAATGCTAGGGTGTTCGTTTCCTCCATAAGGTGAGACATCAACACCTGAGGCAGGATGGTAGGAACAAGGAGGAGGTTTGAGGCTAAAGGAGAAAGTTTTAAGTGATAACTTAAAGAGCAAGAAAGCAAGTTCAGAGGGAATAAGTTAAAACCATTGGACAGTGATTTGGGGATCTGGGATCATGATCTCAAAGTCGGTCTTATTGATGGGATCTTCTGCAGCAATATGGAGCACGGGTTCCTGCACAGAGACGGAGGGGAGCTGGGTTTGTCAGGTTGTTTTGTTTTGTTTTGTTTTGTTTTGCTTTTGCTTTGTTTTGCTTGAACCGGAAGAGTATGCTGAGGGAGAGAGAACAAAGGGAGTTGAGGGCATTCACAGTGACACACAGTGGAATCTAAACTGAATGAAAGTGGGAAGTGAAGATATGAAGGTTCACGAATAGAGCAACAACTGTAGGATAAACGAGCAGAGAAAAGGAGGTGGGATCCCCGGAGTGGAGAAAGGCTGCCACGGGAGGTATTGGAGTGAGTGAGCTGGAAGGGTAGGAGGTGGGCTTCAGGAAACAGGCTATTTAAAATCAAGAGTTTAGGGACTCCTGGGTGGCTCAGTCAGTTAGGGTTAGGCATCCAACTTCGGCTCACGTCATGATCTCCTGGTTCCGTTCATGAGTTAGGGCTCATGTTGGGCTCTGTGCTGACAGCTCAGAGCCTGGAGCCTGCTTTGGATTCTGTGTCTTCCTCTCTCTCTGCCCCTCACCCCTCTCACTCTGTCTCTCTCTCAAAAATAAATAAACATTAAAAATAAATCAAGAAGGCATGTTGGATCACTGGATTTGTGTTGGGGGTTGGAGGAACACACGAGCAATAGGAAAAGGGCTGCAGAGAGACAGGAAGGCCGACCATTCCCTCTTTTATTCCTTCTAGGTCTAGTGCTGCTTGAGTGCTTGAGTTGCAGTTACATCTATCTGGTGGGATTTAGGCCTGCTTTCTAAAACTAAAGAGGTCAGTCCAAATCTAAGGTGGTTTGAGAGTGCCAGATTAAGGTGAGGCTGGGTGTGCTCAGATAGGAAGGTGTTTTGCCGACAAGAGTTGAAAACTCAACAGCCAGTGGCTGAAAGAATGGGACGGTCATTTTTCTAATACAATTCGAAGTTTGGAGAGAGGTGACCCTTGGCCTTGACTTAGTGCCTCGACAATGCAAAGGTCAGGGTCTGTGATTCTCGTGGCCCTTTTCTCCTGGCTGCAAAGTGGCTGCTTCGTCTTCCCATATCATAGCTCCTGTGTCAGTTCTCTGCTAAGACCGGGTGGAACCATTTCAGACTCTAGAAAGAGGATGGGAGAGAAGAGTCACGTTGGGCCACCACCAGGGTCTACAACTATTATTACTATCTGGACCTAGGTAAAAATGAGTATAAAACTAAAACTCTTTTCAATCTGTCATCAACACCCCTCTCTCTCACCAAAAGAGTTGTACATAAATGTATTCACTGGATTCATCAGAAACCTGTAATTTTGGCTATGTTTGAGCAAAGAAACTGCTATACGCTGATTGTTGAGATTCTAGATATAAATGTAGAACTACAGGCAGTCAAAGAAATATGGGTTTCACCTACAGGGATTTTCCGGCCGTTTCTAAAACCTCACTTTAGGCAACCCCCTCCCACCACCCATAAATCCTAAAGAATATCAAGTTTCTTATTGAAAGCAGATGGGATGTGTTCAGGAGTTGCCACCTCTATGTCAATGACTTAAAGTTTAAGTGCCTGGGCATCTGTGGAATTCTAAAATGGATGAATGGGCTGATGAGTGGAAAGTCAGTAAAATGCCATATATATAAAATAGTAACCATCCACTTCAGAAAGATTATTTAGCCATTTTCAATTCTTCTAATCTTGCTTATCTAAGTAAAATCATACCTAGATATCCTTTCTCTATTTTAAGATATTTAATCTACCAGATTTATTATTTTAGAAATATTTGACTTCATTAAATTATTTAGAAATATTTTGTCATATTTCTTAATTCTTTTCTGCTTTATGACTTGATTAAAGCCCATTATAAATATTTTTTATTGCTGAATTTAACACTCCCATTCATAAAGTGTGTGCCTTCAGCTGAAAGGGTGGCATCCATATACCTACATGTTATACATTGCTATGTATAAAATCTATTCTGCACAGAATTTTTTTTTTTTTTTAAAGCACAGATGACCCAGGAAATCAAATCCTTGGGAAGGGTCAGGATAGCAAGAGTTTATTTCAGTACTGAGGTTTAAACAACTGTTAATTTTCAATTTCACTAAAGTGAATTTCAGTGGCTCTACACTTTTGTGGTTGATGCTGTTCTGAACTGGCCATCTTATCGTTACTCTAGAATGTGCTGTTGATGTCAGTTGCCTTCCTAACTTAACTATGTCCGCACTTTCTATTTCAGAAAAAGAAAAGAAAGAAAAGAAAAGAAAAGAAAAGAAAAGAAAAGAAGGCAAGAGAGCCATAAAAACAATGGACAAGTTAAATATACATTCACTTTTGACCTTAATGTTGACCAATGAAGATCCTAATTATTTTCTTATATCTGAAGGGGAAGGGAGACTCCTCTGATTTATAGTGTCCTTAACTTAGTAACACTGCTATCTCAAAGTACTGTAGATCAGGGCACCATCAGTATTGTCATCGTCGTAAATAATGACAAAATCTTCTGAAACTGCTGAAATATATGCCCGTAATTTCACTTTGATCTCATTTTCTTTAAGACTTGAATGACAGCATCTACCTTTTGCACTATCATTCAAAAGGAAAACAAGACTTCTAGGAGCTTATAATGGAACGACCCACCATGTGGGCAGGGTTTATAAGCTAACATGGAAATTCTCCATGAGCATCCAGAAAGATTCCCATTCCCATTCATTGGTCTGTGTCCAGTTTTATGACATTGGAATAAGTTTCAATTTCCCTTACATCCAAAGTTGCAAGGGACAAATGTTCACACTGGTTGGGAGGCTGAATTCTTCCGGTCTTATCGTTAGCTTTTCTTTTAACTACGAGGACGGATTGAGAGGCTCAGGACTTTGGTTGAGAGACGGGGGATTGAGCTTTTGGGGTAGAACAAAGATGTGAATGCTGGTTCAGAAATCAGGAAAGTGGATATGAATGTACAGCTGAATAAGGTTTCCTGAGCGTCTATTTTAGGGTACACACTGTCTAAACACCGGTCATTCCACCCAAGACAAACGCTTCTTGCATTCTTATAGTGCGTCATCTCTTGGAGACTCTCTCAAGGCTTCGAAAAATGAAGAAGGGGCAGCAAGGAAGAGAGAAGATTAGTACCTACCGGAGGAAAGGGTTGCGGTGTTGCTTTTCTTAACCTTTTACTAAAGGAATCGTAAAGGTTACCGTACCAGTAGATCATCGGCAAAACCACACTCTTTAAGTACTAATTGCTCTATGTCGGACGCAGGTGTCTTGAACCAAGTCTTGAGACTCCTAGAAACAGTTATCACCCTAGAAGACTAACAGGTCCAGCTTTGTTGACAAACCATAAGAACCATTACCAGGTGTTTAGTGCTGTCTTTGAGTCAAGCAGTTCAAAGCCTAGCAGACTCAGGAAAGTGTTAATAGCTCTCTTCCCACGCTTGGTTAGCATGCCAGATGGGGAGGTGAAAGACTCTTAGCTTTTCCATTCATATTAATTCAATTCAGTAATGTTCAATTCACTTAAAATGAACTTAGACATGACTTTGCTTTAGGTGTTTGGAAACTACTTCAGAGCCAGCCTATCCGCTAAAGCTAGGTCTAGCTGACTTCCTTCTGGGTTTTTCCACGCGGCAATCTCAAGGGCACCTCAAACTCTGTAAGTTCAGCGTTTGTTGCCAAAAACGCCCCTCTGTGTTCACTATTCTGTGTTCCCCTGTGTTCCAGGGAGTAGAGCGCTGTGATCTCGGACAGCCACACCCGAGAAACAGGCATCTCCCTCTGCTTCATCCAAGCCATGCATCCACTCAGTCAGTAAAGATTTACTGAGGAGCTACATTCCCGCCACTGGGATGCAGCAGCACAGAAGACAAACAAAATTCCCACCCTCAAGGAGCTTATATTCCAGTTGGGGGCAGACCATAAACACAGTACATAACATAAAAAAAAGTGGTAAGATGGGTGGAGAAAATTAAGTACAGTAGGGTGGATTTGACTTTAAAAATGATTTAACTATCTGGTCAGGTGGCTTTGAGAAAAGATTTGAAGACGGTGAGGAATAAAACCAAGCCTATATCTAGGGGAGGAACCTCCCACAAAGAGGCACTGGCGTGCCCAAAGACCTGAGCATGCTTGGAGCTTTTGAAAAATAGTCAAGGGACCGGATGGTTGGAGCTGTAGGCTCAATGAGAGGAGGCCAGAGAGGAACTGGGGACAGATCGTGCAGCACCTCCTAGGCCACCACAGAAACTTTGACTTTTACAGTGAGCGAGGGGGAAGTCATGGCTGAGGTTTGAGTCGAGGAATAGAACATGCTGATACACGATTTACATGTACCATTTTGTGGTAATTGATTATAACACACCGAATTAAAAGGAATAGGAATCTATTGTGAAAGTCAGAAGCAAAAAGAAGAAGAAGAAGAAGAGGAGAGGGGGAGGACAAGAAAGAGAAAGAGGAGGAATAGAGGAAGGGAGAAGGGAGGGAGAAGAGCCAAGAGCTGGTGGGTGGGAGGAAGGAGGATAAAACGAAAAATAAGGAAGGCTTTTTTTTTTTTTTTTTTACAAAAAATAGAAGAAGTGGGAGTATTTTTTAAATCACCCTTTTACAGGGGCGCCTGGGTGGCTCAGTCGGTTGAGCGTCCACTTCAGCTCAGGTCATGATCTCGCGGTTCGTGGGTTCGAGCCCCGTGTCGAGCTCTGTGCTGACAGCTGGGAGCCTGGAGCCTGCTTCAGATTCTGTGCCTCCCTCTCTCTCTGCTCTTCCCCTGCTCGCCCTCTGTCTCTTTCTCGCTCTCTCTCTCAAAAGTAAATAAACATTAAAAAAATATTTAAAGGAAAAAAAGCTGCAACTCTTCTGTATGCTGGAAAAGTTTCAGATGAAACGTCGACAGAACGGAGTTCAATCATGCTGGCTGCTCTGTAGAGAATAGACTACAGGGAGCATGGGAGGAAGCAAGGAGACCAGTTAGGACTTTTATAATTCTTGTTTTAATAATCCAGGAATAAAATTATGGTAGCTTCGATCAGGGTGGTGGCAGTGGGGGTGCCGGGTGGTAGTCAGCCTCTTTGTAAATTTTGAAGTTAAAGCCAGAGGGATGCACTCACGGGCTGAATGTGAAGTATCTAAAAAAACATGGAGTCAACAATTTCACCAAAGGTATGGATCTGAGCACCTGGAAGTGGAATTGCTATTAACAAAAGTGGAGAAGATTGCAAGTAGGAGAGGTTTCTGGGGGAGGTCTCCCATTGGGACTGGAGCATGGGAAGTTCGATATCTCTGTTAGACATCCAAATGGATGTATCACATAGGCCATTGAATATTCAAGTCTAGAGTTCAGGGTAGCGTGAGCTGGAGATGTACATTTGGGTATCATCAGGGATTGGTTGAGATGGCCAAGGGAGTGAGTCTATCTAGAAAAAAAGCAGAGGACCGAGAATTGTGCCCTGGGGTTAGAACAGGGGGTTGGGTTCCAGTGTCAAGAGTATGATCACTAGGAGTCTAACCCAGAGCGCAGAGTCAATAACCTAGTTGTTTCAACTCACTCCCTTCCCCTGCTGTCCATTCCCACTGATCTTGCTTTCATTCAGGCTCTATACCACCTTCCCCTTGGATTATCGTGATAGGCTCCTACCCGGTCTGCCCACCTGTAAATTGCTCTGTGTTCACCTAATCTTTCCTTAACACTTTGCAAATTGTCTCAGTGAACCTCTCTGCCAACACCTTTTAGGGCTCCTGCTGGATCTCTGCAGAAAGATCTAGCTCCAGGCTTCCCTTTCCAGTCTGGTCCCTCGTTTTCCCGAGTAATGCCCATACTCTGTGCTTCAGCTCTACTGAACCGATCTTTTAACAAGGGTCTTCTCTCCTGACTTTCCGCCTTTGTACATGCCTTCTTTCAGGTCTACCTCTTACTCATTTTGTGCACTTTGTGAGCACCTCCGTCATGGCACTTGCAACACTTAATTGCATGTTTTCCCTACCGCAGTCTAAGATGCTTGGGTCCCGGGGCCTCCCCTTAATTCATCTCTGCCCATCTCAATAAGTGGGGCGCACTTATTCATCCAATGAATACTTGTTGAATAAATGAATAAAAAAATATTTCCGTCAGGAAGGCTGAAGTTGAGGTGGCTATGCCTCAATCTGGACAAACCACAAACGTTTGCGGTACACCTACTGTTACAGTCTGAATGTTTTGTCTCCCCAAATTCATATGTTGCAACCCGATTGTGAATGTGATGATATTCGGAGGTGGGACCTTCAGGAGACGATTAGGTCATGAGGGTGGAGCCCTTATGAATGATATTAGTGCCTTTATAAGAGAGGCCAAGAGAACTCGCTCACCCCTTCCACCACATGAGGATACAGCGGGAGATTGGCCGTCTATGAATAGGAAAGTCAGCTCTCACTGGACACCCAATCTGCTGGTGCCTTGAGCTTGGGCCTGCCAGCCTCCAGAACTGTTAGAAAGAAATCGTTGTTGGTAAGCCGCCCAGTCTGTGATATTTTGTTCTAGTAGCTCGAACAGACTAGGACACCTACTTTACTTAGACCAAAAGGGGGGGCATTGTAGGTCTTTCAAAATAAGAATTACAAACCAGCCTAGACCAGTTTGATTGCAATCCTGCCAAAGGCTACGAAGAGGTGACCTCGGAAAAGTCCACTTCAAAGCAAGGACTTTTCAAAAAAGTCCATGTTCCAAGCAACATGATTACATGTTTCTGGTGTTTCTCCCTCCGTATGAAAACTGAGAGCAGCAGGGTGCCACATTACTGAATTTTAAACGCTACACTTTGGTGATCCATAGCAAGAGTCTATGAGTCAGGTGATGATCCATTCATCAGTCATAGGAAACATGAGGCACTGAAAATTTAGTACAAAACCCCAAACCCACAAAAACTGGCCACAGTTTCCTATCACAGGGGATGTGACTCATATCTCAGCAGGGGTACACATACCTTATTACAGTCACAAAAGAAAATGTTTCTCAAACAAACTTTTTCCCCCCAACATCATTTGCACAGAGCAGTAATTTGGTGAAAATCTTTTGAAACTTACAAAGTAATTTATTTCTTTGTGGTTTGCCCATATTGCTACGCTTGGTTCTTACCACAATGACTCTTAATTTAGGGAACAAAATGATGGGCAATTAATCCTTTAACTATATTCAGCTGAATCCAGAGTCAAATTGAGGATGGATGGAAACAAAAAGCCCTTGGCTGACCTAACCTCTGGACCTCCCAGAAATTGCTCCCACACTCTAGGGATGCCCCCACCAACACCCACGAGGCGCTCCTAAACTGGCCATTTCAGTCCTGAGTGGATTCCTATAAACGCACTACTTTTCTGGCTTGTGGATAAGGAAGAGGTGCAAAGGTGTTGTTGAGAAAGAGAGAAATACCACAAAATGCATGTTTAGTACTGATTTGAATGTAGTTCTTACAGCAAAGCACTTTTTCTTAAATACATCTTTAACGTTGCAGTGCAGATTTGATTATTTTGTTCATAAATAAAGAATAAGCGGGATGAATGAGTGGGTAACATGGAGACCTCACTTAAACATCCACTCAGTCATTCAACATGAATTCATTACATGTCTATTCTGTGCCAGGGATTTCATGGCAAAGGGACTAAAATATGAACCATACCTTACAGAGATCCAGGATATTGTGCTTAAGATAGCCACGTAAACAAGAAATTATAACCACATGATAGAATATTCATAAAAGGTCCCTTAGGGAACGTAAAGGGTAAACGTAATCTAATTCTGTCTGGAGGTCCGGAAAGACCAATCTGGAAGTGATGTTTGTAAGGTGAGTCTGGCAGAAGAGGTCTTGAGTTCTAGAATATGAAAACAGAGTAGAGATTTCCAGACAGAGGGAACAATACATACAAAAGCTGGAAGGTGAATAGCATCACCTGACTTCCACAAAACAAATTGAGGTGTCACAGAATATGTTTGATTCTCACTGCTTAGACCCTGAGGAAGTATTGAGGCTGAGATTGTGAAAATCAGCCTTTAAATGGGAATGGTAGCAACATGAATGTGTTTTTGTCAAAAAGGCGTTTTCTGCAGTTTTCCTTCAATCTTGATTAATTCCTTGCTCAGTTAAAGCGCTTAGTGGGTTTTTTTTTTCCATTTTAAATTTTATTTAAATTTTCATAGGGATCAATTCTTTCTTCTCTTGGCAAATATTTACAAAATTTGATTCCTTCAGTCTTTTGATCCTAATGATGCTATGCTCTCCAGTTTTCACTAGTGTGAGAGAAGGAGAGAGAGAGAGAGACCAAGAGAGACTGAGAGAGGCAATTACTTTAATTACTTCACTATCTCTGGGACAAACTTAGCAAATCTAAATTTTACTGAGTATCATCTTACTTGTCGATTTTTATTTGCGTCGACTATGTCTTTTAACAGTATTCGTTAGAAATTGAATCAAAGACTGATATCCATTGCTCAGCTAATCAACCAGGAAAACAGAGACAAGTTCCTTTAAATAGTCTGGAATTGTTCTGTGATACTGGTCTTCTAAGTTTTTGACAAACCTATGCTCGCTAACAATCTGCGCTACTTGAGATCCAACAACAAATGACAAATGCTGAATGACAAATGACAACAAATGACAAAATGCCTGCTTCCGACCGAACCCATCCAGGGCATGTCATATACCTGCTTCTTCACACCCGATTTGCACACAGACAGGCTCTGGAATGCCAGATTCCCTTTTGGAAATGTTGTAATCCTCCAGACCATAATCACTCAGTTAAACAGATTCTGTGTAATTAAAAGGCTTCTTTCGGGGGCGCCTGGGTGGCGCAGTCGGTTAAGCGTCCGACTTCAGCCAGGTCACGATCTCGCGGTCCGTGAGTTCGAGCCCCGCGTCGGGCTCTGTGCTGACAGCTCAGAGCCTGGAGCCTGTTTCCGATTCTGTGTCTCCCTCTCTCTCTGCCCCTCCCCCGTTCATGCTCTGTCTCTCTCTGTCCCAAAAATAAATAAAAACGTTGAAAAAAAAATTTAAAAAAAAAAGGCTTCTTTCGGACCATACCCTTCACAGTTCAGTCTTAAATGAGATATTCCATTCCTCCTTGGTTCTCTGGATTCCACCCGGAAGCTCCAGGTACCATTGAAATCAGTACCTCCTTGCGTTAAACCTACCTGTGTCAAGTTCAACCCTTTATCCTCAGCTCTATTCAGCCTCTTTTAGTTCATTCATTTCTTGGGCCTCTACGGTGGTTACTCTCTATGGTGGTTACTCTCTTTTTTTATAGAACTGACGTTCTTCAGAAGTTATGTCGAATTTATGATTCTTAACCACCGAGACAGATCTTTTTTTTACTTTTATCTTTTCGAAAAGTATCGCCTTCATATACGATTTAGTCTTCATAGCTAGGATCTCCTAACATTTACTTTTATTAATATTTCAGTCACTAAGAAATGCATTCGGTATCCTCCCCTGAAATGAATTAGAAGTTCTTAAAAGGGCAGCTCCATATGTCAGGAGTTTACAGATATATTTGTATTTGTTTTTCTTAGAGAATCAAGTCTAGTGTCGAGAGCCAAATTAATTATATTTTCACTTAGAATTCTTGACCCAAAGATATTCTAAGGCCGGCATGTTGGTGCCAGATGAAGAGGGAAACACCATCAGAATTCATGAGAATTTTTTGCCTCATTGCATTTAAATTTCAGGCATCTCTTTTTCTCTGATATGCTGCTTTCCTACCCACCCCATACAATGTCTTGCCAAATGTCTTACGATTGGTGGCCCCTGATGCAGAAAGGGCTCTGGGCTTACGGTTAATTAGTCTGACAAAAATACCTCAAACAACTTCTTTTCCCTAATAGTCTCGATTTAAACAACAACAACACCAACAAATCAAACTTTCACCTTCAAAGCGTTGTTAAATTTGATCTAAATGGTCCCCAAATCCTTAGAAAGAAACAAGGAGAAAAGAAATGAGTTGATAATTCTCCAAACAACACAGCACAGCTATCTCTACATTCTTTGTAAGGCATTTCCTAATTAAAAAGCCAGAAGATATCTTGTCTCTGTATATTAATTATAAATTTAAACATTGGGATCATTCAAAATATCTTATCTTACAGTTTGAACTGACACCAGAATTTTCAATGTTGTGCATTTCCTTTTGGCTGCAGGGGCGATTCTCACCAATCGTTCTCCTGCGAGCACAGCTAGGAGAGTTTCTGCAATGGTGAACTTGGCATCATATAGACATTCACACACACACACGGGGGGGAGCCTCTCCTTTTGTCTTATGACCGGTCCATCCAGGAACGCAGCTGTCTACAACTCATCTTTTATCTGCAAGGCCCTGTAGGGCAGTATGAGCTACTATTCTGATGATAACTCAATTTCACTGATTGCTGCAAAGATGCAGTGAGTACGTGGCTCGAGAGAAACGGGGAACGCTTCAGTCAAAACTCAGTTTGGTCAAGCTGCCTGCGTGGGCACAGGTTCCCCCACATTTAACAGCAAAACTTCCGAACAAGGATATTTTTCAAAGGGGAAACAGAACAAGCTTGGCTTACTTCAGGCTCAGGCAAAGATCAATTTGAAAGATGGTTTAACTTGAAAATCATTTTAGATTTATGGAAACATTGCAAAGAGGGCACAGAGTTCACGTGCACCTCATGCCCAATTCTCTCTCTTACTTTTGTCTGTATTACTGAACTAATATGCATGCACTAGAATTGATGATGGCCTACATTTTATTCAGGATTCCTTAGCTTTTGCCTGATGTCCTTTTTTCTGTTTCAGGATCTCAGCCAGTATACTACATTATATGTAGTGATCATGTCTCCTTACGCTTCTCCTGTGACAGTCTCCCAGACTTCCCTTATTTTTGATGACCCTAACAACTTCGAGGGATACTTGTCGTGTATTATACAGAACATCCTCAGTTGCATTTAGATGGCTAATGTTTTTCTTATGATTAGCCTGGAGGTCTGGGGTCTGGGGAGGAAAACCATAGAGACAGAGTGTTGCTCTCATATTCTACCAAAGGTACGTACTATGGACATGCATCTTATCCTTATTGATGTTGACCTTGGTCACCTGGGTAAGGTAGTGTTTGTCTGTGTCCCCACTGCAAAGTTTCCCTTGCTCCTCCCTTTTCCAAGTCTACTCTTTGGAAGGAGTTTACTGTGGGCCCGCATTTTGGGAGAGAGGAGTTACGCTTCAGAAAGGCCAGTTTTTACATGGGCAGATTATAGAAGTTGATCCTTATCTCCTCAGCTTGTTCTACACAAGTGTATACCTTGTATCCTGTAGTTCAGTTATCTTATAGGTATTGACACCCCTTGTCTTGTTCACAGAACCCTGATTTGGTTCAGGTATTCGACGGCCAAGGACAGGGATGGCCATGTGTTACCTTTTCCTCTTAGGCACTTGGCAAAACTACATGTCCCAGACTCCCCTATTTCTGACCAGTAGAATGTGGACAAAAGAGATGTGTGCAAGCAGAAACCTCCCATGCAGGCCAGCTTCTTTTCTGGGTCTCCTAAGGTGAGAAAATCATGATACCATATGGCAGTAACTGTAACCTGTATGCGTTTTGAAGAATCGCAACTTCTCTGACATCAATAGCATCTTATATTTGTCAAAATGCAGCTGCTCAAGTCAAAGTGGCAATTCCATTTTCCCCTCCAGTGATTGGTTCTGGCCAATCGGATGGGAGGGAAAGCTTTCCGGGGCCCTTCCTGAATGTTTTCTCAGTCTTAAAAAGGAGCACAAGAAAGAGATTTTTTCCCCCTTATGACTTGAAAACTTTTGTGAATTGCTATTACTATCTTGGGACATGATGGGGACCAAAGTTGAATGCTGAAAATGGCGAAGTGGAAATATGGAAAGAATCTGAGGGTTTGTTTTTTTTTTTTTCTTAAGTTTGTTTCTTTATTTTGAGAGACAGAGAGAGAATGAGCCGGGGAGGGCCAGAGAAAGGGAGAAAGAGACAATCCCAAGCAGTCTCCGTAGTCTCCGTGCCATCAGCACAGAGCCCATCACAGCGCTTGGTCTGCAAAATTGTGAGATCATGACCTGAGCTGAAATCAAGAGTCGGATGCTTAACTGACTGAGCTGCCCAGGCGCCCCAAGAATCTGAGTTTTTATGGATGCTGTTAATCTCTGACTCACCAGCGGTGGAATCAGCCTTTGTCTGGACTTCTTGATATAGGAACAATAAATCTCTTAAGGAAACTCTTCATTTGAATTACCTGCAACCAAAACCATCCTGATAGACAAGTGTATGAAGATAATGATGAGACAAATGCATCTCCAGGAAGTCTATCAAATGGTGTTATGGAAAGGGCGCTGAAATAGGAGTCAGGAGGGTCAAGTGTGAGCCTGAACAGCTGCCAACAGGCTGTATGATATTGATCAAGTGAACACCCCGCTCCCTGGGCCAGCGGTCTTCTCATTTCTAAAATAAAGGATCTCCAAGGTCTCTACTAGTTCTTTTTCCTTTAGGGGATCTCCATCAAGCCCTTCTGTTACATTTCAGTAAGGGGAAGCTCAGAACTTAAATACCCAGCCTAAGTTTTCTTTAACAGATAGGGCCAACATTCTATCTCTGATGTCTTCACCAACAATCCACTGTGCTCTCTTATTTATGGCTCCCGGTGGAGGCATTTATTAGGACATATGTGATTGACACAAGGTGTGAATTATTTAGAGACTGTACCCGTCAGGGTCCTTTGGTCATAATAGGCAGAAACTCAACGCAAACGAACAAGGAAACTTATTAGTTTATGTGACTGAGAAGTCCTGGGATTAATTTGGCTTCGCAGCTAGCTGGTTCTGGGAGCTCAGACAACGCTTTCGGGGGTCTCTCTCTCTCTCGCTCTCTTTTTCCTGGGGGCCAGTTTCACTCTTAGTCAAGATCTCTCCACATAGTGGAAAGATGGACATTCATGTCTATAGGCTTACATTGTCTTCACAGGTCACAATGTTAGGAGAATCACCTCCTTGTAGGGCATAAATGTTTGCTCAACAAATTTTGGAAGAAGAATCACACGTCTCTTAATTTGTATTATGAAAATGGGGAGTGACTCCCCCTTCTACCTGGGAAGGGTGGGGTGCATTATCAAGTTGACCAATCATACTGTTCCATCCCCCTAGCCATAATAATTGGGTTGAGGGGCCCATCTCAGGGGCCTTCACAAAAAAGGTAGTGATCAGAAATGAAATGACCTATCGATTTCTTTGAAAAAGGGCCAGTAGTAATAAAAGCACCAATTTACCTCCCTCTAGATCAACAATGTAAGTCAATCCGTTAGAAGGTACCATGAGAGGGCCGCCTGGGTGGCTCAGTCGGTTAAAGCGTCCGACTTTGGCTCAGGTCATGATCTTGCAGTCCGTGGGTTCGAGCCCCGCATCGGGCTCTGTGCTGACAGCTCAGGGCCTGGAGCCTGTTTCAGATTCTGTGTCTCCCTCTCTCTCTGACCCTCCCCCATTCATGCTCTGTCTCTCTCTGTCTCAAAAATAAATAAACGTTAAAAAAAAAAAAAAGAAGGTACCACGAGATAGGCTTTGGCATCTCTGTGTTGATAATTTTCAAAGCTACCAGAATAATTTTCAATTTGATTGAAATTTTTTCTGTACTTCAGACCTCACATCACAACCAATGATCACAATGCTTTTGAAGTCCTCCTAAGGTGCTTTAAAAGCAAAAACTCTCAAACTTGGGCCTGCATCAGAATTACCTGGAGGGCTTTTTATTTTTTTTAAGCTTATTTATTTATTTAGAGAGAGAGAGAGAGAGCGCGCGCGCACGGGCACACGCCTGTGAGCACGAGTCAGGGAACGGCAGAGGGAGAGGGAGAGGGAGAATCCCGAGCAGGCTCCATGCTGTCAGCACCAAGCCCAACTCAAGGCTCGAACTCACGAACCGTGAGATCGTGACCTGAGCTGAAACCAAGAGTTGGCCGCTTAACCAAGTGAGCTGCCAGACACCCTAGAAGACTTGTTAAAACACAGACTGCTGGACCCCTTCTCCAAGGGTTCTGAGTCAGGAGGTCTGGGGTGGAGCTTGATACTCCGCATTCTAGCAAGTTCCCAAGAAACTTGATGTGGTCCTGGGACCACACTTTGAGGCCTGCGCTCGAGCATTCATGGAGGCTGTTGACATCTGTATCACTTAGACATAAACATCATCATGACAGGAGAAGAGTCTTCTAAATATAAGATATTATATTTATTGCTACAAAAAAATTCTCTTATTTCTTATTCGAGGCAAAGAACAAAAGAGTAAATCAGGTATCATCCTGGAATTGGGGTTTTGAGAGAGGTTTTCCATTTGAACTTATCAAGACACATACTGAAAATCTTTCAGTGTGCCAGGAATCACCTGGGAATCTTATTAAAATAGAGATTTTTATTAGGGTTTCTGGGATGGGGCCTGGGATTTTGTATTTCTGGCGAGCTGCTGATAGCAAAGCGAGCCCACATAAACAAAACTGGCCCATATGAATTCTTGGGAAACAAAAGGTTTTCTGCACCTCTGGTCCCAGCCTTTAAACATCCGATGTCCGGGGGTAGAGAGGTGGCTTTCACAGAGAGGGTTAATGGGTAGTTTGGAAACGACCCTCCACTTTTTTGCACTGTGCTCCCTTTAATGGCTGGCCTCAAGATTCACATTTCAGCCCTTCTTCTTGGCAATTTACTTCGGATTCTCCAACTTTAAGTTTAGGGTAGACCTTGCTGTGACACTTTCATAATACAGGTGGAAATTCTCATCATCCAAACACTTTGTGATTAGAGAACCAAACACCTTGTTGTGGAGAATAAATTCAGGTCGTCTGGTGACTGTTTGTTTTTTACACATATCCAAATGACCTTATTTTTTCACTGACTTAGTTCAAGCTTGTACATCAAGCCCTCTTTGCCCTGTAGTGGCCATGCCCACAATAGCTCTTGAAACCCCTGCTTCCCTCCCCATCCTTATTCCTATTCATATCATTTGATCCCCGTGGTCCAAGAACGTCTACTTTTGTTACTGTCTCCAAAGGATTAAGTAGCCAGATTTCTCAAGCAGTCGTGTTTATACAATTTAGGAGTGCACTTGGTTTTCAATCAAATTCTTACTTCCTCACTCAATGACCCACTGTGGCTCCCTACTGCCACCACATCAAATCTTTACTCTTCTGTCTGCATTGAAAAGCCATACTTTCTGATGGCCTGACATCTAGCATATGATGGATTTTTATACGTGTCTGTTCTAATAGAGACCAGGATCTACGTTATCAGACTAGTGATAATGTAGCCAGTGGCCAGCAGAGCTCAATGTTCCTCTTGAGCTAAAAGCTACATAATTTAAGAGAAGGGATCCGTGGGGGTTCTCTATCATAGAACCGCAGCTAGCTACTTTTTCCTGAAAAATCCTTGACTATTTTGGATTAATAAGAAACAGGCCAAATTCTTTCGTAAGTTTTCTTGAGTGAAAATGTTCCACATCAGCCCAACAAGGATGCATCTCTGAACTTGTAACAAATGCGTGGGAGTTGCACAAAGGCAAATAAAACTCTAGTACATCCGATCTTGTGATTGGTAACATCTATGGGTATTCAGTTCAGTGTTGAATTCAATTTAATGCTGAATCACTTCAGGAAATCCAAAGCATTCCCATTACACATGGGTGAGTGTGTTTCCTCCCGGAAGTACACTGTCGGCATCTCCTAGATGAGTGTGAATCACCACTTTGTCTGGCTGCTATACAAGTACGTATTGTTTTATTGAAGAAGAGGGTAAAAAGTCACAGAAAACATTGCCTGCTACAAATGGCTGGGGAGTAATTTGACTTGCTTTGGTGCAGCTTCATTTACACATTGAACTTCTAGAAGAAAACAAAAAAAGCAACTCTTCCAAAATTACAGCTTGGTCTGAGCACATGAACCGTGAATGGCTTTGATTATTATTTTTTTAGTTGCAATCCTGTTGCCACTTGTTTTTTTTTTTTTTTTGATTATATTATTTTAAAGATAAAACTACTTGAAGGCAAGGAAAAAAATTAAATAGAATGAAAATAAGATCAGAGGGGCTGGCAGTGGGACAAAATAGAAGAGAAAGACAAAGAGCATAGATTTTTCTCAGATTTCCACAACACTGCCATTTATTCCCAACCCTAGTGAATGAAATATACTTCCTACGTTTCAGGGCTGTCATTTCCCACCTCCACCCTCAAACTTCTGATGTGTACCCATTTTTAATGTTTGACATATTGTCTTCAGAAAGAAACTATAGTGAACTTGTTTTCCAAGCTCAGACCACATCTAGGGAATATTGCTTTAAATAGAAGGGTCATACCGATTTTGCAAATCATGCTTGTTCTATACAATGTCCACATCTCTGGGGATTCGCATACATGAGGTCGTTTAGGTAAATACCGTACCCAGAGATACGGATTTAAGCATTTGTAATAGTGGGGGGGAAAACTAGACCAAAACTAGACTATTCTCTAGATATTTCCAGACATGAACATGGTGTGCATTTGTCATGAAATATTCCGTTAAGTAATGCTAGAATGTTTTCTGGGGGGGGGGGGTGGAGTCAGAGTCACTTGAAACATTTATAACAATGGATATGGATAGACATAGACCTGGTCTGAGTTTGGTTTTAGACTAGGTGAGAATTAAGGAAAATGACAGTCACAAAACATGTCCTGTTGCTGTTCTTGACCACCACCCCCTGAAGCTATGGAGCCTTGATACACAGAGTTCCATTGTCGAGCAGAGTTGTTGATATGGATTTTTTAAAATTTAAAAAAAAATTTTTTTAAGTTTTTTAAATTTCTCATACATTTTAAACTTGGTTTCCAGTATTTCAATGCACTTTTTAATTTCTACACATCAATTAATTGTAACCTCTAGGTTATAATTGCTGTCCTTTCTGGAAGGCCATTTAACAGCAAACTGGGATTTTGTTGTGGTTTCATATAGTGCTAAGTTTTCTGAGATATTCTCTGGGTTGTAGATTATTCCAGCTCATATTCAACCATCAGGTTGGTCTTCCTGCGCCATGCTGAAGGTAGAGCAATCTTTGGTGAGCACCAGGCCTTGGGTCCACAACACCCCCCCCTTCCTCCGCCCCTCCTCCCCAGTCACATCACGGTCATTTCCCCTCATCTCTAACCATGTCCTCAGGTGGTGCCAGGAGAGAATGCAGACCCATTTTCCTTCCCCAAGTCTAAAAATGTCTTCTTTTTTTTTTTTTTTTTTTTCAACGTTTATTTATTTTTGGGACAGAGAGAGACAGAGCATGAACGGGGGAGGGGCAGAGAGAGAGGGAGACACAGAATCGGAAACAGGCTCCAGGCTCCGAGCCATCAGCCCAGAGCCTGACGCGGGGCTTGAACTCACGGAGTGCGAGATCGTGACCTGGCTGAAGTCGAACGCTTAACCGACTGCGCCACCCAGGCGCCCCTAAAAATGTCTTCTTAGTCTGCCTGAAGTCTCTCCTTCAAACTCTCTCCTCTTGCATGTGCTATGACAGTCAGAAATAAAATCTGAGAAGTTCTATCTCAGACCTCCCATGGAAGCCTGGCCCAGAGGCTTCTACCTGCTTGAATTCAGGGACAGAAAATGAAAAGTATCTCAAAATATTATCCTGCAACAAATACTTCCTTGCTTTTGGATTCTTCCGTTCCTGGACTTGGACCACAGTATCTGACTTTTACAATACACCTTGGTTATGAAGGGTTTGTGGGAGTTTGAAGGCCAGCTTGCCATAATGTTGGTTAAGAAAGATGCGTCTCATGTGCATGGGCTTAGAGTTACAGGTTGGGGCCTGAATCCTGCCCCTTCCTACTCAATAGTGTGCTACATAACTGTCTCCACCCTTTTCCTTCCTCTTCCCCCTTTTCCCCCACCCCTACTACTTAGTTCAGCCCTCCATTATTTTTACCTGGACAATCATAATCATCTACCTGGTCCCTCTATGTCCACTCTCACTCTCTCCAGTCTATCATCTATCTTAACGATATATACAAATATGGGCATTTGAAGTTCCGATCAAAAGCTTTTAGTGACTCCCCATTGACCAGAGGGCAAAGTTCAAATGTCATAGTAATGGTTCCAGACATTTCATGATTGTTTTCCTCATGCCACTCAGGGACAGATACTCCCAGTTGTCTTCCAAATTCCATTTCCTCTCTTTTCCTATATTATTTATATTATATCACCCCGTATTTTAACTGAGTACATTGGCCACCATAACAGAATCTATTAGAAGTCCTCAGCAGTAGATGTGGCCATGCGGCTCAGTCCTGAACAATAAGTAGCAAGAAGTATCCCATGGCAACTTGTATGAGTCTACCTTTAAAGACAAATGGCTATTGTTTTGTGCCTTTTTTCTTTTCCTTTACTCTTTTCTGTTGCTTTGAATGTGGATGCAATGACTGAATCTGGAGTAGCCATTTTGGACCACAAAGAGATATTGCAAATGGAGGCCATGTGTGGTGAAAAAGGTTCACATGAACCTGAGTTCCTGAAGACTTCATTTCACTGGCCCAACACACAGACCCAGGACCTCCTTATTCCTTATTGGTAACACATTCCTAAACAAGTCATTCTCCAATTTCATTTTCCTTTCTTCTGTACTCACAATCATGTTGAACTATTTGCTATTCTTAAACTGGTCACACAGTTTCTTGCTTCTGTGCGCACAAACTTCTTCTTATTAAGATCCCCCTTTAAGAAGACTACTTATTCACAATGAGGCAAAGTTGATAACTCTTTCCTTTTGTAATCATTGAAGGTCTGCCGAACATGCGACTCCTCACGTATCATGATCAATGTCCTATTTACCCATTTGTTCCACATAATAGAGAGTGAACTCCTTCAGGTCATGACTTTTTCTAAATTTTTTTTTTAACGTTTATTTATTTTTGAGACAGAGAGAGAGCATGAACAGGGGAGGGTCAGAGAGAGGGAGACACAGAATCTGAAACAGGCTCCAGGCTCTGAGCTGTCAGCACAGAGCCCGACGTGGGGCTCAAACTCACGGACCATGAGATCATGACCTGAGCCGAAGTCGGCCGCTTAACCGACTGAGCCACCCAGGCGCCCCTAGGTCATGACTTTTTCATCTTTGTATCTCCAGTACCTACATATAATTGGTTCCAAAGTGTAATTATTGAATGAATGAAAAATGGAGTCAAATTCTCTGAGCTTCCATTTCCTCATCTGTAAAATGATAACAATTGCCGTTCTGTAGGGTTTTTTTTTTTTTGAGAATTACATGAAATGAGAAATGAGAAGGTTCTTTGTAACCTATAACACATCATCAAGAAAATGAAGATATTGTGGATTTATCAAAATTCCTATTACCTGGTCAGTCATCTTGCACAAATATAATTTCTATAGAATCCAGGGCTATCGATCTACTTTAAATCTACAGGAAATCTACAAAAGATGACTTGGAAAGAGGGCACACTTCTGATCTTAGCAATGTAAAATTGGGAATATAATCAAGGTTAAGGTCCATTTAATACGCTTAACTATATTAAGTGTATCTGAGTACAGCTATCTTACAAACTCTTAGCTCCAAGTAACCTCTTCACCACTGGACAAACACAGCTCAATGCAAAACAGTTGTACATAAGTTAAAACAAAAATAATACGTGTCAGACAACTTTCTCTTGCTGAATTCCCTTCTAGATCATAGAGTAAGTACAAGAGCCGGGAGCTCTGGACATTCATCATTCCCCCATGTTAGCTGATTTAAGAGAACATGGGATGGTCAGAGCTTGAGCCAGAGCAGATGCAGGATACATTCTCGCTTCTTCCATGTGAACCTCAGCATCCAGGGGACTCTAGGGAGCCTCTGGAGAAAATGGAGCCTACGGGGTGATGGGTCTGTTCAGCTCATACTCCCTTCTCTCTTGAGACTTGTATTCTAAGCTTTGCGTTATCACGAGGTCATTCCCCAGAGCCGCTGTGTGATTCTGATTCTGCTATTGTTCTTTAACCATCTGCTGACCTGAGAACCTTGCTTCGGTTCTCCATGACTTCCCAGCACCAACATCTCCTGCCCAGGAGTCTAAGAGCCCCCTTTTATAGCAATCAGTGTGCTCCCACCAATCCCATGGAATCCAGTCCTGCTTTTGCCTTTATTTTCTTGTCTGGGAGGGTGAGAAGAGTAAGGAGGGGTGAGTTTAATGTCACCTCTTATATTATGAATCAATGACATAGGCTTTTAAAGCCAAAAGTATTTGTAAAGATCTCCTTTTAAAAATACAGAAGATTTAACTACCTTCACTCTTCTGTTTAAACTGATTTCAGAAGGAAATGTATAGTTCAAAGTGAACTTGGGGCTCTTCCTCTCTGTATATTTGCAAATGCACAAAGCTGGGTCTGTTATGTCCTGTCTGAAAGGCTATCTATTTGTACAGCTTTATGCATCTCTTCACAGAACACCCATGAAGTCACAGCTCATATTTCTGCTTTAAATATTCGATCTTTTGGCTTTAAACACCCATAAGGGTTATTTGTCAAAACGGATCTTAAACCTCTCCCCACGGCTCTGCAGCAGATCCTTAAAGTTATGCTGTAGGGGTGGGAAGGAAAGGGTGGGGGAGACGGGAAAAGTCAGCCATTCAGCAAGCATTTATTGAGTGCCAAGTACGTGCAGAGCATATGGTATCTAGTAATAGGTACTGTGAGGGGAATAAAAAAGAAATGGGATACATGTTGTTACCTTCGAGACGAAGGAGACAGAAACAAAGCACTGTCCGTTTGTTCAATCCTCGCTCCTGACATTTTAACTTGTTTTCCAAAGATGTTTGTATGAACAGCAGAAGCCAACAACCTGGGCCTTGTGTACACATTCTAGCAGCATCAGTGTGTGTATGCATGTGCGAATGTGCATGGGAGAGAGACAGAGAGAGAGAGAGAGGGGGGAAAGGGTATGTGGGTATTGGGGTGGAACTGGGGTGAACAAAGAGTCATGTCTTTTCTGGAAGGTCTTTTCTTGATGAGTCTTCCTCAATCATTTTCTTTTTTTTTTTTTAATTTTTTTAATGTTTATTTATTTTTGAAAGAGAGAGAGACAGAGAGCGAGTGGGAGAGGAACAGAGAGAGAGGGAGACACAGAATCTGAAGCAGGCTCCAGGCTTCGAGCTGTCAGCACAGAGCCCGATGTGGGGCTCGAACTCACCAACTGAGAGATCATGACCTGAGCCAAAGTCAGACCCTTAACCAACTAAGCCACCCAGGCGCCCCTCCTCAATCATCTTCTGACCCAACACATTTTTATTTAGTTTTCTGAGATCCCAACAGCAAACTCCCAAGCTCTCTTTATAGCAGTGCATTTGTTCTCACATGTTTCTGGATCCTTGGGGTCCAGGCTCTTTGGTTTTCTAGATTTGTGTTTGTTTTGGTCTTTTATGAGGACCAAGTTTCCTTGCTTCTCTTGATCATTCATTTCTAACCCAAGTCTCTCTGGTTCTGCTGTTGTGCCCTTGGAAGAACACCTGTCGTGTGTGGGCTACGTGAACCTGAGAGGCTGTCTCCATGCATTCAAGCAGTTGTGGCCTCTCTTAGCCTGCCCACAGGAGACCTGGCCACCCTGGCCCTCATGCTATGGGTGGAGACTTAGGTACGACTGCAAGGTACTCCATAGGCCTTAGGGAGATGCACAGAGTAATGAAGGGGCAGGCAGGCTTGGATTTGAATCCGATTTCCACTATTAACTACCTTATATATTAATGAAACCACACAGAGCCTCATTTCTCCATCTGTCAAATGGAAATTCTTCCATAGCATTATTACAATAGTTAAACGAATTAATGCATGCAGAGTGGTTAGCACATAGTAGGCACTCAATAAAGCTTTATCTAGAATAATAATAATAATAATAAATAATAATACAGTTTTCATTAATAATCATGCATTTGCCTTGAGACTTTTCTTGGAGGACTAAGATAAATTTGTTCTGTCCTATAAAGTATGACTAAGAAAAACAGGAAATGTGACTTACTCCATTCATTAAACAAGCTTTTTTAAAGTGCTGACTGCATTGCCAAGTACTGTCGCAGATCCCTCCCTCCTGCTTCCCTTCCTTCATCCTTCCACAAACATTTATTGTGTTTCTATGAGGTGCCAGGCATTGCATTAGATTTTAGGAAAATAGCGATGAGATAGACATATGTGTCATTCCATCACAGATTTATGATCCAGAGGGAAAGACATATATTGCACAAGTACACCCAGGTGGAGAACCAGAGATAAGTTCTAGGTGTTACAATAGCACTCACGGAATAAGGGAGGGGTCTTATCAGATCTACCATGTCAGCAATACCATCGTGTTATGCATTTCCATTTATGAGGAAAGAGTAAGTGACTTGATTGCCATTAGGTCAGTGGTGTTTTCATTATGTTTCCCTAGACAAGGCTGGCATTTTCTAATGGGATATCGATCAAATTCATGAATTTCCAGCTCCATATTTTAAGTGACATAATGGCTCTTCATCGGAAGATTTCAGTGTAATGCTTATTGGAAAAGGGACATATAAAGCATCAAGATTTAAAATAATAAATTCATAGGTACAGCCTGCAGTGTGCCTTACTAATACTGAACGTAATGCGTTTTTATTAACACTTCTATTCTGAACTTGCTCATCTGGTCCGAACTTTACAGGAATTTTTTTTCATTGATTAAGACAAAAGCCAAATGGTGGATATGGCTTTAAACTTTCTTCTGTAGCCAATGGCTTCAATGCCATTATAAGGAGGGCAAAGGGATTGGAAACTCATGTTTATTGATTACTTATTATGTATGAATGCTAAATGCCATCTCATTTTATTCTCACAGGAACTCTGTAAAATAGATCTTATTTCTACCTCTTTTTAGATATTAGGAAATTGAGGCTCAGAGAAGTTAAGAAATGTATCCAAATCTGCACCACAGGGCTGGTATTCAAACCCGACACCACTTGGTTCCGAATGGTACTCTCAGTTCACACATGAATGGTCTAACCATTCATGGAAAGCCCCACAAAATAGTTTACTTCCACCCATGTACACTACATTTTAGTTTATATAACCATTGCAAGGCCAAATACACAATAATCACAGTTTAACTTACAAAAATTCGGTTTATGGTCTTTGTATAACAAATTGCATACAATTTATTCTTGGCTTTGGGACACCCTTCACTTTTTTGCTCTAAATCTCTATTTCTTTGACATTCTTTCCATACGTTATAGTTTAAATTAAGAGGACAATAAAGGCCATTCAAGATGACACAAACAGGAAAATGATAATGTATGTATCACTCTGTCTATGATTATGAGTTCACTTTCCTATACTCGTTAAAAGCTCTCCTTGCAGCATAGCAAACTTGCAGGATTTGCCCTCACTCAATGTGCCTAAAGGGCAACCAATCATCTTCCTGGGGGGCCAGATTAATCTTCCCTCTTTCCTATTGCTTCCTACTGAGCCATGCGTTTTCCCCAGCATCGGGGGTCAAAGCCTCATAAACATCTTTGGCTCCCCAACCGTCTCACTCCCCCACACCCAAACAAGCATCATTCATGATGAGAACAGTTTCTGCACCAAGTGGTACAAACATGCACTCCCTCAGTTGACCCGTCTTCATAGCAACCCCTACCGGAATTGTTATTGATTCCATCTTACCAATGAGGAGACGAGCTTCAGAGAAGTTGGAAGCTAATAACTAGTGAAGCGAAGATTTGAACCCGGGTCTTTTTGGACTGCAAAAGACCATTCATTCTTCAGCACTGATCTGCTCATCGATTTCGTTTCATTTTCCATGAACTCACCTTGCACAAGTCCTGTATTTCTTTTTTTTTTTTTTTTTTTTTTTTTTTTTTTTAACGTTTATTCATTTTTGGGACAGAGAGAGACAGAGCATGAACGGGGGAGGGGCAGAGAGAGAGGGAGACACAGAATCGGAAACAGGCTCCAGGCTCCGAGCCATCAGCCCAGAGCCTGACGCGGGGCTCGAACTCACGGACCGCGAGATCGTGACCTGGCTGAAGTCGGACGCTTAACCGACTGCGCCACCCAGGCGCCCCAAGTCCTGTATTTCTTTATGCTCCAATTAGTGCTACAATTCCCTAGCCACTCTCTTGCCTCAACTTCAGTCTGAATTTTGTGCCCCACACCAAGTACATCTTCCCTGAGACTCATCTTTTTTCATTGTCTAATGCAGGAATTCTGAATCTATTAGAGCTACTAAAAATCAAATGATAGTGATGTTTCACTCACCTACAGGAAAAGGAAATGTTTGTTTCTTAACATCAACGTTCACAATTTAACATTTAAAATGTCTCTCCTTTAAGTTTTCTTCTTAAACTTTCATCCTGATCATCAGTTAACAGAGTATATATAGTTATCTTATATGCCTACAAATGGTTTCTAGGGACTCTGTCATATGTCCATTTGAGAATCGTAGCCCTAGATAGTAAGTGCTAAGATGATGGTCAAGAGCTTCGAAACTCTGTCCTCAGGTCATATTTCTACCACTCTTCAACTTGCTCTCCTTCCCTATATGTGGTGGGTTGAAGTTCATAGCCCAATGCCAGATACACAGGAGTATACAATGAATGTCATCTGTCCACTCAGAACCCATAGAATGCACTCTGCTATGGTTCATTCCTGTGCTTTGCTCATGCAGGGACTCTTGGTCCCAACCTCTTCCTCTCCTGTTCTTTTCATTATGTTTTAAAAGATAATAGTATTTCTTGAATGCTTCTGATGCTCCAGACACTTCCCAAGGGGACTACATGTGTTAACTCATCTAGACTTCCCCCAACCTTATGTGGTAGCTATTAGTAAGACCTCCTTCTGGGCCTCAGTTTCTGAATCTGTAACGTGAACATTAAAATAATACCTACCTAATAGTATTGTTGTGAGGGTTGAGTTAATACACGAAGTGCATAAGACATGGTAAGCATTTAATAAATATTAGCCATTATTATTATTATGCCACCTTCTAATTGTGGAAATTAAAATTCATAATGATTAATAACTTGCCGGTAGCCGGTACAGCCAAGATTTGGACTTGGCCACGTCTCCAAGGTTTGAACTCTCAAACACTGGGCTCCCCTCCCTTCCTTACTCTTTTTCCCTATTTAAACATCCCACTCCCTCCGGAAAGCCTTGGTCACTCGTTTGTCTCCCTAATATCTTCTTGGACCACATCATGATAGGTAACGCCGTGCTGCACTCGTACAAACCTTAAATATATGAAATGGTTTCCACCTTTGTGTCAATTGTATTGACAATTCGGGACAGATCTTAAACCATTTCTTACTTGTGCTGGGGGATCCTCCAAACCTCCCTCGGGTTCCGTGATTTGCTAGAAGGACTCACAGAACTCGGCACATAATCCCAGACATCGCTAAGATTTATTACCGTAAAAGGATACAAAGGAAAAGCAGCAAAGGGAAAAGGTGCGTGGGGCAAAATCTGGAAGAAACCAGGCACAAGCATCCAGGAGCCCTCGTGCACCGGACTCACCCAGGAGGTGCTAAATTCCTCCAGTGAGGAGTTCTGGCAGCACATGTGTCTACGAGGGAAGCTCATTAGAGACTTGGTGCCCAGGGTTTTACTGGAGACCAATCACACGGGCACTCTCTGCCTAGCGCGTAGTAAAATTCCAGACTGGGAAATTCCTTTCTTTACTCTTTCTGTTGAGAATAACGGAAGTAGCTGTTTAGCAGGAACCACGTGGCTTGGACCAACAGTGTAGGCACAGTGGGTCCCTCTTATCAGTTCCGGGAAGGGTGGGAGCTTTCCTATGATGGTTAATTTCATGTGTCACCCCTGGAGGGTGTTTTCAGATGAGAATAACGTTGAAATCAGCGAACTCTGAATGAGCAAATCGCCTTCTATTTTATGGGTGGGCCTCATCCAAGCAGTTGAAGAACTGAACAGAACAAAAAGACCGGCCTCCCCAGAGGGGAGGAATTCTCAAGCAGACCGTCTTTGGACTTCACATCATTTCTCCCGGGTCTCTATCCTTCTGGCCTTCCAGCTGGAACTGCACCATTGGCTCTCCTGGCTCTCAAGCCTAACAGCCCATGTCACAGAGCTTTAGGCTTGCCGGCCTCCACGATCGTGTGAACCAATTGTTTACAATAAATCTCTTTCTACATAGACACATAGGCACCCTTTTGGTTCTATTTCTCTGGAGAAGCCTGACTAGCACACCTCCCCATATCCAAGTCCCGGATGCCAGTCAAAGTCGACCTTGCAAGCAGGTGTTCCTCAAGGTAGCAGTCTCAGACCTGCCGCGCTAACCTTTTCTGTGCATTACTGGCTTTGATAGCTGCAGAAGTTACAAGGCAGTCGTGCCATATGGAGCAGCAGGGCCCATGAATAACGAAACACTAGGAGTGGGGAGAAAGTGAGCAAAGAGAAGCTGGTTGGCAGTAAGAGAGGAGTGGAAGCAGCAGACAGAGTCCCAGAGTAGGGGCTTCCCTATTTTCCGAATAAGAAGCGAGAGGTGTCTGTCACAGGGCGAGCAAAACGGAAAGGTGTTCTTTTACTCGGCAAGACCTGACTACCTCGCTGTGCTTGTGGTGGAGTAGAGATGGCCAAAAATGCTTCGCCACGCCTTCCCTGAAGATGTGGAATGTTTCACCTCTCGTTGAATCGGGGTTGGCCTGCAACATGCTCTACCCAACAGAACACCACAGAATGACCTTGAGGCTGTTCCAGGCACAAGCCTTGAGAAGGCCTGGCTGCTTCTGCTTTCGTGCTCTTGGGATCCATGAGTCACCCTGTCATGAAGTTTGGCTTTTCTGCTGGGGAAACCGCTTAAAGAGAAAACGAGAGAGAGAGAGAGAGAGAGAGAGAGAGGAGAGATGGCCGGCCAGGCCCCAGCGATTCCAGCTATCCTAGCTGAGGCCCATGCATGTGAAGGAAGTTATTCCAGATGTTCTAGCCCATTTGAGACTCCTGCGTGAGTGCCCCCAGGCAAGACCAGCAAAAGAATCACCCTGGTGAGCCCCACTCAAATGACAGAATTATGAGCGAATAGCAAAATGTTACAACCTTGAACCGTTCACTTATTTAGAAGGGATCATTTCAGAGCCACACAGATACTTGACTGGGGGAAGCAGCTGAAAGGGTCTGCGAGCAGTGACCTCCCCGAAGCAGTGGGACACCAGAGAAGAAAGTGGGAGCCGTCCGTGGTGGGGGCAGCAGGATGACTCCATGAGACTTGACACAAGGTACTCTTTTCCAGTTTCCGCTGTTTCACAACACTGACATGTGTCACCTCGCAGAGGAAACAATCTGTACCCTTCCGAATTAAGCTTTACCCCAGAATCTTTTCCAGACCTTCCCAACCCTCAAACCGAAGTTTGTGAACAGTTGATTGAGATCCCATGCACCATGAGTCATGTTTGTCTTCTGGATGCCTGTTGCCTTAGTGGAAACCTTAGCTCATCAGAAGTCCCATGACCCGAAGCTCATTTCTTCACTCGGGGAGCCAAAATCCAACGCGTAACCTCATCCCCGGCAAAGATTCTCCACACGTGTGTGAGGATGTGGGTGCAGGAGGCCGAGGCCGTGAGTCCAAAAATGTGATAGTGACCCTCCCCCTCGCCTCCAGCCAGTCTGACCGGTTTTATTGACAGGGCTGATGGGTCGTTCGGTTGTAGCAGACACTGGACCCAGGACCGGTTGTTGCGAATATTTTCAACTCTCTTTTATGGATGAAGAAACCAAGAGGGAGAGACAGAGAGGGAAGAGATCCCTGAATTGCCAGAGCCACTCAACAAGTGGGAATTGAAGGCAGGGACATAATCCAAGGCCCCCAAGTCTTTCTTTGGGGCTTTCTCCACCATTCACAGCACAGCCTTAGTTTTCGTTCATATGTTCATATACTCCTCTGCTGGAGAGGGCACGGGTACAGCTCAGCATTTTTTTTTTTTTATTATTATTATTACCTCAAACAAAACGTGCTTCTTCTTTGTGATATCGCTGTTTTACCCTGCACGCTTTCTTAGTTTTTTAGTGGGCGGTCTCAACCATCCCTTGGCGGGGGGGGGGGGGGGGGGGGGGGGGGGAGGGGTGGGGAGTTCTGATAAGAAATAAATTCCCGAAGGACCACGTGTTGAGAAAGAATGTATAAGCCCAGCCAGTGGCGGGAGTATGGAGAGGCTCTCCCTGCTGATAATTTGGGGAGGAATAATTGCCTGACTTAGAAATATGACATTTTTCTAGGCCACCTCATTTCATCTGATAAAAAAGGACCCCTTTCCCATATGTTTGTATTAAGGAAAATGAATGAAAATATAGCCAGGAGGTGATGCAGACCGGTAAATCAGAGTGAGCAAAATCTACTTGTGCATATGCAGTCAGGAGGCAGTCTGTGTTATTTACAGCACACGGAGATTTCCTCCATGCATCCATCCATCCCTTCCAGAAACCTTGACTGAACACCTACCACGTGCAAAGCCACATTAGCTGGAGGCCATCCTTCCCGCTCTCCAGAGACTGCTTTTACAGTCTCATAAAGGAGATAAGACAAGATGCTAACACAAAGAACTACGATCAAGGTAATAAGTGAGGAAGTACCACAGGAGAGAAAAATAAGGTGGGATGAGGGTTCAGAAAAGGGAGACATCACTTCTGGCCAAAGGAAATAGCGAGTAGAACGATTTCTTAAAAGTATAATCTATCACCTTCCAACTCCTGGTTTAAAGTCTCACAGTTATTAGCTGGGTGACCCTGGGCAAATCATAAATTTCCTGCGTCTTACTTCTCTTATCTTTTAAAAGGAAGGGTTGGACTAAATGATCTTGAAGGTCCTTTCCGTTCTAAAGTACTGGGATACATAATTTTTCATGAGAAGCCCCGGCTAAGTATGTGACAATCTATTCTTTATACAACCAGAGTAACTCTTTAAACCTAAATAAGATCATGTTACCCATGGCTTAAAACCCTTTTATGGCTGCATTTCAAAGAAAACCTACACTCCTTCTGATGGGCGCACCAGGTCCTGCAGCATCTGGCCAGCCCTCCTCTGCCCCATCTCTCAGGCTCCTCCTCTCCCTCCTGCTCTCCGCCAGTCACTGGAACCTCTTTTCCATCCCAAGTGCACAAGTCAGCACCGTCACCGGCGCTGTTCCTTCTATCCGGAATGCCTTTCCTCTTAGAAAAAAAAAAAAAAAAAAAAAAAGAAAGAAAAAGAAAAAGAATATGTGTATGTGTGCATATTGTTTTTATGAAAGAAATCAAAGCACACAATTTAAAAGAGTCAGATGATACCACGGGATTATAGCGCAAACCCAGGGGGCTGGGAGGCTGGGGGGACTAGAAAGCAGGTTCCAGTATATAGACTTGGGCTTAAACCCTTGTTTCCACGAACCTCCCACACTTCCTCCTGGCCTGGCATCCTGGGTATGGAGACACTCAACTTTTCCATGCAGTCTAAATCCCCTGGGGTCCTGGCAGGAGGAGGGAAGGGCTCGCCTGGATGCGCGGGATGGAGGACAGAATCAGGGGGTCTAAGTGAGCTTAAAAATTTTTTTTTTCAACGTTTATTTATTTTTGGGACAGAGAGAGACAGAGCATGAACGGGGGAGGGGCAGAGAGAGAGGGAGACACAGAATCCGAAACAGGCTCCAGGCTCCGAGCCGTCAGCCCAGAGCCCGACGCGGGGCTCGAACTCACGGACCGCGAGATCGTGACCTGGCTGAAGTCGGACGCTTAACCGACTGCGCCACCCAGGCGCCCCTAAGTGAGCTTTATACTCACTTTCAAATCGTTTTCCGGATTTCCTTCCCGTACCTCCACCCATGCCTGCCACAAGTCAGGTGCCCTCAATTCCTGAGACTTTTCTGGGGAGCTCAGTGCTCCTTTTACATCGGCATTCTGTCTGCACACATTTGCTATTTGGCATTCTTAGTTTTGCTAAGTCCTCCTTCTACTCGTCCATCCCCCCCCAAATATTTTCACTCTTTATGACTACAGTGCTCTCTCTTCTCTTCACCCATTTGCTTTGTCTTCCGAGTTTCTTTCTCATTCATTCTTTTTATGTTCAATTTTAGTAGGGCTGTAGAAGAGGGAAGGATGAAAAATGTCTCATATCTGCCATTTTAACCAGAGTGCCTCTCTTATCTCATTTTTAGGCTTTTCATCCTTTAGGTATCAGGTTCACAGTCAGAGGTAGACGTCCCTGACCGCAGGTTTGAGTAGATCCTGCCGGGATCATTGACGACGGTGGAAACCCCCTATTTGCTTCCGCTGTAACATTTACTGTCCTTTAAAGCTGTATCCTTACTTATTAACTCACTAACCTCAAATACATCTGTTGGCTGTTTTGTTCAAGGTCTCTGATCCCATTGGAATGCAAGCTCAGGGAAGGCAGGGACAGGCTAAGAAAAAAAAAGAAAAGACAAAGATGTAGCAAATTGTAGCAAGAGCCAAACTTCCTGTGTTCAAATCCCAGAACAACCACTCCTTTTGCTGTGCAACCTTGTGGATACATTGCATTAAGATGGAGATATTAACAGCATTCCTATCTCATGAGACTATTGTAAAGATTAAAACAAAGCTAGAGGTCTTAGAACAATGTCTAGCACACGGCGAGTACTACACTAATGTTGGCTTGGGAAGGCCTTGGCTGAGTGGGGATTAAAGTTGTGCTCTGGGGGTGCCTGGGTGGCTCAGTAGGTTAAGCATCCAACTCTCGGTTTCAACTCAGGTCACGATCACGCGGTTTTGTGGGCTGAAGCCCCACGTCAGGCTCCACACTGTCAGCTTGGGATTCTGTCTCCCTCTTGCTCTGCCGCTCACGCTGTCCCTGTCTCTCTCAAAATAAATAAATACACTTAAAAAAAAAAAGTTATACTATGAAAATTTAAGGCTCAACGTCCTGAGAGTATAAACAGGCTGGCGTTGCATTTCTGGACTGTTGAGACTCTAATTTTGAATTCTGAGTTTTACTTCTTAAGTTTCCATGGTGTCCCCAGTTATGTCCAGTAATTGGTAAAGCAAGGTCCCTTGGGGTATCCCCAAACAGAAGACTCCTCCTTTGGGACAAGCTGGGGTAGGGAGGATGGGGTGAAGGATTACAGAAAGGGAGTAATGTGACAGACTTCGAAGAATAGAAAGCTTGGAAAGAGCGGGGTATGAAGGTGAAGAGAGTGGGGGTTAGACATCAGACAAACTTTGGCTGGAATGCCAACTCTACCTCCAGGAGCTCTATGCCCTTGAGCAATTTGCTACACTTCCTGGTGCCTCGGTTCCCTTAACTATGGCAAATATGATAGGAGATGATGTATATAGGAAACGTAGGCCAGTACCTGATGGAGAGGAAAGTGCTTTAGCATTTAAACTATTATCACTATTATTAGGATTAGTCAGCAGACCTGCGCTCTCACCCCACCTCTGAATCTGACTGGCAATGTGGCCTGGGAGAATTCGTTTCCTTTTCTGTGTCCAAGAGGCTCACCCATGAAACCAAGTCATGCTTTTTATTTCTTTGCAGCTTGTGAATCAGAATTCTGCCAGTGGTTGCCTCTGGAGACCAACTCCCATCTCGCCACTCCCTTTTGGCACGCACACACACACACACACACTCCTGAGATCTTAGGCCTTTTCTCACTTTTTTCAGGACAGTATTTCCAAATTTTGCTCTGCTGCTGTACAAAATTAACCTATATTACAGTGAGAAGGGTCAGCAGAAGCCAGCTCCCAAGAAGGCTCTCTTGATCCCTTGATCCCCACCTCCTGGTATTCACACTCTTGTGTGGTCCCCTCCCACAGTGGATACAGCTTAGTAATAAGCTTTTGGTATAACCAATGGAATCATTCAGAAATGTCAGTGTGCAATTTTTTTTTAAATTTTAATTCCAGTGTAGACAACGTACTGTGTTATATTAGTTTCAGGTGTACAATATAGCGATTCAACACTTCCATATACTACTCAGTGCTCATCAACCTGAGGGTATTCTTAATCCTCTTTCCCTATTTCACCCATCCCCCGACCCCCTCTGGTGACCCTCAGTTTATTCTCTATAGCTAAGAGTCTGCTTTTTGGTTTGTCTCTCTCGCTTCCCCCCCCCCCCTTTGTTCATTTGTTTTGTTTCTTAAATTCCACATAGGAGTGAAATCATATGGTGTCTTTCTCTGACTTTCTTATTTTACTTAACATTATACCCTCTAGACCTCTAGATCCATCCATGTTGGTGCAAATGGCAAGATTTCATTCTTTTTTATGACTGAATAATATTCCATTGTGTATATATACCACATCTTCTTTATCTATTCATCTATCGATGGACACTTGGGCTGCTTCCATAGCTTGGCTATTGTAAAGAATGCTGCACTAAACATAGGGGTGCATATATCCCTTCAGATTAGTGTTCTTGTATTCTTTGGGTAAGTACTCAGTAGTGTAATCGTTGGATCACAAAGTAGTTCTAGCTTTAACTTTTTGAGGAACTTCCCTACTGTTTTCCACAGTGGCCGCACCGGTTTGCATTCCCACCAACAGCGCATGAGGCTACCTTTTTCTCCACTTCCTCAACAACACTTGTTGTTTCTTGTTTTTTATTTTAGCCGTGATAACAGGTGTGAGGTGGCGTCCCATTGTGGGTTTTGCCTGATTTTCCCTGATGAGGGATACTGAGCATCTTTTCATGTGTCTGTTGGCCATCTGGATGTCTTCTTTGGAGAGATGTCTGTTCATCAGAGTGTCACTTCTGAGATTAGGTCATGAAAGGCATCGAGGCTTTCCCTTTACTTCTGGATTACTCACTCTTGAGAAACCCGGCTGCCATGTCATAAAGATAAACAACCAATGGGGAGGTCCAGGTGGTAAGGAACTCAGGCTTGTCAACAACCAGTCTCAATTTGCCAGGCATGAGAGTGACAGGATCCTCCAGCCTCAGCCAAACCTTCAAGTGATTCATCCCGGTCAACATCATGACTGCAACCTGACAGGAGACCCTGAGCCAGAACCACACGGTTAAGCGTTTCCAAATACTTCACCCCCAGAAACTGTGTGAGGATACATGTTTATTGTTGTTTCACATCTCTAAGTTTTGGAGTAATTTGTTATGCAGCAACAGATAACTAATACAGGGTCCCCAGGGACACGCTATGTACAGATGAATGGGTTTATAAGTGCAGACCCTGGAGTGCATCTGGGGACTGGCTGAAACCCTATGAACCTTTCCAAAAATCTTGCTTATTTCTCTTCCCCTTTAGGTAGCAGACTGTTTCCTAGAATTTAACACTTTGGATCATAGTTCCTTTTGTGTTTCTGAGTGGTGTTATTTTGGGTTTGTTGGTTTTTTTGGTTTTTTTTGTTTTTTTTTTTTTTTTTTTATATTAGGGCCCTACTCTGAGGCAGGCCCTCCTCAGGCCTACTCCAGGGTCTGACAAGTTTCAAAGTCCTCCTGGTGCACAGTTATCTTTTCATGTCCTGACTGGGCCCATGCCACGTGCCACACGGTCCTACAGATAATAAAATTTGTGAAAGAACAATAGTTAACTACAATAGGTTAATACCACTGTTTGTTTCTACATCAGATTCCACCCGGTCATTCTTGCCCTCACCTTCAGTGGTGTTAGAGCGGCCGCAGGCATTTTTCGCATCCAGCTAAGGGAAAACTGAATGCATTTTGGATTTCGTAGGACATGTTTTTGTGGCTCGCAGACACTCGTGTGTAGAGGTGAATAATTTCTTGTCTTCTCAGGGTTGGAGTGGTTTCCCACGATACTCCTGGAAGTATTGCTTTGCTGACACAATAGCATATCATGGTAAGAAGATGCCCTAACCCAGGTCATATGGGCGCCAGGGGCATGTGGGGATCTGGAGGAGGAACGAAGGGTGAAACACACAGAGCTGGACGCTAACCCATGAACAGGTCTTCCAATCTTTATTTTTTTTTTAATTTTTTTTTTAACGTTTATTTATTTTTGAGACAGAGAGAGACAGAGCGTGAACAGGGGAGGGGCAGAGAGAGAGGGAGACACAGAATCTGAAACGGGTTCCAGGCTCTGAGCTGTCGGCACAGAGCCCGACGCGGGCTCAAACTCACGGACCGTGAGATCATGACCTGAGCCGAAGTCAGACGCCCAACCGACTGAGCCACCCAGGCGCCCCTCTTCCAATCTTTAGATGGATAAGACTGTAATCCAAAGGTTGACTAGGTTGGCATCTAGTCAAAACTATGCCCTCCCCACCAAAAAAAAAAAAAAAAAAAAAAAAAAAAAAAACACAACTACTCATCCATTATAGCAGAAAGACTGAATTATTTTTCTGCTCACTCTTTAGAGTATTACCCCACAACGTAATTTACGTATAAAGAAATGAATAACCAAAAATAAAACGGCAACCAGAGACTAAAAATGTGGAAAACAAATATAAAAGCGCATCAGAAACCCTATTATATTTTCTGGGGTGTGGTGAAGCCTGAGGTATTTGTCAACTTGGCAAAACCTGTCACGCGTGGTGATAGCCGAAATTCGCTTTCAAACCTTTTTTTCTATTTACAGATTTTTCGTTCTTCTTCGGGAGAGTCCTCAAAATTGTCTCTGCTTTGGGTTCCACAAAAGCCGGCTTCGCTTGTGTGCCTTCCCACTGAGCTCCAGAGTCCAGCAGAAAGATTTCCTTCCTGTCCGCGACCGGCCTTGGCTTTGGTTTTGATCTGAGCTCCTCTCCACTCTCCTCACTTGTTCTCAGCGGCATTCATGTGGACCCGCTAGCTCCCCTGGCTCTTGGCTGAGAGCCTTTCATATTCTGAGGTCAAGTTCTATCTCCGCCAGCAAGTTTGGAATCCCCTTGCCTGAAGCCCGGTTTCTTTCTGAAGACCTCGTGTTCTTTTTCCCTGACAGGAGCCCATGACAGCCTCGACACTCTCTCCCCCTCACCACCACCTCAAGGAATAACACTTCCAAGTCTCCGGCATTTCCACCTGCTTCGTGACCACCGTTGTTATTACCCTGGTGGCATCATGAGAGCAGGAAAACACATCTAAACCATTCACTTTTGCCTAGTTGCAAGTGAGGGCACAGCAAAGTTTGGTGAAGAAATAAGTACACGAATCATTATATTATCTACCTGTTGGCATAAAGTTTGAATATTTATGTGGCCAACCTTCACGTACGATTCAAAATCTCCTAGCTCTAACTAGGCAAAATTCCATGAACTTTGGGGGTGGGGCGGAATAAAATGTTTCACGACAGGGACATCTTCTTTGCTTTTCCCTTGTTGAGACTTCATCCCTCAGTTTTCTTCTCCTTCCTTTTTTCTTCCTTTTCCCCATCCTCTTTCTTTCTCTCCCCTAACACACGCATCTGCACGTGCACTCACAAGCATACCTGCATTTATACTTGTAGGAACCAGAAGAATCCATTGGGAATTAGCCAAAGCTATGGTTCGAGTTATTTATTTAAGACTTTCATTTGTTGCCCAAGTTGCTTTGAAATCTGGACAGGGGGAGAACAGAGTAAACCCTGTGGTCAGGAAGCTGCGATGCCCTGGTGGAGATCGGAGAGGCTCTGTTCCAGCTCACAGATGAGAGGCACTGATCTTCAAATGGGCCTCGGGAGAGACGACGCATGTCCAGGAATACATCTCTGTTCGTTTCTTGTAGGTCAACAGGAAGGATTCCTTATTTTCCAAGCAATAATACGTTTCCTTCATTGAGATAAGTGACCTCCAGTTTTATTTCCTTGCAAACTAGATTATAACCCTCTAAAATGAAACACCTCACCCTATGGTATTTTCACAGAATGGAGTGGACAGCTGTTGTATTTGCCTGTCCGGTATCCATCCCTGTTATTCTGAAAACAGTCCACGGGGTTCAGGATGGCGGGGCTCACCCCTTGTCTGCACCCAGCAGTGCGCCTAGACTCAAGCTCGGTCAGACACTCTTACCTTAGAAAGTAAAACCTGAACAAAGTGCCAAAAAATGAAAAGCGTTGCAATCCGTTTGTCTCAACCTCGGTGTCCTGAAGAAACGTCCAATTATTCCTGGCCTCAGATCCTCAAAGCTGTTCCTACGCTAAGACCTGGTTTTGCTATTTTCGCTTCTAGTTTAGGAGCCGCTCCTTCATCTTCCAATTAGTTACTTACTTTCTTTTTTTTCCCTCTTTTTCTTTATTCCAGGGTGGATGCTCGTAACTTGCAAAGAACCTAGCAGCTACAGACAGGTGAAGTAGATCTGAGATGTGAAGAAGACCAAAATCTGGGGCCAGACTCAGTTATAATTGTAGAGCAGGAAAAACCAGTTTTCCTAACGTCCGTTTCACCTCACCGCTGGCCAGCAAAGCCACAAATCTCTGTTCCCACACCGTCACTTCCACAACGCTCTGTGCTCTGGTGCCTTCTCCAATTTCTTCCTAGCAACACTCATCTCTGAAAAGGCACGGAATCAGGCATGGTTTATTTGGTCAATACTTTTCAAACACCTGCTGTATGTTGGACACCGTTCTAGGTGCTTGGGGTGAATCAGCAAAATCTCTGCCGCAGTGCGGCTTTCATTCTAGTGGCGGAAAGCAATCAAGTCAACAAATAAATGAGCAATATAATTGGGCAGAGTGATAAGTATAACGAAGGCCAAGGCGATAGAGAATGACTGGGTGGTTTGGGAGGGTTTCCCTGAAGGGCACACATTTGAGCTAGGAGGAGGATCCTTTGTGGGACATGAAAATATTGAGGGGGCGGGTGGGGAGGCAAAGCTATCCGGGCACATAAAACAGCAGGTGCAAAAGCCCTGACGTGGGGATGAGCATGTATGTATGGAAGAAAGAAGTACAAAAGGTCAGGTACATATGCAGGGGACAGATCCTACTGGGGTTTGTAGACTATGGTGCAAAGTTTGTGTTTTATCCTCATTGCCATGCAAAACATCAGAGGGGGGTGGCACGATACGACTTACTGATTTGAAAAAGATAACTGACTACAGTGTGGATAATCAGTTGTAGAGCAGGGATATCAGCTGGGAGGCCATAACCATAATTGTTACAAGAGCTAATGGGACTCGGGCACGAGCACAGATGGGGACAAGTGGGAGGACACAAGACATTCGTGGGCGCAGAGCTGCCGGTGCCAGAAACAGAGGAGTGATGGTACATTTGCCGAGATGAGGACAAGAGAAGAGGCAGCCCCACGTTCAAGCGGCGGGAGGTGGACGTCAAGGGTGTCGTTTTGGTCCTGTTCAGTGTGGCACCGTCCATCAGAGGTGCCCAAGTGGAACTGTCCAGAGCCTAGTGAAGGAGTCAGAGCTGATCTAAAGTTGAGTCATTCGGATATGGCTGGTATTTAAAGCCATGGGGCTGGATGAAATATCCAAGGGGAAAATACAGTAAGAGACGAGAAAGGGCCCTTGACTATTACAAAGTTTGACGATCATTAATATTTTTCAGTCACAAACTTCTCAAGGTTCTTATTCACTTCATCCAGATACGTGACCTTGATGAGTTTACAATCTAACAAAGTGTTTTAAAACATTTATTATTATTGTTTTCAATGGCAAGCTAGCCCTCAAAAGTAATCCGATGTTAAATCTGATTTTAAAATTGGGAGAGCTCTGGTTGTTGCCGGGTGGAGGTGGGGGGCTTATCCAAAGCCCTCCACTCATAGTGTCCCCTCAAACGCCACCACCCCCCAGCACTCACACTCAGAATCATCTCTGAGGACCCACTATGGGATTCTGGCTGTAGGGAGAACAGAGTGAGAAGCTCTTTACCTCCTTCAAGTCGAATGTCACCCTTGTCGTAAGACTTACCCCTAGAAAAATTATGGACTGTACTCTCTACCCTTAGTCCTGATGCTTTTAGCATGGTCTTTGTTGAAAGCACCTATCAGATGCTAACTTATTACAAGCTTTACTCATTATTTGTATTTTATTTTAAATTGTTATCTAGGGACACCTGGGTGGTTCAGTCAGTTAAGTGTCCGCCTTTGGCTCAGGTCACGGTCTTGAGGTTCATGAGTTGGATCCCCGCATTGGGCTCTATGCTGTCAGCTCAGAGCGCGGAGCCTAATTCGGATTCTATGTCTCCCTCCCTCTCTCTTTCTCTCTGCCTCTCCCCCACTTACGCTCTGTCTCTCTCTCTCTCAAAAATAAATGTTAAAAAAAAAAGAAAAATAAATAAACTGTCTCTCCTTGCTTGAACACAAGCTCCATAAGGAATATGTATATTCTTATTCATAAGAACACTCATATATCCTACCCACTTACAAATAGTAGCTGGCTCATGGTGGCACTAAATAAATATTCCTTAACTGGATGAATACATGAATGAACTAAAGAAGCAATTCCGTAGGTGGACGCAGCATTTTTTTTAACTCCCCAGATAGGTATTGAGTATCTAGATCATCAATCTGCGCTCAATAATATAGGAAAAATAAAGGCATCTAGAAAACTACTTTTTTTGTAGAAAATCACATTTTATTTATTTTTAAAAGTTTTTAATTAATTAATTAATTAGTTAATTATTGTGCATGAGTGGGAGAGAGGCAGAGAGAGAGAGGGGAGACACGGAATGCCAAGCAGGCTCCACGCTGACAGCGCAGAGCCTGATGTGGGACTGAAACTCACAAACCGTGAGGTCATGACCGGAGCCAAAATGAAGAGTCCAACACTTAACCGCCTGGGCCACCCAGGCGCCCCTAGAAAATTACATGTTGAAAAAAATTTTTTTTTACGTTTATTTATTTTTGAGACAGGGAGAGACAGAACATGAACAGGGGAGGGGCAGAGAGAGAGGGAGACACAGAATCTGAAACAGGCTCCAGGCTCCGATCTGTCAGCACAGAGCCTGATGCGGGGCTAGAACTCACGGACCGCAAGATCATGACCTGAGCCGAAGTCGGCCACCTAACCGACTGAGCCACCCAGGCGCCCCAGAAAATTACATTTTAAATAAGGTTTGATCTTACTCCAGAAATCCTGGAGAACTCAGTAATTTCTGATTCTAGAGAAAAATACTTCCTTCCTCATTTAAATTGTCCCACTGCTAGATTGGAACGCTCATCTGAGCCTTCCACTCCCACCCCAGAAGAGCTCTCTGCACCCACACCTCTCCCCATGTGACTCTGCCGCGCCCCCTAGGGCAGCCAGCCCGACTTGCATCTCGGACTTGGGGCTTTGCCATGTGACTTGCTTTGGCCAATGCAAAGGAGATGTGCTGAGCAGAGACTTTCTCTGTGCTTGAGTGGTCCGGCGTGTCCTGGGCTTTCACCATCTGCCACGAGATGAACAAGTCCCAGGATTAGAGAAAGTAGAGCAAACCTGAACTCAACCCACAACCTGTAGTTGAGCCTCCTGCCAGTCCACAGACCCATGAGCAAGAAGTTCATGTTTGTTGCTATAAGCCGCTGACATTGAGGGAGTGTTTGTTACCCAGGACTAATGCATTAAAAACAAACATAATGAACCTAAAAATAGTGGCTCTCAGGGGCACCTTGATGGCTCAGCCAGTTAACCTTCCAACTCTTGATCTCAGCTCAGGTCTTGGTCTCTGGGTGGTGAGTTCAAGCCCCGCGTTTGTTATTATTATTACTTAATAAATTTACAAAAAATTTTTAAGTAAAAAAATAGTGGTTCCCCTCACTGTAATTTAAAATGGAATGGGGCGCCTGGGTGGCTCAGTCGGTTGAGTGTCCGACTTCGGCTCAGGTCATAATCTCGCGGTCTGTGAGTTCGAGCCCCGCGTCGGGCTCTGTGCTGACCGCTAAGAGCCTGGAGCCTGTTTCAGATTCTGTGTCTCCCTCTCTCTGCCCCCTCCCTTGCTTGTGCTCTGTCTCTGTCTCAAAAGTAAATAAACATTAAAAAAAAAATGATAAAAAAATAAATAAAAAGGAAAGAAAATTCCACTTTTCATTAAAATCAGAATTAGAAGGCATTTTGTGAGGTTTTAAAAAATGTTGATTTATTTTTGAGAGAGGGTCCAAAGCGGGCTCTGTGCTGATAGCAGTGAGCCCGATTTGGGGCTTGAACTCATGAACTGTGAGATCACGACCTGGGCCAAAGTGGGACGTTTAACCCACTGAGCTACCCAGGCTCCCCCGTTTTGTGGTTTTTCTGAAACTCCTTTGAAGGTGGGCACGCTGAAAAAAACCAAAGTGAGGCATATTTCCTACGGGAAATATGATTTAAGGGGCTGCTCTAATGAAGGCAAAATGACTTGCAGTAAAGAGCACAAGAGTAGAAACAAAGACGAGTCCCAGCCAGACTTTGTCCGCTCCTTCCCTGAGTGAGCCTTGGGCAGTCCAGTGATCCCTGGGGACTCCTGCATCCAGACCAGCAGGGCAATGAAGTAGATGGTTGCTAAGATAGCTTTCCGTTCCAACATCAGATTAACCATTTTATGGAGAAGCAGGAGAAAGTTATTAGGCAGCAGTAGAAGTAAAGTACTAATGGATGGAAACAATGAAGCATTTTTTTTTTAATTTTTTTTTTCAACATTTATCCATTTTTGGGACAGAGCGAGACAGAGCATGAACGGGGGAGGGGCAGAGAGAGAGGGAGACACAGAATCGGAAACAGGCTCCAGGCTCTGAGCCATCAGCCCAGAGCCTGACGCGGGGCTCGAACCCACGGACCGCGAGATCGTGACCTGGCTGAAGTCGGACGCTTAACCGACTGCGCCACCCAGGCGCCCCAATGAAGCATTTTTTTACAGAATAAAAAAGATACTCCATGTAATTGAATTAGTCTGCCATTATTAACGGAATTTAAAAAGCAAATGGAAAGAAAAAGGACAGCCTCAAACCAAACCACATCAAAAGGACAAAACTCTCTCAGGTAAGGCAGAGTATCCTGCAGAAAGGCTTGTGGGCATCTTTTTCCGATAAGAAAATCAGTGGAGAAGCAGAGTATCATTTTTGTATATAAGAATAAACTTTTTAAAAAACGTTTATTCATCTTTGAGAGACAGAGAGAGAGAGAGGAGAACACGAGCAGGGGAGGGGCAGAGAGAGAGGGAGACACAGCATCCAAAGCAGGCTCCAGGCTCTGAGCTGTCAGCACAGCCCGACGTGGGGCTCGAACCCACGAACCGTGAGATCATGACCTGAGCCACCCAGGTGCCCCTAAGAATAAACTTTTTTAAAAATGACGAGTGGCTAGAAAGGAAACACATTGAATATTGTTCTTGTCTAACTTTGATAGAGACAACAGGTCAAGTGTGGGGGTGCTTCTGAAGTATGCTCCGCCCCTGTTTTTAGAACTGCTTTTAGCTTTGCCAAGCTTCACCCCAGCTTAAGTCCAACATGCTGGGGGCAGAGGCAGAGCTGTAGAAATGGTTGCTCTTTGAAAGGCAGACTTTAAGGGGGAATTCCTTTTTAGTTGTCTTTCCACCCCCCCACCCCCAACTCCTCTTCAAGAAGGATTATCTGTCTCGGTAAAATGTCTTGTCTTTTCCTGATCACTTTTCGCAGTCTGCCTTCACCCAGCAATCTGCTTTGTTCCGTCAGGGAGCCCTGTCATCTCTCAAGGCAGGGAGAATCATCAATGGCATCTCACTTCAACAAATTAGCCACAGTGTTTACACTGCAAGTCCTGGGGGCTGAGCTTTCTTGCATCTCAAGAAATTCCCAGGATTCTAATGTTTTTGCAAGTGGGAGGATTTTGAACCAATGCATTTTACTTATTTAGCTTAGCATACATTATTTTATATCATGGGGCTGAATGCTCTGAGCTGAGCTCTTGGAAATATTCACGTACGCACATGCACACACACACACACACACACACACTCTCTCTCTCTTTCTCTTCTGTCTCATCCATTGCTGCACATAAGGAAGCCAGTCTGGTGCAAGAGAAAGAAACTGATCTGAAGATTAGGGCACTGAGAGCCTTGTGTTCTAGTTCTGACTCAGGTAAACCAATCGTTCATTGTGGGACCTTAGGCAATTCACTTCTCCCCAAGATTCTCTTTCTTCCACTGTAATCCATGGTAAAATGAAGAAGGAAGGGGCTAGATGATTCCTAATGGCTCCTCCAGACCAAACATTCCATAACTTTAGGCTTCTAATTAGTAGCTAGATAGGGATGAACTTTCTTAAGGCAAGATGGTAGGAAACCAGTATGAATCCCTTCAAGGGTCAGCTTTCACCTCAAGCGGGAAACATCACATGATGGGGACAGACTGGAAAGACAGTGCTGAAAGAGCCACAAATCCCTGCCTCTATTTGCTCACTGTGTCACTGATATACCCACAAAACAGTCCTGTCACACCAGGCTTTTTTCTACAGATGCCACCGCTGTATTGTATTGTACTGGTCCTCATGCAGAACTCGAAGGATGCGGTCTCAGCTTTTGAAGAGCTCATATTATGGGGCCAAGGGTAAAAGAACCGCATAGGAAAACATCACAGTCAAGGGCGACCTAAGTAACTTCCTGAGGTTCCTTTTAGGCCCATGAGTCAATGCATAGGAAGAACGAACTTATTAATCAAAAGGCTGTGGACCTGCTCAATGTCTAATTATACCTGTCACTTCTGTAGCCCACACTGCAGCCTGACATGGCTTCACTCTCTGAAGTCACAAAGCCGTATTTGCAGACCAGTTCTTAGTTGCTCTGTGTATTTTCTGTGTCACACGCCTTTTCCACATGACAGTTCAAAATTGTCCAGAGAAACACTGAGACCTCTCTATAGAACAACCCAGCAACCCAGACCACACAAACCCTTTCTGTCCTCTTCTCCTTCTGAGCCTCTTGTTAAATTCCCAGCCATCTCTCAAGGCCAAGCTCAAATCCTTCCTCCTCCAAGAAGCCTTTCTTGATCCCCTCCCCATCAGACTTAATCCCCCCCATTTCTTCTACTCCCCAAGCACTTTGTACCTTTATTATTTTAGCACTTACTTACCTGAGTCTGTCTTATATTAAGGCTATTTTATGCATATGTCTTTCCTATGACATTTTGAGCTTCTAGAGGGCAGAAATAAGTCTTATTTTTCTTTCTATTGTCTGCAGCATCCAGTTAAATGCTTTGCACATAGTAGGCACTTAAAACTGTCCCGTGAAGTATGGAGGTGGAAAATGAGTGAAGCAGAAAGCATGTCTTATCCATTCTTTTATTTTCAACAGCAATGTGGGTTTTTTTTTTTTGAACATAGCAAATTCTTAAAATTTTTGGATCACTTATAAATGCATAAAATAATGCAAAAGCACTAAGGTAGAAAACCAATTAGCCTTGTAATTTGTTCATATTGCACATTAAAATAAATTCAGTCTATTTAATCAATGTCAAGAATGAAATTTGCCAGTAATGTTCATTTAGAAGTAAATGCTCCTTTCATTCACCCAATGAATTTATTTATAACAAGTCTCTACACACTTTAATTTGGAAGGAATGCATACTTTTAATGAAACACTCAGAGTATTTAATTAATCATTTACAACAAGCCATAAAAGACATGAAAAACCATCTTTCCACTTAAATGACTATTTCCTAGGATAAGAAACTTTTCCACTCCTACTCAAGGCAACATAATTTCTGTTACAGTATTTTATATTTGTCAATTTTACTATCTCCTCATTCTTTTTCTTCCTTCTGTGTGTACATGTTTGATCAATTAAACTAAATCGAAGGCTGTTAAAAGCAACCTTGGTCTATCTCAGCCTCTCTCTGCTCCTCCCTCCACTTTGCCTGATGTCATAACATCCTTCACGTGCACTTCTTAAATTTTCAAAAGTATTCTCTTAACTTGTAGAAAATTTCAATATCTTGCTTAATTGCCATTCTTTCACACCTCTTTTCTACATTGGGCTCTGTGCAGTTCACTAAAATCCAAATCTTTTTTGAATGACCTGTGTTCCTTGAGCACAGGTAAGCAAGAAAATGTTCTCATTGTCTATGGCAAGTGGTTCCTCCCCACAGAAGGGCTATTATAAAATGGTAACATTAGTTTGATATCACTGAATGCTTAAACACCAAGTGTAGAACAGCTCCGTTGGAAGAGGGTTACGTTTTGCTTTTAACACAAGACAGAGAAATTAGATGACCTTTCCATCAACAAACAGTTGTTTACTGTTTATTGAGCCTCTGTTTTGAGATACGTGCTATTCTGAAAGGGTTAGTAATCTTGTTGGGGAAGGGATTATTATCAAATGTTTTCAATACATTGGAGTCAATGCTGTAATAAAAGCACATGCTAGAGCCTCCCATAGGGAAACAGAGACGAAAGTGAAAATAATCTCTGGAATGTGCGCAAGGAACTGTGCAAGGTTGTGTGGAGAATCCATGCGAAGATAAATCAGACCTTAAAGACTTGAGAGTGAATTGGGAAAGTGAGGGCTCGTGCTTACATAGCGATGACATAGTAGAGAACCGATTAAGTATCGAAAGAAAGACACAGCATGTTATGGAGATTGCTTTCAGATGGAGAGATGAGAGCAGTCTTCAAGGAGGAGGTGGCCTTGGAGCTTAGCCTTGAAAGGAGAGTGGAATACAGGTGCACATGGATAGGGAGGGAAAGAGAAAATGGGAATGTGAGCATTGACGGTAGGAGAGCACATGACATCGTTCTGCTCTGTACCTTTCTGAACAGGCACCACATACTATAATGTTGCCTTTTGCTTCTGAAAATGCTGCTTCGCTACCAAATATGCATGACCTAACCAGCCTCCACTCTCTCCTCTTTGACCTTCTCATCTGCTACAAATTGTGAGAACTTTTCGATGGAAATAGAGCTTTATTGTAGTCCTCCTTAACAGCCGGGGAATAAATGGGGGATGACACCAGCTGAGTCATTAGCTCATTCTTCTCCCATAAACTCACATCTCACATTGTTTATCATAATTAGACAACAAAGGCACCAGGCAGGAGCTCTGTTTTGCAGAAGAATCCCCCTAGGTTCTTAGTTTTCTGTTTAAAAAAGAGAGAGAAAGAAAAGAACCATAGCACAGAAGTACAGAGAATGGACTTCAGCTGCTGGGCCAATGACAGGAGGCACTAGGTAGACATATGTGGCTACTTCTGATTCAACCAATTAAAATTAAATAAATTAAAACTTAAAATAAAAAAAATTCGGTTCCTCAGTCGCACGAGCCACATTTCAAGTGCTCAGTAGCCACAGGGCGTCAGTGGCTATCCTGTTGGACAACGCAGATGTACAACGCAGATGAGAGAAAGTTCTGTTGGACGGTATTGCTCTGGAACCTTACCACTTGGAGACCTCGGATGAATTCCTCTATGCCTCAGTTTCCTTATCTGTAAATGGGATGATAAAGAGGGCCTATTTCCAAGGACTCCTATGAGGAATAAACGAGCTAATGTTTGTAAAGAGCTTGGAACAATGCATCGCATGTGGCAAGCCTTGTATAAGCACAGGTCAAGCAAATGAAAACACACATAATTTACATATCTGCAATATGGCAATCGAGTCCAAAGAGTGTCCAACAGGAATAAAAGGGAGTGGGGTGGAGAGTCGACTCCTATTGTTTCCCACCAGCTGATGTTCTGTTTCCACCGCTTCTCTTGGCCTCTACTCCTGTTTATTTTGTTCATCTGGGAAGACCACCAAGCAGGAGCTGTTCTCTATTGCACAGTGAGTGCTTGATAAATATTTATACTAGAAATAATAATGATGTATATGGAAAAGAATCGCTCCATCATCTCGGAATTGTGGCCACTGCCAAAAAGTAGATGACTTCGAGCAACTCGGCTGTGCTCCATGGCAGATTAGGGGAGGAAGTGAAAAATTCAACTTGTTGGGGGATTTATGATGAGAAATAGTTCTGGTAACCAAAGTCTCTTGGATCCAACCCAGACTGGTAATCCCACTTGGATATATATTTGGGTGTTTTATCATAAATATAAAAAGGGGAAAAAAAAGTCCCCTTGCCTGAGATACTCAAACTGTGTGTTGTTGAATGGGACACTCCCTCGCTCCCCATCCCATGCAAATGATGTACAGACTATGAAGAGAGACACTGATGTCATTAGGGTATGTACCCCGACTACAGACATCAGTCTCTCCTTGCCTCAGAAGTTTCTGTGCCTGTGCAGAACATAATTATGTGTCAATGACAGGCATAGCCCTCGTTATCAAACAACGATGTGCCTTCTCTCATGCCATTCGCATACCAATTTGTCCTCTATCCCACCTCTTACTACCCAACTTCTCTCTATTCCTCTAGGTCCTTGTAAAATATCCTTACCTCCAGAAGGCCTTCTCTGATCACCCCAGCTGGGCATATTCATGTCCTCTTCTAAAATTGTCTTAGCATTGACAAATCGCCGCCCTATATAATGTCTGTGTGCTTATGTGTTTTTTTCCACTATTGATCTAATGTCCTTGTATCCTTTGTATCCGGCACTGTATTTTAAACATAGCAACTGTTGCTCAATGTGTCAGACTGCCAGCTGTCTACCTTAATATTCTCCCCTCTTTTTATGTAGAAACAGAGCCCTGATTTTTAGCTAGCTCTTCTCTTTCTATTTTTTAAAATTTAATATAAATCGAATAGCTAAGTTTGCCAGATTCCTCGATAGGTAGGTGTGGCTATTTGTCGAAGTCCTGACCAACGAGATAGAAACAGAAGTATAATATGAAGCTTCCAATATGTCTCTATGAAAGTGAGGATGCGTGCCATTATTCTCCCTTTCCTCAGTCTCTGCTTCTTGGAACACAGATGTAATGGCTGGCGCTCTGGAAATCATACCAGACCATGGGGCAGTAGTTAAGTGCTAAAGTGACAGCCTCAGATCTACAAAGTCTCTATGGTGGTATCACCATTCTAGCCAAGGACCGATGACTTATATACTTATTTACATGACAGAGAAATAGTGTATTTTTTCTAAGTGACCATTTTATTGTTGCTCTTGTTCTTGTTACATATAGCTAAACCTAGTCCTAAAGCATTCAGGTAACAATTATTTCTATTAATTTATATACGATTATGTGATTATACTTACTTTCTGCCTGGTTGTGATTTGTTTAGATTTTTGATTTATTTATTTTAAATCAATAGGCTATATTTTAGGGCAATTTTCAGTTCACAGCAAAACTGAGTAGAAACTACACAGTTTTATCATAACTCTTCTCCCCTCCCTCACCCTCACGCACATACAGCCTCCCCCACCATCAGCATCCCACACTCCCAACCAAAGTCCATAGTTAACATCATGGATCACTCTTGGGATGTACATTGGTTACATTCTATGAGTTTTGACAATGTATAACAACATGTATCCATCATTATAGCATCATGCAGAATAGTTTCATTTCTTTAAAAACCCCCTGTGTTCTGCCTATGAATCTCTCCTCTCCTCCCCCAGACCCCTGGCAACCACTGATCATTTTACTCTCTCCATAACATTGCTTCCCTCTGAATGTCATGTAGTTGGAATCATACAATGTGTAGCCTTTTCGGATTGGCTTCGTTCACTTATCAGTATGCCTTTAATGCTCCTCCATGTGTTTTTGTGACTTGATAGTTCATTTCTTTTTAATGTTGACTAATATTCCATTGTGTGGATAATACCATGGTTTCTGTATCCATTCACCTACCAAAGGACATCTTGATTGTATCAAAGTTTTGGCGGTCCTAAATAAAGTTGCTATAAACATCCATGTGCAGGTTGTGTGCGCACGTAAGTTTTCAACTCCTCTGGGTAAATGCCCAGGAGCACGGTTGCTGGATGGTATAGTAAGAGTATGTTTAGTTCGTTTAGTAAGAAGCCATCAAACTGTCTTCCAAAGTGATTGTATTGTTTTGTATTTCCCCCTGCAATGAGTAAGAAAGTTCCTGGTATCTCATAATTGTTTCAATTTGCAATTCCTTAATCACAATTGGGACAAATAGGCAAATTATATATATATATATATATATATATATATATAGTATATATATATACTATATATATAGTATATAAATAAATTTACATATATATAAATTTATATTTTAATATTTATATATACATAAATTTAAATTTATATTATATATATATATATATACACACACACACACACACACACACACACACAGAGAAGGGAAGAGGAGCAGAGAGAGAGAGAGAGTGAGAGAGAGAGAGAGAGAACCTTAAGCAATCTGCATACTTAGTGTGGACTCAGTCCCACGACCCTGGGATCATGACCTGAGCCAAAATCAAGAGTCAGATGCTGAACCGAATGAGCCATCCAGGCGTCCCCAGCATGTTTTTAGAATTACTTTTAATAATCAGTCCTTCGTGCAACATTGTGAGGAAAGGTTGCATTGTTACCACTGCTACTCAGCAGCAGAGGAAACAGATGAGAAAGCTTCCTGACTTGTAATCTTTATAGGTAAGGTATGGTAAGTCATAATTAGACTTCTCAGCCAACCAGCTAATGGCAGCTTCACAGTTGAACTTCCAAGGATTGTTCCTCTTGTTCGACGGGAGCCAAGAAGATTTCTCAACACTTTGATGGCGGGCTATGTCTGGCCATGCCTGTATAATATGGAAGAAAGGTGATGTTTGGTAAATCAACACTTGCAAGGTGTGAGCACTGAATTTTTTGTCCTCTAGGAAACTGAATTTCCTATGCATTACTCTCAGTACTGACCTTGGTTGCTAATCAGCTCTGATTCCATGCTTTGAGCTCAGGATGGTATTACTGTTAGTAAAAAATCTGACAGATAAAAGAAAAAAAGTGCATATCTTCATATTAACTAAATTACAAAACACGGCACACGTCATAATTCCCTGCTCGTGTATAATGAAAATCAAACTCATAAGAAGGGAAATCAGGACAGGACCATCTGAAATAAATAAATTTTAAAAGTGTAAAACTGAGAACAAACTGAGGGTTGATGGGGGGTGGGAGGGAGGGGAGGGTGGGTGATGGGTATTGAGGAGGGCACCTTTGGGGATGAGCACTGGGTATTGTATGGAAACCAATTTGACAATAAATTTCATAAATTGAAAATAAGATAAAATAAAATAAAATAAAATAAAATAAAATAAAATAAAAATAAAAGAGAATATGCCCCCGAGAGCGAAATTTCTCCCAGGCCTTTGAGCTGTACCATTTTCAATAACAGTAGTTTGGGATTTTTAGTTTAGGATATGAAGAATGGAAGATAGGCCAATCTGGGAAGTCACTTATTTAGTAGGACTAGAGGGTGAGAAATTTGGGCAGTGACGGTGGTGGGGAGAGGAGAGGGTTGGATTCCTTTGAAGATTAACTAAATTTCTGCTTATTCAATAGAGCATGTCCTAACATTCCATACATAAGTTTTTGGCATTGTTCTAAGCCAGTTAGCCAGCTTCTTTTTATTGCTTTGCCATATTGAAAAAGTAAGTAACATCCGAATTAACAAAGTAGAAAAAAATAAAAGAGGTTCTCTGAGGCCAAAGTAAGAAACAAAGAAGAGGTAAGTTCGCGGGAAATAAGAAAGGAAGGTAAAGAAACATCGCGCAAAGTGTGGTGTAGAGTTCCTCTTTTTCTTTCTCATGTTGAATGGTAACATTGACGATTGCTGCTTTCTCGGTGATGGTGAGGATGAGAGTGTTCATGGCCTTGGGCTGTGCTGGCATCAGCCGATGGATTCTCACACCACAATCAAACAGATGCTGGTTGTCTCCTTTTTCCAGGAGGAATATGCCTAAGTACATCTATGAATGTCAGAGACTCAAGATGACCAGAGGCCACAGGCCATGTGTTTCTTCAGGGTTCTGTGCCCTACTGAAACACATGGCCACTCTTCCACTGTTTGTATTTAATTAGAAGGCTTTGGCCTACAATGGAATATCTGTCTGAAAGTGGCTTCCACAGCAAACCAAGAGGTCCCAGGGTGGTAACAGTGGCTCGATGACAAAATCACAGCATCAAGATGTTTCTGCCCTGTCATCTAGTCAATGCTCTGATGGTGACTTTGATCCTCAGACTTGTCATTTCATGGTCACAATTTTTTTTTAATTTTTGGTTTAACATTTATTCATTTTTGAGACACACAGAGAGAGAGACAGAGCATGGGGGGGGGGAGGGGCAGAGAGAGAAGGAGACACAAAACCCAAAGCAGCTCCAGACTCTGAGCTGACGGCACAGAGCCCGACCCAAGGCTCACAGACAGCAAGATCATGACCTGAGCTGAAGTCGGATGCTTAACTGACTGAACCACCCAGGTGCCCTTCATGGCCACAATTTAAAGCATCATATTCTTTCACAACTACATCAAAGAGAAGAAGTAGGGGTAGCAGGGGAAAAAAATGCTCCTCCCATACCTCTCTCCTTTTATCAAAAAGAAAAATATTTTCCAGAATCCCCCAAGCTAGAAGTGGTCAGAACTGAATCGCGCAGCCAGTCGAAGGTGCGAGATACGGCTAGAAAACTGGATGCCTATCTAAATTTTCCAAGTATTCTTTTACGTTTTATTTATTTATTTATTTTGAGAGAGAGAGAGAGAGAGAGAGAGAGGAGAGAGAGGGTGCACGTGCACATGAGGGGAAGAGGGGAAGAGAGAGGAAGAGGGAGAGAATCCCAAGCAGGCTCTGCACTGTCAGCCAGGAGCCGCTCCACCTCACAAACCGTGAGATCACGGCCTGAGCCAAAATCGAGAGTTAGCCACTTAACCAACTGAGCCACCCAGGCGCCCCCTCAAGTTGTTATCATGGCAAGTGGGGTCTACTAGAAATGAAGGGGTAGGAAGATGGCGTTGAATAGATGACAGTGTCTGCCATTGCTGTAAGTTCAGAAAGATTGCCGTGTTGCAAGAGGCATAATCCTTCCTGACACGAATGATACTTAGGGTTTTTGTCGGAATGCAGGATCGTCACACATCCAAATCATTCAGGCCAGAGGAAAAGGTCAACTAAGATTCTGCAATGAAAAAACCCCATCACCCCTGATGTAATTGATTCTTTACCCTAGTCTTGTTTTTTTTTTTAATTTTTTTTTTCAACGTTTATTTATTTTTGGGACAGAGAGAGACAGAGCATGAACGGGGGAGGTGCAGAGAGAGAGGGAGACACAGAATCGGAAACCGGCTCCGGGCTCCGAGCGATCAGTCCAGAGCCCGACGCGGGGCTCGAACTCACGGACCGCGAGATGGTGACCTGGCTGAAGTCGGACGCTTAACCGACTGCGCCACCCAGGCGCCCCTTTACCCTAGTCTTGATAGAGAAAATCATAAGGCAGAGAAATCGACTTGTTATAAGCTAACAGACGAACCTTTTGTACCGTGAGGCTGGTTTTGCTATTCTTGTGGCCTGTCTCCCATAGTTCTGTTTCTTAATTCTTCTGGCCCCAGATAAGATTCACTTTATAAAACTTAGCTCTCATTGATTCCCTGGGGCCCAAATGTTTTTCACTGAACCACTGGAGTTGAATATTTTCACAAAATTTCCCAGAGAGAGATAGAGGGTGAGAACCCACCCAGCGCAATAAAACCTGCCATCTCCTCCTGCAAGGCCTTCAATCATCACCAAGCTCAGAATACTGCAGCTCAAAAACACACCGTATTTTTCTGCTTAAGATGAACGGAGTATTTCGAAATAGCCAGCACTTGAAGATTGGGTTTATCCCTGCTCGAGAGTCTCGGCTAATTAAGATGATCTTACCTTACTTCGCACAAACTCTCCAGTTCTTTTTAATTGCTTACACAATGTGTTGGTTGGGAATTCCAAATTTTTCCCATGCTAGGAATAAAAATATTCTTAGGGCTCATAAAATGATCTTCCCTTAATAAAAGAACAAAAAGATCGCCCACTAAACAAAATACTTAGCCTGGGTTCAACTTGAAGAATTGAAAATATTTGTGTTATCTTGGTTTTCAATAGGAGTTGCCCTGTGGGATCAAATCGCTATTTGTCAGGGCTAATATCCCCACCTCCTGTTTAGCCAGAATCAGATGTACCGGAGAAAAGGAAAAGGAAAATAAAGAGGGAAAGTCAAGCCTATTGCACCTGGCCCATTGTGTAATATCCCACGCTGGACTGCGAGGTGGGAATTTCTTCTTGCCCCTCCCTCCACATGTGATCAATTTACATCCTGGAACATGAGACTTCATTTCCTTGTATCTTTTTTGTTCTAGCTCACACAGCTTTAAATGTTAGTCATGCTCATAAAATTATCTAATCCTTCCTCGAATCCTACTCTCCCCTGCCTCAGCAGCCCCCTGCGGTAGTAAAGGCTGCAGGTTGACTCTGCTGGTTGGGTTGAATACGAGTTGGTTGATTTACATCTCCTTTTCCCCTGTTTATTTATATTTTCTTTCTTCCAGTGGCAATGATGTGCCCTGCTCCTATTTGGAATAAGCTTTAAAATAAATAAATAAATAAATAAATAAACAAACAAATAAATAAATACATTTAATTTTTAAAATCCCCTGGAAGTCCCCTTTGATCTTGGCTAAACGGGCGTGTTTGAGAATTTTGTGGTCCCCAACACTAACTGAGAAATATACTCTGAAAGGAAGTGAACAAACGAAAGTGGCAGTGGGGGGCGATAGAGAGCTGAGAAACTTACCTAGAGCAACCTTTCCCAAAGTATGTTCCCACATCCACTACTCCTGATGACTTACTGTAAAAGAGCTCCATAGTCAGAGAAGAGACTCGCGCCACACCCCTTTGAGTTTCCAGCTCGTAAGTTAAAGGCTCTGAGAGCTCGGCAACAAATATAAAACTGCTGGTCACGTTTGTTTAATCCAGTGTTTCCCAAACTCATTTGTCCTTGGAGCTCCATCTTTTGGGTCGTATATTAACTTCTTGCCGAACAAATGCTTCAGCAATACTGCCTAGACCATTGAGGCAACATACCTTCTTCTATATAAGCATTTCAATCACCAGTCGCTGCTCTGAACTCTGTAGTTCTAGAGGCTGAGAGTCAATGTGCCATAGGGGAAGGGCACAGAATTTGGAGTCAGAAAATTTTGGTGTTCGCCTAGGCCGCAAGATGAAGTCGTTTCTTAAATTGCGACACAGCTCACCAAGATTCATAACAGATTGGGTCAAGCAATGAAGCAAATGGTCTTGGGGAAAAGCAAAGCGTTATTATAGTCTACTCTTCATACGACGCTTAGACTATGTTATCTTGGATTCTTTACTACTTGTATAATTTTATGTTATTAGTTAGGGGAGAGTTATCATGGGCACAAATAATTCGCGAATCTCAATGCCTTTATATAATAAAAGTCTTGGCTTTATAACACTGTTCATTTCAGATGTTTCTGTTTAGGTAAGTCTCTTGCGTGGTTCTTCTCAGAGACCAAGGTCGTTTCTATCTTGTGACTCTATCCTACTGTGGCTTCAAGGTCACCCTGGTACCGTCCAGCCAGTAGCCATCAGGGGAAACAGGAGATCATGGAGGAAAATACAAAATGACTTAGGGCCTGGAAGTGACATACACCACTTCTTCTCCCATTCTACTGGTCAGAACTGGTCGTGTGACCCTCCTCAATGTAAGGGGCCTTGGCAATGTGACATTTCTGTGCCCTGGGAGGAAATGAAATAGCCGCATAAATACATAGCATTGTCTCAGGCGCAAGGCTGGATTCCCAACTGGTTTATGAGCCTCTCCATTCCTAACATCTGAGCCCTAGCCCCCAGTAAATGTTAATACTAATAATGAGCCAATTTAAGCAAGTTTGCTTTTCTCCCTGAATTATTTACAATGACCTCAGTCCGTTAAAGTTTGGGACAAAGATCTTCCAAGTCACTATGCACAATTCTAGACAAATCATAAGGCAAATACTCTGGTGGAAATGCGGTCTGATGAGGGAGAGAGAACCCACATAAGTAGATCTAAACACCAACTACAGACTCTGCCAAACGTTCAGAACCAACTGCTGCTGTGCAGAGGAAATATAAATCTGTAGAATGAGAAAGGCAGGAAAGGAAGGGGGGTAGGCTGGATGTCTGAATGAACTGGAGCCAGGAGGAGATCATCAGAGAAGGCTAACCTCTATACAGTATTTTTCAATAGCATATAATTTTCCTACTTATAAAAGGGACACAATTTGGAAACAGGGAAAAGTACAAAATATTTTTAAAAAACCATCTGTAATCCCAATACCTATCCACACTCCCTACACATGATCTCCATGGAGATGATTATAATTTACTTTTTGGTATAGGTTTTTCCCATTTTTTTTTCTAAGCAACATTTCTGCCTATTTGACTCTCCCCCCCCGCCCCCCCCCCGCCTCCGACCCCATATCACACTCTAGAGATTCTGTGGTTCCTTTTTCAAAATCTCACCAATACAGTCTAAACAGCTCCCAGTATTCAGAACATGGCTTTGAACGGGCTGTATACTCAACTATGGTTGGGCATACATTGCTTTTCATTTTTCCTTCTCATAGAGGATGGTGTGAACATCTCTTTGTACACATCTCCTACTATTTGGCCCTCTAAAAGGATTGTAAGAAATGGGGACCAACATCTGTTGAAGTCTAACACGTGCGGACCCTGAATTAAGTTCCTTCCATGCAAGATCTCATTCATTCAATCCTTAGAACAGCTGTGTTGCCATTGCTATCAGTGACTTAGGTCCAATAGCTTGCCCCACAGGGCACAGCTGGCATCATGCAGAACTGGAATTTGAACCTGGACTGGCTGACTTCGGAGTCTCTGCCCAATCCACTGTGAGAATACTCTGCCCCAGGAGCCCATGTACATTCTCACTAGCAGATTAACCTCCATGGAAAGTTGACAGGGTAATGGATATGGCTGGAGAAGAGGCATGTATAATCAGGAGGAATGGTTTATGTGATGGCTTAGAGAGGAGAGAGGGTAAAGTTTTATGAGGGATAATAACTTTTGCCAGGTTGAAGTAAAAAAAAAATATATGAGCTAGTACGTTCAGGGAGGAAAATTGGTTTCAAAGGAGGGTCTCCAAGCCAAATTTCAGGAGTGTTTAAAAATTATTTAAGGAGACAATGGGAGTGCCTGTCCAGTCATACAAAGGGGAGTGATGTCAAAACAATACTTGATAAAGATGTACTTTGTTTCATTCTTTGATTTAGGAAACTGGCTTTGGCTTGTGCAATGAGATAAGATCCAAGTTTCAGAGGTCCTCTTGGAGACCTTTTGTCATAATTTTCTTGCAGTCTGACATGTTCTCTGTGGGAATGCAACTTTCTTCACAGTAGCTGTAGAATTTGAAGGAAGACTGAAAGGCATGACCTTGGATGCCCCTTCCAGTTCCAGGCTCCATACACGGCCTCTTCTCTGAATGCATTCCAAATCCCAGATGGAATCAGGACAGGAGCAATTGCTGACAAGAGACAAGAATGTTGACCGGGGAGATATCAGGGCAGAGGGTAGCATCATGGTTGTGATCACAAGCTCTGTCCTCAGACTACCTGGGTACAAATAGTGACCTCACCATTTACTAGCCATATGACTTCATGTCACGTATCTATCTTCTCTGTGCCTCAGTTTCCTCAACTGTAAAATGGGGTAATAATAACAATATCTGTCGTGAAGGTTAAGTGAGTAAAAACAAGTAATGCATGTTGGCTATTATTATATCCACAAGGTGACGCATGATCACCTGCTAATTTCTGCAGTTGGTCCTCTATCCCCAGCTCTTGGAACACTAGGTCCTTGGTAGATATGTGTGGATTCAAACTGGGAGTCCAGGTTTTCCTAGGTCGGGCAACTCTTGCCCCTGTGGAACAAACATCTCTTACTGCACCTTCTAAACATCAGTGCATACGATCACAACAGACTACCCCAAGGAAAACTTTGGCTTTCCTTTTCCTTTCTCAACTCTCTGGACAGTTACAAGGAGTCCCAAAGCCAGCACTGGCTCTTTATGAACCACACAGGTCAATGTCCCTTCCCTTCCTCTCTCGTCATTCACTGCTCGGATCCTCTCTGCTCACACGCAGGGGCACATGATTTAACCTCTCTGCTCCTTTCCTTTTCTTCCATTTCTTGTCATGTCATCTTGGTGGTGGTGGAGGTTGAAGTGGGGACCCAGGGCCTTTCTCTCTTTGTTTCCTCCTTTAGTCATAGTGATCAGATCGAATTGGACAACTTGAGACCCAGCATCGTCTATGTGTAGAGTCTTGAAAGTGCCCCCCAAAGCCTGCTATAGAAATTACTCAAAAGTAGCCGTCTACCATCGTGAAAACCTAAAACTGAAGTTGATCTTTCTAGAAGTTAGCATTTGAGATAATGTATAAATTGATCAATGACTTTTGAACCAATTAATAAAGAATATTAAACTTAAAATGATAATTCTAAAATGCACAATAGTCTGCTACACTATGGGTTAAATAGAGCTTTAAGGGTAGTCTGGGAACCAAGTCCTATGGGTGACATTGTTTCTATGGGAAAATGTACTCTGAATTCCAGACAACCCATTTACCCACTAACTTTTGGGAAAGGACCCTTTGGTAAGTTGGAGACTGACTAAAAATACCAAATATTTTCATGTATTTTTTATCAATGTATTAAAAACACATTTTTAGGTTTTATCTTAATAGACTGAAACAAATTCTAGACTCTTCCATGAGTTGATTTCCTGACCTCTGAAGCATAATTAAAAGTAGGTTTGTGGATTTTCTGCAAAGAAAGGGCCTGGCTCTTTTAATTAGCTTAATGTACGTAAAATCAATTATTTTGAGACGGTAGACAAACAAAATCATTCATATTGTTGGCAGGTTTGCACAAATGATTTCACAAGGGTAAATCATTTTCAGGTTACATAGGACAGATGCATGCGGCCTATGTGAGAACGTTTGGAAGTATTCTGGACTCTTTTTTTCAAAGGCACACACTGCACGTGCAATCAATTGGAATCTGTTTCTTCAGTTATTTCTTTATTACCCACCCAGTAATGATGGCTGCCTCCTCGCAGGGCAATGTGACATTTTTATGTTATCAAGTGGTCTTTCTTTTGACCATTTTAGAAAAGACACAATATCTTCCCTTCACCATCGGAAGTCAGCTTCCCTGTGAGGTTTTACACAGGAGGATGAGTTGAGGAAATACATTTATAGTATTTCAAACTCATGTTAACAGAACTCATTTTAACAGAAACAGAAAAGCTGTAGGTCACGGAGTAGAAGGGACCCAGATCTGGCCACAAGACCTGAGTTTTGGCCCTGACTCTTGAACTGAGTCACCTCAGACCCTGTGTCTGCACGACGAAGGCTTTGGCATCTTGCCTTGAAGTTCCTTTCCAGTCTTATGTTTTGTGTCAGGGGTAGCTAATAATGTAAGGATTGGGGTGATGCTTTCTTCCAAAATCTTGTCTTTCCACTCACAGCAGTTTAGTGGGGAGCAGACAGAGGCTGCCAATATCACAATAACTTTTTCTCCACTCACATTAACTTTAAAATGTATTTTAACAAATAGCAGGGGGGCGCCTGGGTGGCGCAGTCGGTTAAGCGTCCGACTTCAGCCAGGTCACGATCTCGCGGTCCGTGAGTTCGAGCCCCGCGTCGGGCTCTGGGCTGATGGCTCAGAGCCTGGAGCCTGTTTCCGATTCTGTGTCTCCCTCTCTCTCTGCCCCTCGCCCGTTCATGCTCTGTCTCTCTCTGTCCCAAAAATAAATAAACGTTGAAAAAAAAAATTAAAAGAAAAAAAAAACAAAAAACAAATAGCAGGTTAGGTGTCTGTGAATAATAATCAATATTCTCCAAACTTTCAGTTTTCTTTCTTTCCCTTTCTTTCTCTTTCTTTCTTTCTTTCTTTCCTTCTTTCTTTCTTTCTTCTTTCTTCTTTCTTTCTTTCTTTCTTTCTTTCCCTTTTATGTTACCCTTCCTCCCTCCCTTCCTTCCTCTCTTCCTTCCATCTTTCCTTCTTTCCTTCCCTTGCCTTTAAAAGGCAGACCAATGGATTTGGCTCGGGATCAGCTCTGCAGGTCAGGATCTAACAAAGGGAAATCCCCTATGTGTTGGAACTTTGCAACTCCAGAGATGGGCCGTTTATGAAAGCTGAAGTACCGCTGGGGTGAGCCAAGAAGCCACTTGTGATCCCTGCCAGTTGTCCCCAGTCCAGACCATTTCACAGTGAAGGGCTCCGCCGTCCTCCCGCCTCCAGCTGTCCAAACCCAGGAGACGCAGCACCTGCCGCTGAAAGCCGTAACAGCCTGTGGACATGGCTGCCTGGGAGGTCACGCTTTCTCTTTTGCGTGGGCAAAACTGCCCTTTCCTTAACTGCTAGTATTTTTTCCCCGGGCTTTGGAGGTCTGACTATCGGAAGATTGCTTTCGGACATTTAGTTTCCCCCATGTTAGTGTTTGTTAACTTTTAAAGCCCAAGATGAATGGGAGGAGGGATGGGGCAGCGGGGCAGGATTGGGAGGGGAGTGGGGGGGGGGGGGGGGAGGCAGCTAAGCCAGCGTAGGCTGGAGTGGGATGGGAAAGGGTGGAGATAAAGCAACGAAGAAATGGCCAAATGAAAGAACAGCACAAAGCAGCAGGCAGATCAGCAAGCCAGACAAAATCTTTACGGAGTGCCTACCGCTTGTAGGTGTTGTGTTAGGCGCAGGCACGTTCCGGTGGACAGCGCAGCCGTGTCCCCACCTTACGGAAACTTACAGTCCGGGGGGGGGGGGGTGGGGGGGAAGACATTAGACAAATAATTCAGTGTGTTAATGATTAATAATTGAATTAAAAACTTGAACAGTTACAACTGTGATACAGCTGCAAGGAAGAAATTTAAGGGACGGCAACCGAATCCAGGAGGCGACCAGGGTGGTGTTCGACGCAAGTTGGGTATTTTTACAGCATTTTTTTCAAATAGAAATCTGAAAGTAAACTGTATTGCAATATGATGTATGTTTTTTTTCCAAACGAAACCCAAGCACACATCCTGCTCTGCCCCACCCTACACCCCCACACGGGAAGCTCCCGCCCTCATCTCAGAATCAGCCTGGGTGTTCTGTGGTTTTACTACATCCTGAGAGCTCTGCTGTCCGGCCCCTTCCTCCACCCACCACGGGTTTTTGTGGGGCGCCACCTAGAGTTTGACTGTCGCATTGCCAAAACCTAGGATATTTGCTTTTTTTTTTTTTTGAAAATAAGTAAATAATCAATTAAAAAAAAAACAAATGAAAGAATGAGTGAGCAAAGAGGCAAGCAAATACACAAACAAGACAAAAACTTCCATTCACTGTCCTTGGCATCCAGAGTGAATTTAAAAGACTCCAAGTTTTCTAGGAAGAATGGCTTTCTCTAGGCTCCTTCCAAGATTTGTTTTGCAAAGCTGCCAAAGGGAATTATAGACAATGAATTGGAAGTAACAAGTCTCATGGTGACACCCAAAGTGTTTTAGATCCAAACCTCAGAGCTAGAAGGTTCCAAGAAGATGCCTACGGTTAAATCAAATGTGTCCTGTTTTTACTAATAACTGCCTGATAATTTATCGAACAGTCTGTATTACAGAAATACCTGTGGCATTAAGACAAAACCGACTGTTGTGATTTATGGGGTGGGCTAATATTATGGCTTTTAAGGAAATGAAAAAAAATGCATGAGGTTTGTCATTTTTAAATCACCTTAAGGCAAGACACCTAGCACTCTCGGTTACCACATTCCAAAGAGCCCGATAAGAACAGCCACGCTCATTTCAAAGGTGTTCTCACATATATAAAGATAGAGATGGAACTGTGCCTTCCTCCTCGTGCTAGACATATCCTTTCTCTCCCAAAAATTGCCCCAAAGGAAAAAAATTCGGATAAGGAAAACTCACATTCATCCCTCCATTCACTCGTTTTATTGAGGCATTTGTTTAGCACGTACAGTGGTGATGTAGAGAAGGTAGAAGGATTCTGCCCCAGGGTGCTTATTGTCTAGTCACATTAGGTTGACAGGAGATGCCAAGAAAGTAGATATGACAAGAGTGAGCTATTTCTCAACACTGTCTAGAAATGAGAAGCTTGGGGTGGTGACACATTACTAAGGGGGCCCCTGTCCAGTTTGGAGGGGACAGAGAAGGCTTCTCCTAGGTTAGCGTGCTATGTCTTCAGGTACCAACTTCTTGGAAGGCGAAGTTAAACACAGACATATTTATAAACACAGAAAGATGAAGGTATCACTTTCCCGGAAAACTTTTCCGCCTAAGATACAGAGCCAAGACAGAAAAACATAATGAAAATGAATATTACTGGGATATAAATTCCAGGAGTATAGGGACCATTTTGATCGTCGTTTTGATCTTGTTCGCTCCTATACAGCTCTGTCACTTTCGTAATGTCTAGTAGACAATAGTACTCAATAAAAATAGTACTCAAGGGGCGCCTGGGTGGCGCAGTCGGTTAAGCGTCCGACTTCAGCCAGATCACGATCTCGCGGTCCGTGAGTTCGAGCCCAGCGTCGGGCTCTGGGCTGATGGCTCAGAGCCTGGAGCCTGGTTCCGATTCTGTGTCTCCCTCTCTCTCTGCCCCTCCCCCGTTCATGCTCTGTCTCTCTCTGTCCCAAAAATAAATAAACGTTGAAAAAAAATTTTTTAAATAGTACTCAATAAAAATTTGTCGAAAGCTGGTGGGATGCAGAAATCCTGTTGCACGTAGTAAAAAATTACCACGTGTGTATTTCAGTGATCTATAGTTTAGCGCAAGTTGGTTTATTGGCATGCTTTCTTAAAAGCCTTCATTGGCTTTCTGTTTTCTGCTTGACCAAATTTCAATGCTTCTACCTATTTTTTCAATCTAATTGATCAGATTTCAATGCTCTTTGCTATTTTTTTTTGTTCCCACTTATTTTTAATTTGCCCACTTCAATTAAATGGTTTCCTGCGTTTCCAAATTTGTTTTCTTCTGTTCTCCAGTAGAATTGCCATTTGCCATTCACGTTGGTTTGTTTACAGCTGCACTACCGTCTTGTTCATTCCCACCTGCAAACATTCACCGGATTCCTTCTTCTTTTCTCTTCCCCTCCACCCACCCCTCCTTCTGATCTGTTGAAATTCTCAACATTCTTCAAGAACCATTTTGAATTTACCTTGCTTTCTCTGACTAATCCATTCTCTCTCTCTCTCTCTCTGGGTGTTTTGATTTCAAACTCACGTAAACTCTACAGTCTATGTCACATTAATGAGTCTTCCTTATATAACCCCCTTACATCTTTCACTTTTATGGGTGTTAGCCTTACCTTCTCAACTAGATTCTAAACTCCTAACAGTTATGCTTTATGCCTTGTTATTCATGTATACAAAATACCCACATGGCTGGCACAGCGATCCTAAATAAGGCAGTGGGGGGAGATAATAATGCTTGGAAAGCTGGGTCCATTATGGAAAATCTGGAATTCTAGGTTAAAAGACTGACATTAGCCTTTAGGCATAAATAAGAGCATGTTCTACCATATCAGTCAAAGGAAAGGCAAGCTTTTCTGAAAAAGATCTTTGTCTCCATAGATACTTCACCATTATCAACCAGTCATTATGAAGTAGTTACCAATCATTCATTATGAAGAAAAATCATGGAGAGGAAAAAACTTAGGAAATATCTTCTCTGGTTTTTAGCATCTTGGTTTCCATGTTCCATAGAACAGTTTCCTGTTTCTGTTATTGAAGAAGATTGAGTCTGGTGGTCTCCATGAGGTTTCAAATAAGCTGTGTTCTACCCAGGGTTTGGACAGCACTGAAGTGGCTGATAATAGCTACTCTTTTTTTTTTTTTTTAATGTTTATTTATTCTTGAGAGAGACAGAGCATGAGCCAGGGAGGGGCAGAGTGAGAGAGGGACACAGAATCCCAAGCAGACTCCAGGCGCGGAGCTGTCAGCACAGAGCCTGATGCGGGGCTCAAACTCACGAGCGGTGGGATCATGACCTGAGCCAAAGTCAGCCACTTAACCTATTGAGCCACCCAGGTGCCCCTGATAATAACTACTCTTGACTCCAGAAGCTTTGGGAAGAAATGATAAAAGAATGAAAAATAAAATAGTATTGCACTTATGGAATCTCTTGTTTGATGAACTCTTCTCTCGAGAGGCAAAAATTTCATTAAGAAATTTCTTTTATACAAATCAAAACCACACTCGGATGCCACCTCACGCCAGTCAGAGTGGCTAAAATGAACAAATCAGGAGACTATAGATGCTGGAGAGGATGTGGGGAAACGGGAACCCTCTTGCACTGTTGGTGGGAATGCAAACTGGTGCAGCTGCTTTGGAAAACAGTGTGGAGGTTCCTCAAAAAATTAAAAATAGACCTACCCTATGACCCAGCAGTAGCACTGCTAGGAATTTACCCAAGGGATACAGGAGGACTGATGCATAGGGGCACTTGTACCTCAATGTTTACAGCAGCACTCTCAACAATAGCCACATTATGGAAAGAGCCTAAATGTCCATCAACTGACGAATGGATAAAGAAATTGTGGTTTATATACACAATGGAATACTACGTGGCAATGAGAAAGAATGAAATATGGCCCTTTGTAGCAACGTGGATGGAACTGGAGAGTGTTATCTTAAGTGAAATAAGTCATACAGAGAAAGACAGATACCATATGGTTTCTCTCTTATGTGGATCCTGAGAAACTTAACAGAAGCCTATGGCGGGGTGGGGGTGGGGGGGAGAGGTTAGAGAGGGAGGGATCCAAAGCATAAGAGGCTCTTAAAAACTGAGAACAAACTGAGCGTTGATGGGGGGTGGGAGGGAGGGGAGAGTGGGTGATGGGCATTGAGGAGGGCACCTGTTGGGACGAGCACTGGGTGTTGTATGGAAACCAATTTGACAATAAATTTCATATTTAAAAAAAAAGAAATTTCTTTTAGAAATTTTAGTAACTTCAAAGGTAAGTGCTTTTATAAACCCAACTTCCATGTGGGGCAATGCAATAAACCAAGAGTGGCATCCTTAGACTCAGAGAACTTAAACAAGCAGAAACTAAAGGAATGTATTTAGCAATTAACTGGTTTTTGCATTCAAACATTTAGGCAATGTTTCATTTGCCTAATGAAACAGCAGTATTTCATTTTCCCCCTGAAATGTGGGATTTCTTTGTCTGGCCTAGCTTAATAGCTATGTCAGAAAGTAGTCAAGCCACATTATTCATGGATTCTGTAATTGCAAATTTTCCTACTCACTGTAATTTGCTTGTAACCCTAATATCAATAGTCACAGCCCTTTTACAGTTATTCACCAACATGGACAGATTGACGAAAATGTTGAGCTGCCCAACACATACGTTCCTAGCTGAGGTTGAATAGGATGATGCTCTGCCCTTTTGTTTCAGCTCCCATGGCAAGAGCAAAAATAATGTCCTTTATGTGATCTATTGAGTGCCATGTGTTTGCATTCCTGCTGAGGGGCTCCCAGAGTCCTATTTACCTAGAACTGCGTGTTAAGAGCCAGACAGGAAGCTGGAAGACCAACTTACAAATGATCTGCTTTTAGTTTTAGCCTATTCCCAGGCATTTTTTTTTTTTTTTTTTTTTTTTGGTCAAAAATCTGGCCCTAGAGTTATCACGTGGCAGGCACTGTCCTAAGCTCTACACACATTCAGCTCATTTAAGTATAAACGGCAGCAAAACAGTCCTACTTTCAACACCCAATCCCAAGCACGGAGTCCTGAAAATTGTCCAACCTGTCCTTCAGTTTAAATGTAAACACCATATCCCAATTCATACAGAGTTCACAGTGCTGGATACGGAAGAGTAACTTATCCAAACTGTTGAACTTGCCCCACGCTCTCTCCTCAAGTGGGAAGCATTAGTCTTGGCCTCCAAGGAAACCCACCTGGCTGTGCCCTTGGCTATCAGAAAGCACTCCTCTCTGAAACCTTGTCTCTCAGATGGCCTCTGGCATGGCTATGGACAGTCATTCACAGACCCAGCCCAATCCACTCCTGTGTGGAGAGCTGAAAATGGACTTCAGATTCTGCTGACATAGGGGCAGAGGTTTTTGGTTTGGCATGGAAGGGAAACATCTAAAAATTAATCATAGCCTTTTCACTGAGAAAATTAGACCCCAGTTAGCATCTCTCCTTAGCCTCCTTATTCTCAAAGAATGAATGACCCCTCCCTGGCCTTGCGTCCTGTCTCCAAAATGTCTCTGCCCTCGTCTTACCTCCATAGCACATACTTGTCAGGAGCAGGAAGAAAACTCACCCCACTTTGCTTGCTTTTCAGAAAGTTGTCATGTCTTCATTTTCAAAAACCTTGCTTTCTTCTCCGTTAGTGGATACAATGAAGCCTCATCTCTTATTTGAAGGGAAAAACGAGAGGTTAGGTAGACCCCGAAAATAAGGAGAAATCGCACTTTCAATCTCAGAATCTCTGTTTACTGAGCACTGCTGGGGATATTAATCATGAGGGCTTATTTTCCAAAGAACATCAGAGCACATCTGGAAATTTAAAATAACAGGAGGGTTCAAATCAACTGACGTTTTCCAGAGAATTCCTTGAGATAATTAACAAGATGCTGCCCACAGAGGCACAGAGAAATCCTGACTCTGTTCTGCCTAAACAAGCCTTAAAAAAAAAAAGTATCAAAATTCACCTCAAATAGTTGGGTTTTTATTAACTGCCCTCTCTCGAGTAGATCCACACATACAACTGAAATCTGCCTTCCTTAGATTTGTTTCATTTGATTTGCTTTTATCCGAATGGAATTGACAAGTGGCTATTTCTAAGTGATCTTTTTGACACTACATAATTCTCACCGCCCAAGTTACCGTGAGCCCTAAGAAAGGAGGCTCTTTGCTGTGGGAGACAAAGATGTGGAGACTGCATCTCTCTTGAGAAATACTCCGATTAGGTGGCTCTCACCGAAGAGCCAAGGTCAAAATCAACTCTGGATTAGGCTCTCCCATGACAAGAGGGAGGCATTCTTCTGGAGAAGATCTTCTTTGTTAGCAAGATGGCTGTTAGAGGGTGCAAAGGAAGAGAAAGGAAGTGACTTCAACCTTTTCCTTATCTCTGAGAAGCCATGATTACTCCTTGTGGTTTGGTACAGACAGCTTGTCAAGAATCGTGGATTTAGGCCAAATGGAGGCAAAAGTAGGGAAAGAGCCAACTTTGGTCTTTGCAGCTCCCTCTCTTCTCTTCCCCTTTCTTGCTCTCTCTCCCCGTCGTCCTGCTCCACGAGGTACCCGGAAACCTCTAGAAAGTTGGCAACATGCTCTGGGTCCTGGAACACTCTTTGAGTCATTTGACTTGAGTATTACAAGTTGAATTGTTAAAGTTCATATGATGACATCCTAACACCCAGTGCCTGAGAATGTGACTATTTTGGAAATGGGGTCTTTGTAGAGGCACTCAACTTAAAATGAGATTCTTCAGAGTAGTCCCTAGGATAATATGACTGGTATCCTTATGAAAAGCAGAAATGTGGAGGCAGATACGTATACAGGAAGAACATCGGGTGCACACAAAGATAGCCATCAATAAGCCAAGGAGAGAGACCTAAAACAGATCTTTCCCTCATGGCCCTCAGAGGGAATCAACCCTGCTGCCATTTTGATTCAGACAGCCAGCCACCATAGCTGTGAGACAATACATTTCTGCTGTTTAAGCCAGTCAATCTGCGGGACTTTGTTATGGCGGCCCTGGCAAACTGATGCACTGGGCTTCACACTTCCACTTGCTGTACGTTTGGTTCCCAAAGTGTGAACCTCCAATCTGAGGGACACTTGGAATTCTTGTCAGGGTCTCAAGATTTGTAGAGCCATTTTGTTGTTAATTTAAAGCCCAGTAAATATGCTCTGTGAATAATACACACAGATTGCTCGGTGATGGTCCTTTGCATTCCTTTCTAGATTAAACCCCATGGCTGTCTACCTCTCCTCACTTCGTTCTAGCTGTACTGATCCGCTCATTTCCTGGAAGGAAACCTGTTTTCTCACCTCAGAACCTTTGTACATGCTGTTCTCCTCTCCTTGAAATACCCTACATATGCCAAGTGTTGGCCAACTGCCACAGATACTTTAGTCTTGGCTGAGTTGCCACATCTTCGGGGAGGTCTTCCCTGAGCTCTGCCAAAATCGAGTTAGATACCCTTCCTATGTGACCCCACAGCACCACACCACGTGCTCGCTTCTCTTCTATCAGTAAACAGATTCTTTGGCGATCATCCCTCTACTTGGTCACCTCACTCACTAGACTGGGCAAGGGCGTGTTTTGTGTTGGATCTCATATTCACAGCACCAGGCTCAGTGCCTATCACAAAATTCGTTTTTACACGTTACAATAATGCATCAAAACATTGTGCTTTGGTGAATTTTCATGGCCAATAAATATGAAACTACTATATTAGGAATCCTTACCTTTTTTACGCTGAGAAGCGGTCCTCAGCCTCAAAAGTTTGGAAACCATTTCTCTAATCTAGAGGTCCCACAATGGTGGCCCAAAGGCTTTGTCCAGCCGGCAGATGCTTTGGTTTGGCTGGTGCTCCAGACATCTCTGGATGTGGACAGCTCTCCCCGGGGTATATGTGCTTACAGTCACCGTAGGCTCCCCATTCCCACTGCGGGCCATTCACTCTTTCCTCATTAGTGTTACCTGTCTGGCCTCTGAGGCAGTGGTTCCTCGAAAAAGTTCCCCTAGATTCTTCATCAAAATGTATTTTCCTGATTGTCCCCTCCTCAAGTGTACTAACTTAATTGAAAATAAAATTTAAGAGGTTGTCTCCTTCAGAAAAAAAACCCATATCCTATCCAGAACCTACGAGGAGAATTATTTGGGGTATAGATGAGCAGGGGATTTTTCCTAAAATCGTCTAAAATGAAACACTCAAAGGAAGGTTAGTGGTTACTCCCCTAGAATTTTACCTTGTCTCGTAGAAAGGATGCAAGACTTGAAAACAAATTAATTTTTTAGGGGCGCCTGGGTGGCTCAGTCGGTTAAGCGTCCGACTTCAGCTCAGGTCACGATCTCGCGGTCCGCGAGTTCGAGCCCCGCGTCGAGCTCTGGGCTGATGGCTCAGAGCCTGGAGCCTGCTTCCGATTCTGTGTCTCCCTCTCTCTCTGCCCCTCCCCGGTTCATGCTGTGTCTCTCTCTGTCTCAAAAATAAATAAACGTTAAAAAAAAAAATTAAAAAAAAAAAAGAAAACAAATTAATTTTTTAAAAAAACTTTCCTTTTTGGACACTGTTGGAGACACTAACAAGTACAGGAACAGCCAAATCAGGAGGAAATTGCGGAAGTGGACTGGGTAGAAGGCTCCACATAACCCCTAGTTAAAATTGTCAATCTCTAGGCAACAGAACATTAAATCACTGAAATTTTTTCATGATTATGAACCCTCTTTCTGATCTCTTTAAACAACTTCAGAAAAGGAAAAAGCTAATTTCATCCTAGAATATATCCAGATTGCTCTGGGTTCATGCTGTGATAGGGTTTAAATCCAATAGAACTGCTTTGTGTATTTATTTTGGAGACTCTCAAAAGAAAAAAAAAAAGTGCTACGTAGCTCAGGCTGACAACCAGGACACGATAATGCAGGGCCCTTCGAAGTGGAAGAAAAGTCCCCACTCAAAAAGAATGTCTGCCTTCTGCACAATTCTCTCTAGAGTTCCCCCATCCCCCACTCCCGCCCCCTTCCGTATAAACTTCTCAGAGGGACACCTTCGGTGACCCCGGAAAGTGCCGGTTCATATGTCAAATGCAGCTTCTCTTCTGACCCCACTTCTGATCCTGCTTTCAAGGCTGACACATTTCTGTTCATAGTTACCCTTTCTTTCCTCTCCTTTTGCCAGTTTTTAGTCCAATATGCCAATTGTCCTACACTTCCATGACTTCAGACCTTAAACATTTTAACCAGCAGTAGAGAATTCTGTAGAGCCCTTTCTGAAAAACCCAGTCTATAATCTCCTCCCTTCCCCCCAGCCAGTTCACTGGGGCAGTGATTTCCTCAAAGAATTCCAACAAATTAGTTAGGCACGACTCCCCTTCCTGAAATGATGTTAGCTGTCTTTAATCAAGCTTGCTCTTCCAACTGTTCTCGATCTGATACCTTAAAGTAGTTACAGAGTCCTTCCCCCTAAATGAAGCTAGACTGACTGGCTTATCTTCTTATTCCTGGCATTCCCCACAAATACTGATACTGTTTCAGGGAGGGGGTGTGGGTGATGAAGAGGGAAAGGATTCATTAAATCTTTTAACTTCTCCTCGTCTTTTCAGAGACAGAGACTTTTTCCTTAAGCCCAAAGATAAACATGTAAAATCAGCATCCCGGAGAGAGGCCTCTCAAAATCAGTCTTGGTCCTTTAAAAATGTTAGTACATATTCTTGTAGCTATGTATATTTTAAGATACATATGTATCTCCACAACACCTCATGTGTGGTCATGATATCCATCACATAAACTTCTGCATTCTCCAAACCCTGGGATACAATTTCAAACCATATATAAACTGACTTTATACTGCACATATGCACCGCGCTGGGCCCTACCACGCGGATGCCATCATTATTTCCACCCGGTCTGATTCACAGTCCAAACCCAGGAAAGGGTCTCAAGGAAAAGACGTTTAGGACCAGGTTTCCAACTTGAAACTCTCCATGGGAATTTCCAGGAAAAAAAACTCTGACACTTCAAGGGAAAAAGAGTGAAGAAGGACCACAAACCAGAACCAAAACCAAACAAAAGGAGAAGCATTAAAAAGTTATGTGATGAAGCGGGATACTATAAAGTTTTTATTATGACTTGTTTGGAAAGAGCTTGTTTAACAAATGCAGTCACCCTCTATTCAAGCACAAAGCAATAAAAAATTTTATAGTCCACTATCACATGCCATAATGCGTATGGAATGGTTAAGCCCAATCAGATCTTGGAAAAGAACGTTTTGTTTGCTCTTCTAGGAAAGTTCGCCCTTTAAAAGAAAAAAAAAAAAAGTGAAGGGAGAAAGAAACCTCCACAAACTATGGGGATGGGGAATTGTCTGGAAAGTGTATCAACTGGGGAATGGATAAAGAAAGGGGAACTCTGTCTTTACCTGGAAGGAGAAAGCTAGTGAGGGAAATGAGGATTGTCTTCACCTATCTTGAGGGAAGTTTTGCAGAAGAGTTACTAACTTTCGAGTTCTGATGTGAAATAATGACGGAAGAACCAGATCCGACTGGTACGTGTTAGGGCGAAGGGAGGTAGGCAGATTTGACTCAGGAAAGAACCTTCTGAATGATAGCTTCTCACAAAGGCACGATCTGCCTTGGGAATTATTGAATTCCCTGTGTCTAGAAGCTCAATCAGAAGCAGTTAGCATCTAATATGGGTATCATGCACGTAAGGGGATTCCTGCAGCAGGTGAAGCTTGGATGAGTTGACCTCGATGGTACCTTCCATCCATATCTAGGTACCTGTGATTCTGAGATTTGCTTAAAATCCCAAATGGGTGATTGGAGACATTTCATATTCCCTGTAAATCTGAGCATGCATCAGAATAGGATGTTCATTAGAAAAAAAAAAATGAAAAAGTATAAATTGGTTCTCATTGTTTAGTGTTCCCTATGGAAAAAAAAAGGAAGTGTCAGAATAAAGTCTTTTTTGATCTCGGGTTTGGAGCACAGAGTTGTTTATTCATCACCCTTTTGTCAAATGTTTTCAAGTTGGAGATCACAACATGTTGAAAGGCTGTGGGGAATTCCAAACGGCTTAAAGAAATCAGAGCCCTCCCATTCTGAACAGAAATTTGATGTAAAGTGTATTAGTAGATTCTTTTCCTTCCACATTATCACCCCCGAATCTCAGTTTCTCCCAATCACACATCTGCCAAAGCCCCCCTTTCCTTTTGATGCTCCCTCCTTTGTTTTCACCTCCTGTGTCCTTCTGGGTTTGGTGCCTGCCTCCCATGGCATATTTTCCTTCTGAGATGAAACAAAGGAAAGCTATTCCGTAGCTCTCTCCTTAATAAGAGAGACCAAACAAGCTCACTGAAGGGATAAAGGATAAGAACGTTGGAGAATTGCTGAGCTAGTCTCATTATCTCACTCCCTGTTTATCCTCAAACTTGCCAACAATTGCCCAGGAACAGACTTCCTGCTCCATCGTTTAAAATGATCTCTCTTTCTTCTACTTTCTTGCCAAACTTATTTCATGATACAAGAGACTCTGAGACGGAAGAGGGCAGAGTAATAAGCCCAGGATGAATTTTATCCTTATTAAGTACCTTTCATTCCTCAGAATCCCCAAAGGCCTGACAATCTATATTTCATGCCCTCCTACCTCACCGCAGAAAGCTGGACTCCATGCCGTAAAGGGAAAACACAGTAAGAGCAGAGGTAAACTCTCTTCGAGTCTGATCGCCACTTCCATTATGCATTAGCATTTCTATGACACACTGTATTGGTCGATGTTATATTACTCAGTCTAGACAGGAGGGAGAGGAGGTCTTCCTGTAAATGGCATTTCCACACATTTTCCTGTCTCTACTGACTTTCCTTCTTGGGTCCCCTTTTTGGGTACTAAATTTTCGCTCTCGCATAGAATTCTTCTTATTTAAAAAAATTTTTTTTTGTTTAATGTTTTTATTTATTTTGAGACAGAGAGAGACAGAGCATGAACGGGGGAGGGGCAGAGAGAGAGGGAGACACAGAATCCGAAGCAGGCTCCAGGCTCTGAGCCATCAGCACAGAGCCCGATGCGGGGCTCGAACCCACAGACCGTGAGATCGTGACCTGAGCCGAAGTCGGACGCTCAACCGACTGAGCCACCCGGGCGCCCCGAATTCTTCTTATTTTTAAACCCATCAGAATCCATTTCAGGGAGAAGCTCTACGAGGAGGGCATCTTCTTCACAGAGCACAGAGCAAGAGCCATAGAGCGGAAGTGTCCTTTTGGAGTTTGTCATTACGTAGAAACATGCTATGATGTCAAATATTAAATGTAAATAGCGCATGACCCCTACCTTATAGGAGAAGATATCTCACCCGCCAAGCGAAGGAAAGAGAGACGCAGTGACTATACCAGTCTACCACTATCCATGGAAACATTCAAAGAGCTGATACATAAAGTGTGTGCTTAGCAGGTATCACCTGTTTTGCGTTTAATATCTCCTTTATTCCCCATAACAATCTTATGAGGCGACACTATATGATTCTCACCATGAAAGAAAAATGGCACTCAGTGAGATTAAGCAAGACACGCACATGCGAGGTCATGCCAATTCTTTAAGGAAGTGGAACCCACATTATTCTGGCTCCAGAGTCCATTTTCTGAACCACCAGTTTCTCTCCTACCTCAGGCGTCTCTTCAAGGATGAACATGAGGACAGACACCCTTCTATTTGAGTGGCTCCTTCTAACTGCTTCCACCTCTACACAGAGTTAATGCAGCCTTTCCCCCATCTCTATACGGGGTCAATGCAGTGACGGTGGGGGTGAGCCCCCACGCACTTGGGCTTCTCCGTTCCTGGCTGACTCCTGGCCAGTGGAATCTTCCTTCAGGGTTCACGCTTTTTTCACCGCTCTTTCCAGTTCAAGTTCATCCTTCTCTATAGAGTCTGTGCTTGAACTTGGGTGGGGTGGGGGTGGGGGGGGGAAGGCAGAGTGCAGCACAGGCATTCGTTTCTCGCTGAAAGGGCAGCTGTCCACTGAGTTCACAGAGTAACTTGAGTAGGTGTGTTACTTAATACGCCGCAAGAAAATGCCCACCCCGAGAGTCTAAAATTGTGGATTTCGGAGGCCTCCTGCTGCTGCTCGGCTGTCTTCCAAAGCCCCGCTGAATTGCTTCCTCTGCAAGCAGGACCTTCTGCCGGAGACGTTGGGGGAAATGTGGTTGTTGATCTGTGGCAAGAGGTGACGGGTGGCCGCTCTGCGACGGTGGGACGTTAAAATTGATCTGAAAATATTTTTTTCCAAAGGGTGAGTAGAGACTAGGTAAAGAAAGCAAGCCCTGATGTTCCTGCGCCTCTAGAGAAGGTGTGCTGGCTACCAACCAGCTTTCCACACTCAGAGACCTAAATCCTCTAAAGACTCCTTCTGGGAAGATCTTGGCCTGGGGATACTGGCCATGCCTGAGCTGGGCCTTCGCTGAGGTTTGGTTCCCCGGGACGCTTCACCCCGTCATACCTCGTCACCAGCATCAAGGAGGGGGCTCCGCCGAGAGCGTAACGGCTGCTTCTACGGAGGCGATTGCCTTTTCTCTCTTTTCTCGACGATAGCAAGCAAGTACCTCAAACGGTCTAAAACGTGACAACTTGGGGCCAAATTACCTTTGACCCAAGGCGCAGCAAACTTCGCCGAGTGACTTCTACAGCTCACCAAATGAAAACTCGTCACCATGGTGCAAGGTGGAAGGCAGCCCGCCAGCAGTGTGTTGCTTCCTGAGCTGGAAGAGCTCATCTCCTCCTAGAGACAGCAGGGGGGGCATTTGTAGAAACGTTTTTCTGGAGAAGCGTGGGATGTTTTAGTGGTACCTGATGGCAGGTATCCCCATCTCCGAGTTACAGATGAGGAAACCAAGGCCCAGGGTAACCCAGTGGATTAATTGCTGAGCCGAGACCAGATGGCTATGCTTTTGTTCTTTATTCAGGTGTCTGTTGTTTAGACCTTCGCGGAAATAGCTCTTCCTCGGGCCTAAGCTGTGTTGCGTTCTTACTGTTGCCGTATATTCCTGGGAGGCTGGGCAGCTGCTCCTGAGACCAGGCATTCATTGTGTAGGCTTCCTTTCTCAAGGATTTTTCTAGAGGACGGAGCCAGGCTCCACCTTCTGTCTTCGGAGTTGGCATCTGTTCGAACTACTAGGTCGCCGGGGAGGTTTGTCATTCTTTGGGGTTGCCCACCTTAGGATTTTTGGTGGAAGGCCATTGCGATGAACTCTCACAGGAGCCAAAACTGCTGTATCCTTGTTGTTTTCCAAGTTTCCGTACAGCTAGGACCCAAACGTCCACCCAGGCTCCCGCGATCGGATGCACCGAGTGCAGACTTCGAACCTGGGATCCCTGCTGCCGTGAGTGTGGATGGCAAAGAAGATTGTGGCCGTGGTGGCAGCTCAGGCTAATCAAGACCCCTCGCCAGCAGGGGCGGCAATGGCAGAAGCAGCATCTAGGGCTCGGAGCTGGCAGCCCAAGGATGTGGGTTGCAGAGTGCAGCAGTCATAGGCCGCCACGATGCCCTCACCAGAGCAGTCCGGCGGTTTGATTCGGGGCATTCCTCCTGGTTGGAGGATTCAGCCTCCTGTGCTCTACGTTACTTTGCCATTCCCTGAGCTACTGAGCAGCCTTTAGTAAATTCTTCCCATAGAGTGGCTCTCTACCCGCTGCTTACAAGGAAAACCGCTGCCTTGAAACAATCGAAACAAATTCAGAATAGATAAGCGTCTCGATTTCTTAAAGTAACAGAAATCACCTTAGAGTATAAAACTGTACCCTAGTATAGCCCACAGCCCGTGGCACTCGATAAGGCTGCATCACGAATAAAACCACACGTATTTACAGCTTCATGCAAACATATCTGCATAGACACATAAGCCTGTACATGTGTGAAAGTGTGTATGTGTGCCTATCTGAGTCCCCCAATGCAATATGTCACAGGACTGTGCAATATGCAATATTGCAAATGCAATTGCAATATTGCAAATGCAATTGCAATACTGCAATGCAATTTGCAATATTGCAATGCAATATGTCACAGTTAGGACTTTTAGCCCCAAAGCCAAACTTCAAATTCCCTTCTGTAGTTGTCAGACCACCCTCCTTCTCCCTATTCCATTGCTTTCTGTTCACTGCCTTTCTTTCCCAAAAGAATGTATTTGCTTTTTATTGGGCAGAACAGCATTCTCTTTCATTCGCATCCAATTTCAGCTGCGTTAATCACTGACACAAAATGAACTAAGACCAACGTGGGATACTCAGCCAACACCGGCCGCGGGGTGGCATTCATTTTGCAGCAGAAACGCGGAGCATGAAGCGAAATGTGAAATTGTTCAAAGGGGTGCGTGCACCGTGTACCCTCGGGGACATGTGCCGTAACTGTTAGGAAGCCTACGGTTCTGAAATCCTGGTTCACAAAGCACACACACTTTTGTGCAACAAGAAATCCAATCAGGCAGAGGAAACTGAAGCAAACTTCCCTGGGGTCGCCCCTTAACCAGTGCTTTCCAAAGCTCTTAGCCAAAGCACGGAAATGTTTTCAAAATTTGCTCCCCCTGCGGATAACATAATTGAATCACAATGACTGGGGGCTACACCGAGGCAGGTATTGCCATGTCTGATTTACAGATGAAGAAACCAAGGCCCAAGGTAACCCAGTGACTTAATTGCCGAGCTGCGACTAGAATCATGGGCTCCTGGTTCATTGTTCTTCCCCCGTTTCTTAACACTTCGTGGCTCTTCTTGCTTTTAGATGGTGATGTGTGGATCTCTCTCTATATATATCTATGTTTGTATAGGCATATATTTACTTATATTATGCATATATGTATATTGTGTATTTTTATATATTTGTTAAAATATTTAACATACACGATATATAAAATACTGTCATTAAAAGATTTACAGTCGAGGGAGAAGATGGAGAAATTGTCTGCACGTTCTTCTGAAAATAGTGAGTGACCAGCCTTCAGAAGAAACCAGCCATGAGGGGACCGGGAGGTGGAGGGGGGAGTTCGTCTTCGACATCTGCTTCCCTTTATAACTATTCTTGCGCCTCTTTCTTGAGGTAACTCCCATCCATCCTCTGTGGTTCAGTGTAAACATCCCTTCTTCTGGGAAGCCTCCTTTGATCCCCCTGTCTAGGTCAAGGTCTTTTTATTATGTGTATTCTTTTCTCACTTTGTCATTCATTATACATGAGTTGGTGTGACTGCTTTTATCTTTTTTTTTTGTTTTTTTTTTTTAATTTTTATTTTTTGAGAAAGAGAGAGAGCACAAGGGGGGAAGGTGCAGAGGGAGAGAATCTTAAGCAGGCTCCACACACAGCGCAGAGCCCCTCGTGGGGCTCCATCTCATGACCGTGAGATCGTGATCTGAGCCGAAATCAATATTTTTGCGGGGCTCCTGGGCGGCTCAGTCGGTTAAGCGTCCGACTTCAGCTCAGGTCATGATCTCGCGGTTTGTGAGTTCGAGCCCCGCGTTGGGCTCTGTGTTGACCGCTCTGAGCCTGGAGCCTGCTTCGGATTCTGTGTCTCCTCCTCTCTCTATCCCTCCCCTGCTCATGCTCTGTCTCTCTCTGTCTCTCAGTAATAAATAAACGTTAAAAAAATTAAAAAAAAAAGAGTCCAATGCTTAACTAACTGAGCCACCCAGGTGCCCCATTGTGACTACTTTTAATACCTGTTTTTTGCACATCAGCACATCCCTAGAACCTAGCCAGTGCCTGGCACAGAGAAGGTGCTTACTAATCTTTGCAGAAGGAGGGCATAAAAACACAAGGAGAGGCATTAATCAACAGGAGGTGGGGCTCCTCATCAGGGACAGGGTGGTAGATAAGATGGGCTCTGCAGTCAGAATACCTGTGTTTGATTTCCGGCTCTGAGATTTCCCGGCCAGGTGACTAAACACGTTGCTCGGGCGCTCTGTTCTTCGGTGGCCTCATCACTAAAATGTTGATAATGCAGTTACCTGTCTCACCGAGCTATTTGAGAATTAGTTGAGTTTATATATGTAAAGTCCTCAAGATACTGCCTGTTACATAACAAACGCTTAATAAATATTAACAGTGATTTTTTTTTTTTTTTTAACTAGGTGGAAAGAACGAGTGTGGGTGAAAACAGGTGTGCTGGTTCAACGGTGGGAAATTGAAGAAGATCCAATGCGATGATTTCTCTCTTCTGGGCAAGTTACAAGTTGAGAATGAGAGGCAGGTCGCGTGGCAGGGATCAGAAGTGGTACAGGCTGATTTGCTGCATAGAAACCCTGCCTACAGCAGTCCCATCGCGCAGGCCGCCTCTCGCCACTTTCCCGGGACCTGGCAGAGCCAGCTTTGCCTCCCCACAGGGTGAGCAGAGCCATTTTGCTAATGCTACTTCAAGAACGGAAGGGTCAAAAGCCTCGTGCATGGAGCACCTCAGAGCACTAATCTAATCGGTAATACCAAGGCCTGAGAATTGAATGAGAATACGGAGCACTCCAGATCTGCAAGTAAGAAATAGTTTTTGTGTTCTGGAAGAATCTGGCCCCTTCGCAGTAGTTCTTCGTTTCTTGAAGGGTTTAGGTTTTCTTGTATCCTTAGGGTGATCGCTCTGTTTCCTTAATGTGTGCAACTGCGGACATCCGCCCGTTGGGGCAGGCGAGCTAACCTGTCAGTGGGTAATGGATGTTTTCCTATTGCTCTGCTGAAGAGCATTAACTTAAGCCTTCACTTCAGCTCCGCAGATAGTTGAGACAACAGATGGCCTTTCTTGCAATTCTGAGGGAATTGCTGCATTAGGAGGTTCAGAAGAGTGGCTTCTATTTGTTGGTGGCTTAAAATAGACAAGGAGAATAAAGAACCATTATTGTTATGTATGCAGGGAGTGCAGTGGCTGGTGAGGGCTGGAGCTGGAGGGAAGGAGAGAAATCTTGGTCCAGTCGCCTTCTTGACCTTGCAGGATGCAGTAAATTTCAGCTACAGAGTAGAAGAGGGAAGCCAAGAGTCGTTCTGAAGAGGTCGAGTTCTATCTATAATATTTGCAGATGTTGAATATCCTTTTTGGGGACAGGACTGCCATCTTTTTTTCTTATGTTTATTTATTATTGAGAGACAGAGAGACACAGAATGGGAGCCGGGGAGGGGTCGAGAGAGGGGGAGACACAGAATCCGAAGCAGGCTCCAGGCTCTGAGCTGTCAGCACAGAGCCTGACACAGGGCTCGAACTCACGAACTGCGAGATCATGACCTGAGCCGAAGTCGGTCGCCCAACCGACTGAGTCACCCAGGTGCCCCAAGAACTGCCATCTTAAACAAGCATAACTAGAAGATGGACAATGCAAATCTGTTTTCCAGACTTACGCATTTGCAATGCGTAGTGATTCCATCAATAAAAAAAATACTTACAATCAAACTCTGGAACTTGTGCACTTTTTTCAGTGACAGTTTGGAGGCACATGGACAGGCTTGACATCACTTATCCTGCTTTCTGAGATTTGTATGACAAAGGGCCTTCCATCTTGAAGCAAACAAAATCATACCACCTTCAATATACATGTACTTTGCTCCTGTTCACCCATGGCATTCTGACATTCACCATAATAAGAAGTATTCAGCTTCACATAAGACTAGATTATTTGATGAACTCATGGGATTTTTAGCAGTGAATCTGACTAACTGAAAATAGTCATTGTTCAGAGCTATGAGGCCCACAAAAAAAGAATCAACAGCCTGGTTGGAAGCTTCCTATTTATATCTCATAGTAAAAACCTTGTTGCCATCTTGACATTATAATTTAGGGGCCTCTCAGATGGCATGTTGCAGGATGGCCTCGAGCAAAATGCACCCATTGATTGAATGGGATTTGATATTTGTAATGCTCTCAGAAAAGACAGTGTTCCATGTATGAGACATTAAAGAGACAGATTCTAACATAAATGAGCTCTACTGCATGTGGGTAGAGCATTTTCTAATTCCAAGGGCAAGAAATGCAGACTCTATAATATCTGCATTTCATCCAGGCACACCACCCCTACTCAGGTGGCAGAGAATTATTCTACAATCTGCTTGAGGATCAAGGATGCAAAGTGTAAAATGCTTTCAGCAGATGCTTTGAATCTTGAAGGCATATGTTGTTCATACTTCTTTAAAAGAAATCTCCAAAACTTCTGTAGGAGTTCAAATCATCTGAAATTTGGGAACTTCGGTTGCTTTTTTCAGATGAAAGCAAAACCGAGACTTGGGTCATAAAAAGACAGTCCAGAGCAAGGTGGTCAGCAGTTTATTCAATAGAAGGTTAATTCATTTAACATGAATGCAAGGTGAGCATAATGGGCTGTAGATGCTAAGAAGGAACATCAACTCCATGTGCAGTATCTTGGCAATTGGCAAAGTGACATTCCATGGTATTCTCCAACAAAGAATGTAGTCTTCTTCATGTGATAGCACCCCCAGCCATGCTGCTAGAAGGTTAAGGTGTATGTGCTCTTTGACTTTGTACCCAGACTGTGGTAGGCACCCTGGTAAGCACTCGGGGATAAAAAAGCAAAACAAAACAAAACACAAAAAACCAAAAAACCTCATGGGGTCAGAGCCTCCCCGAATTATTCCATTATAACAGCCTGGACATGAGGAATTACAATGCATTCCTTCACCCAGTCTCCGAAGACTTAAAGTTTCATAAGGGGAAGCCCGTGGTCATTTCCTTTAGATTTCATTCTTGTATTCATTCTCCTGAAATCTTGAGATACACCTTTTGCTCTAACAGGGGAAATGGAAAGATTTGAATATCTTTATTAAACAAGGTATATCAGTTAAAGGGTTTTTTTTGTTTGTTTGTTTGTTTTGTTTTGTTTTTTGGTTACAATCAACAGGAAGACATTCTGGCTAACTGAGCTGAGAAGGGAACGTAATGGAAAGATTTGGGGGAAGCTCAATGAATTGCAGAAAAATGTAAACCAAGACTCGGAAAGGACCAGAACTGAGAAGTTTCAGGGACCTCAACAGCAGGAGTGAACACAGCACATGAGCAGGGCACCTTCAGTAGGATGGATTGTGTTGTCCAACACTTGAACACTTACTTGCAAAAATGAAAAGGGAGATGTTCCCTGAACATTGCAGGCCAAATTATAGAAGTTTTGTTGTTGTTTGCTGTTTTTTTGTTCTGTTTTGTTTTCTAGAAGTTGTGGTGTGAGATCACCTTGATTCAGTCCTTCAGGTTCACACTTCATTAACGATGGCTGGCAGCCTGAAGCTTGATGTGAACGGGAGAGCTAGGAGAGAGTATTGTCTTCCATTATCATTCAAATGGACTGAACAGGAAACCGAGGTCTTGGCCCCAATCTCTGTTTAAACATAAAATCAAGGCTAGAACGTTTAAAAACATCTACGACTGGAACTGTTTCTTTGTATCTTGGAGCTCCCTTCTGGGAAATCTGCCTGCCTCTTTCATAACCTGCTTCCATGTAGGAGGACCCTTGGGCACACTCCTTAGTTCTGCTTGACTCCTGGACGTCTAGGCCTATTGGGTCTTTGAGAGAGCCCAACACAGGGTAATCCTCTTCCCCAGCAAGTTGTGAGCCAATTTAGAAATAAAAGTAGACAGCAAATGAAAGCAAAGGCGCCTTCCTGTTTAATGATAAAATTGATCTAAGAGACTGTGGCTTAAATCTAGGGGAGAGAGGCTGAGGTCTTCTTAATAGTGAGCACCAGAATCACAGATTTACCAGTCTCAGTTTCATGCAGCATCTAATCACATCAGGCTTCTTCTCCAAATAAGTCCCTCTTTATTTGGGGGAAAGGCCAATTGCACCTGTTAAAAAAAAAAAAAAAAAACCCTCAAGAAGGAACAGAGGAGAATGTATGCTGCCTAAAGGCATCTTGTTCCAAAGAGGAAGGTTAAGGATGGAAACACATCCATCGGAGAAGTCACTGCACTTCTCCTGGGGAGGAGTTATTAAAAGGGTAGGGAATGACCTATTGATGGGCATCGCCAAGTGGAGGCTAAATTTCATCCCCCTCCAACAAGACCCTCGAACAGTCTAGAGAGAGAGAGAATCCTCTCTTGTCTCCCGAAAGCCTAACTTCACCAGTTTCCTTCTTGAGGGTACACCTTATGTTGTGATGATCAACATGAGGAATGTCTTTCAAGACCGTGGCTACTTAGAACAGCGTGCCCTTAATGTACAACTTCCATCCTAGAGACATATAACCTAGAGTGGGAATGGTGTCTTGTTTTGATTTGCTGTTTTTATCATTTTTCGAGTTGCAAGCGTATCCAGTAGACATATTTCTTACTTCACCCATTTTTCTGTTCTTCATCTGCCTACCTGCATCCACTTCCCAAGCAATCAACACCATTATCTGCCTATAAAGGATTCTTTAATATGTTTCTAATGTATTACTTTTTTGCTTTTTAAAAACAGCCTAATGAGATACAATTGACATCATGACCTAATGTTCATCATGACATAATGTATAAAGTGAACAATCAGATCAGTTCTGACAATGTATATACCTATGAAACCGTCACCACGATCATGATAGTGTGCATCAGCTGAAGGATGCAAAACCAATATTCCTCATACATCTTTGTAATCCCTCCCTCCTACCCTTTCTATCCCCTGCTCCAGGCAATCACTGATCTGCTTTCCGTTGCTATAGATGTGTTGCAGATTGTTTTGTTAGCTTCTTTCACTCTGCAAAATTATTTTGAGGCTCATCTATGTTGTTGCGTATACCAACATCTTTTACGTTGCTGACTAGTATTCCGTGGGATGGATATGTAAGTATCTCCTACTTTTCAAAGGTTCCCATTCTGTCCCTTCACTTTTATGAAAGACCTACTTTTCTACCCGTTTTTGCTAACCGAAAGAAACCTGAAGAGAACTTTTGCTTTTACGAAAAAAGGAGAAAAGCAAAAATCGCATTCTGTGTTTGTTTTGCAATGAGCTGTTACAGAGGCAATGCACACCCTGATCAGCTAGAGGGGCCCAGCAACTACACTCAGTGTCTCAGCATCAAGCCACCAGAGCTTTGAACTGTGCCTGTGAGCACTTGTGCTTTATCTTGATTATTGTGTGCATCCGTTAGCAAGATGCGTCCTAAGGTATCAGAAAAGCGTAAGAGAAGTTATTTTGGGGTCTGGGAAAACTCAAAAATGTTTCCCTATAAATGAATGGTAATTGCTTCTTCCCTTTACTCCATTTTGGCGTATGAAACAATTCGTAGGAATGCTCTACTCTCGGATAGCAAGGGAAACCTGCACCACAATATGTTTATCCATTTACCTGTTGATGGACATTTGGCTTTCACAAATGAAGGAGCTACGAACATTCAAGTACAGGTCCTTGCACACGCGTATGCTTTCTTTTCTCTTGAGTAAATACCCAGGAGTAGAATAGCTAGATCATATGGCGGGTTTATGTTTAAGTTTTTAAGAAACTGCCAAACTATTTTCCAAAGTGGTTCTAACATTTTACATTCTCACCAACAATGCATGAGGGTTCTCATTCCTACCTATCTTTCTCAACCCTGGATATAGTCAGCCTTTTTAATTTTAGCTATTGTAATTGGTGTAACTGGGTATCTCATGGTTTTATTTTGCATTCCCTAAGGAAAAGTGCTCATTTGCCATTCCTATATCATCTGTTCACCTCTTGTTCCCATCTCTGAACCAGGGTTTAAGGTGGGTTATTTGTGTTTATTATTGTCCTGAGGGTTTAAAAATATATTCTGGACACAAGTCCTTTACAAGATACAAATATTTCCTCTCAGTCTATGGCTTGTACTTTCATGCTCTGAGCAATGCCTTTCTTTCTTTTTTTTTTTAATATAATTTATTGTCAAGTTGGTTTCCATACAACACCCAGTGCTCATCCCAACAAGTGCCCTCCTCAATGCCCATCACCCACTTTCCCCTTTCCCCCACCCCCCATCAACCTTCAGTTTGTTCTCAGTCCTTGAGAGTCTCTTATGGTTTGCCTCCCTCCCTCTCTGAAACTTTTTTTCCCCCTTCCCCTCCCTCATGGTCTTCTGTTAAGTTTCTCAAGATCCACATATGAGTGAAAACATATGATATCTGTCCTTTTCTGATTGACTTATTTCACTCAGCATAATACCTTCCAGTTCCATCCACGTTGCAGCAAATGGCATGATTTCATTTTTACTCATTGCCAAGTAGTATTCCATTGTATATAGAAACCACATCTTCTTTATCCATTCATCAGTTGATGGACATTTAGGCTCTTTCCATAATTTGGCTATTGTTGAGAGTGCTGCTATAAACATTGGGGTACAAGTGCCCCTGTGCATCAGTACTCCTGTATCCCTTGGGTAAATTCCTAGCAGTGCTATTGCTGGGTCATAGGGTAGGTCTATTTTTAATTTTTTGAGGAACCTCCACACTGTTTTCCAAAGCAGCTGCACTAGTTTGCATTCCCACCAACAGTGCAAGAGGGTTCCCGTTTCTCCACATCCTTGTCAACATCTATAGTCTCCTGATTTGTTCATGAGCAATGATTTTCAAAGAGTAAAAGTTTTTAATGCTGAAACTTTAATGATTCATCACTCCCAATTTTTTCTTCTCCAGATCATGTGTTTGATGTTGTATCTAAAATATCTTTGCCTGTGGTTTATACTTTCATAGTTTTAGGTTTACTTGAAGTCTATAATCTATTTTGAGTTAATTTTTACATGGTTCTAGGTATAAATTCAAGTTATTGTTGTTGATTTTGTGTATGTCTTCCAGCATCGTTCTTTGAAAAAAATGATTCTTTCTCCACTAAATTGCCTTTGTTGAATATTACTTGTCTGTATGTGTTTTGTCCAAATACCCATCAGTTGTTATATGTGTGATCAATTTTTGTACTTTCTATTCGGTTCCATTGACCTATTTGTCTATACCTATATTAATGCCCCAGTGTCCTGATTACTTTAACTATCGTGTATAAAGACTTTATAGTAAGTCTCTATAACATAGTAGTGTAAGTCCTTCAACATTGTTCTTTTTCAATGATGTTTTGGTTATTCTAGGTTATTTGCATTTCCATGTGAACTTTAGAATTGATTTTCTAATTTCTATTCCCCAAAAGCTTGCTAGAACTTTGATTGTTATTGCATTGAATCCACAGATGCATTTGCCATCTTAATAATATTTTTAAATTAAATTAATTTTTTTTTGAGAGAGAGACAGAGTGAGAGCAAGTGAGGGGCAGAGAGAGAAAGAGACACAGAATCTGAAGCAGGCTCCAGGCTCTGAGCTGTCAGCACAGAGCCCGACGCGGGGCTCGAACCCACGAACTGTGAGATCATGACCTGAGCTGAAGTCGGACACTGAACTGACTGAGCCACCCAGGCGCCCCACCATCTTAATCATATTAAACCTTGGGGCACATGGATGGCTTGGTCAGTTAAGCATCCAACCCTTGATTTCAGCTCAGGTCATGATCTCACAGGTTTATGGGATCAAGCCCCACATTGGGCTCTGTGCTGACAGTGGTCGAGTCTGTTTGGCTCTCTGCACCTCCATCTCTCTCTCTCTCTCTTTCTCTCTCTCACTCAAAACAAACAAATAAACATTTTTCTCTCTCTATCTCTTTAGGTCACAGTTCATTTCCCTCAGAAATATTTTGTAGTTTTCAGTGTACAAGACTTGCTAATCTTTTTTTTTTTTTTTCAACGTTTATTTATTTTTGGGACAGAGAGAGACAGAGCATGAACGGGGGAGAGGCAGAGAGAGAGGGAGACACAGAATCGGAAACAGGCTCCAGGCTCTGAGCCATCAGCCCAGAGCCCGACGCGGGGCTCGAACTCACGGACCGCGAGATCGTGACCTGGCTGAAGTCGGACGCTTAACCGACTGCGCCACCCAGGCGCCCCAGAGGCTTGCTAATCTTTTGCCAGATTTATCCCTAAGTATCTTATGTTCTTCATGCTATTATAAATAATATTTTTAAATTTCAATTTCAAATGGCTGACTTATAGAAATACAATTGATTTTGCTATTGATCTTTTGCCCTTCAAATGTGCTAAACTTGCTTATTCAAGGAGTTTTTTGCAGATGTCACCAGGTTTTCTGCAGAGACAGTCATGCACTCTACAAAGAAAAACATTTTTGCTTCTTCTCCAAGATGAATGCCATTTTGCGTGCCTTACTGCTCTGCCTAAGCCACCAGTGCAATGTTGAATAGGAGTATGAGAAAGTACATCTTTTTCTTCTTCCGGAACTTAAGGGGAAAGCATTAAGTCTTTCACCATTAAGTATTGTGTTGGCTCTAGGTTTTTCTTAGATGTTCTTTATTAGATTGAGCAGAAATTCCCTTCTTAGTTTGCTGAGTGCTTTTACCAGGAATGCACATTGGATTTGGTCAAATGCTATTTTTGCATGTATTCAGATGATGTGGTTTTTCTTTTTTTTAGTGTGCTCGTGTGATTAATTACCTGGGCTGATTTCAATGTCAAACTAAACTTGCATTCTTAGGATAAACCTCACTCGGTCATAATGTATTATTCCTTTCGTATATTCTTGGATTTGATCTCCCGAAATTTAGTTTCAAAACGAGGTGATAATTATCTATGTTCATGAGGAATACTGATCTGTACTTTTCTTATTTCGTAACGTTTTTGTCTGGTTGGGGAATCAAGGTAATAGTGGGCTTACAGAATAAGATGGGAAGTATTTCCTTCCCTTCAATTTTCTGTAAGAGGTTGTGTAGAATTAGGATTACTTATTCCCTAAATATTTGGTGGAATTCATTAGTAATGCCATCTAAACTCAGAATTTTTTTCTAAGTTTTCTTTCTAAGCATAGAGGGTTTTTAACTATAAATTCAATTTTTTAAAATAGATATAGTGCTAAGCAGGCTATATAGTTCTTCTTTGGTGAGCTTCAGTAGTTTGTGTCTTTCAAGGAATTTATCCATTTCATCTGTGTTGTTGAAGTTCTTGAAATAGAGTTGTTGAATACATTCCCATTATCCCATTATCCAAATCTATAATAGGCTTTCATTTCTGCCTTCCTAGCCTTTATGGTATTGTTTTCATCCATTTTACTTATACATAGGTCATAAACCCAATAGTACATTACTATAATTTTCATTTAAATAGTAAAGTGTTTTAAAAAGAAATTTAAATAATAACATAATAAATCTCACGTATTTTTCTTTAGTTTCTTCATTCTTTTGAGTAGATCCACATTTTCATCTGGTAACATTTTCCTTCTACTTGAAGGATTTCCTTTAACATTTCTTGCACTGGGGTGCTGCTGGTGATACATCCTTTCAGCTTTTGTATGATTGAAAAGGTATTTCATTGAGTGTAGAATTCTGGGTTGATAGTCATTTTTCCCGTAGTATTTTAAGCATGTTGCCTCACTGGCTTCTCATTTGCATAGTTTCAGTTGATGGATTTGCTATCTACCTTATTTTTGTTTGTATGTAACATGTGGCTTTTTTCTACCTGCTTGTAAGCTTTTCTATTTACCACTGCTTTTGAAAAGTTTGATTATTGTATGTCTCGGTACAGTCTTATGTTTCTTGTGCTTGGAATTCATTGGGATGTTTGGATGACTTTTGTGGGAAGATATTTTGAGACAATGCCAGTATTGTTTCCTAATTAAACCTCTACACACGGGCCTTGACATCCATGGATGGCTCGAGCTGAATCCCATGGAAGTTGGTCTTAACACATAATCCATTTTATTTTCCAAAGGCATCAGCTATCCTATGGAAGATTAGTTCTGGCAGTAACTGCCCTAATCTCCACTGAAGATCAATATCAGAAGAAAAACCATATCTTAAAGAAGTAGTTCTACTCATTTAACCATCCATCCATCCATATGTACATACTAATTCCATTCATCCAGTGAATATTTATAACACTTTAATATGTGACAGGCAGTGGAAACACAAAAATCGTGAGACAGTGCTGACATCTAATAATGTCTGGCTTTAGCAGGGGAAAATAATGTCAACAACAATTTACAGTTCGGTGTGATTGCAACAATGTATTGTAATGTAGGTAGGTACAAAATATATGAAGTTTCAAAGGCATATAAACTTTATTAGCATATAAAGGAAGGTTTCCTAGAGAGATAATATTGGATCTTGGCTCTTTAAGGTGAGTAGAAGCTTGGGAGATATTTGATGAGAGTGAGAATAAGCAGAACGTTCCAGTTAGAAGAAGCAGCATGGGATAATGCAGGGTAAAAGGACGTAGAAGTAGTTCCTGGTCTGCAGGAGGGGGAGAGTAGGGAGGGAGGAAAGGAGACTGGTGGTAGGGCAGGAGGAAGAGACTGGAAGAACTGAGGTGAGGCCAAGCTGGTGGGGAGGAAAATTGCTTTGATCATGCTAAAGAGTGTGGTTCTTACTCACCAGGATTCCCTCTAAAAACACACATTCCTGGGTCCTGTCCTAAAGCTATTAAATTAGAACCCCCAAAGCAGATCTGAGAATCTGTATCTTAAGAAACACTGAAGGTTTGGGAGTTAACTGCTATAAGTCAAAGGGTGCTACTTAATGCTTTAAAACAGAGTGCAACAATCAGGTTGGTGTCTCAGAAAGATCACTGCAGGACTCATGGAGGATGACTTCAAAAGCAGAGCAGGTGGACACAAACATGCGGAGCACAGTCACAGCACTTGGCCACTTATTTGCAATACGCACAGTGCTAAGCCCTAGCTTTGCTGGAGCTGATCCTGGCCGAATTTAAGGAATTTGTGGAGAAGACTTGATCGAAACCGCCCGCATTGTCTCTTGCCTCTGATTAAGTCAGGCTGAAAAGATGATCTGGGCATGAAGATGCTCGAGAGGGGGCTGTTAGAAGACACTGGCCAACAAGGCTTGCCAAATGTCCCTTTGTTGACTCTGTGTATTACTCGATGTTCACTAGTAAGAGCTGTGGTGGACGCAGTGGATTAGCACTCAACATCTGCTTCACTCTCTTTCTCGCGTGATGGCTTTCAAACCTCTCCTCCAACTCAATCCACAGTAAGAAAATCATCGTACGTGCTGTCCAGCGCCCACAAATGCGTGTGTTGCACAAACCAATACTCAACCTTACTGACTTGATGCCCTCCACGATTTCTATTCTGCTCTATTTCATTTCTTCCAGGGCTTTTATGATTAACGCACGATGGGTCCTTAGCCCCCACACGAAGGCAACTGTTGTAACGTGATTTCCCATATAACAGAGGCTGGAAGGCAGAAGACATTTTACTGCTTACTGCGGCTAGAATTCCAGATATTTCTAGGCTCTACAAACCAAATGCTTTCATAGTGCTCTTGTTACTTCTGCTGGGCAAGCACGTCGCGGAAGTGGTTTGTCCCTCTTGCACTGCCAGCAGAGGTTTTGTTGTGAGCATAGGCATCTTTCACAGGTACCAAGAAGAAAGACAAGGGGGCCTGTTTTTGCTGGTGACATTTGTATCCGGCACAGAATGGTTCTTGGGTCTGTAGCATTTATGACTTCGTAAGCATAATCAGAAAAGTTTCTGATTGCAGTGGCTTCAAGACCAAGGCCTGAAGAGTCCTGATCTTAGAGTGGTGGCTGTTGCTTTGGGTACCCAGTGCTATGGGGTGCTTGGGGAGAGGAGAGGAAGGTTACCAAAAACTCCCCCCAAAGACTTTCTGTCTACCCTTCCAATGATTCTATGTGCCTTAAAACAAAACAAAACAAAACAAAACAAAACAAAACAAAAACAACCAAGCAAAACAACCTGCGGTAAATCTCTACCTGTCTCAATTATCTAGAGGAGACTCTATTCTCTGCCAGGGACCTTGGACACCGAGTAATCAGTCTACTGAAGTACGAATGAAATACTAAGACATGGGTGCTCAGGACGTTCCTAAGCTTTCACCCATCAAAAATGATCTGAGTCCAGTCACAAAATGAAAGAGAGACAGCTGTATCTAACATCATGAGTCAATCTTAGACACACAAGGTTGAACAAAAGTAGCAAAACATACAAGTGTGTGGTTCTGTTTATATAAAGTTGAGAACACAGGCAAATGGGGCCATATTGCTCCTAGATCCATCTATACTTAGGGGCTAGATCAATAAAGAAAAGATGTCCACCATAAAAGTGGGGAGAGTGGGCATGTGATTGGTAAGGGTCACGGAGAGACGTCTCGGATGCTGGCTATGTTCTATTTTTGACCCAAATGGTGATTTCACAGGTGTTTAGTTTGTGTACTTTCCTGTATGTGCGCTGCATTTTGTCTTCTCTCACTCACACAAAGGATGAACATCTGAATAAACAAAAATTTGAATAGGGATTTACACACCTTCAGGGTTAAAAAATAATTGATGATCATCCAGGCCGTCTACTCATTTGATGCTTGAATCTCCCTAAGACCTCTTCTGTCCTCTGCTTGGCCCCTTCTGAAGAGCTAGACTTGGGTAGATGGTACTCATGAGAGCAGTAACACAACCAGGCAAGTAACAGGGGAGCCCCCTAGCTTTGTTGTCATGTAATTGCGGTTGTCCACCCTCTTCCTTCAATTCCCAACTGCCAGGTCACTGCAGATCATATTGAAAGACCTTGGAATGCTCAGCAAATCTCACAGTGAACCTTTGCACCCTCAGGACATAACTTGCTTCTCCCGGATCCTTAGGTGTCGTAACTTCTTTTATTCAGCAGGGGATACCCATTTTTATTAGGATTTGTTATCCATTTGTTATCCATCCAACAAATATCCATTGTTATTTGGTATTGCTGACAAGAGGCGAGTAAGACAGCAATTACCAATACCATTAAAGAGAAAGGGATACAAAACCTATGCGTTACCTTGAAGTATGTATTGCTTTCTTTTTCAAATGAGCTACTGAGTTTGGGAAGGGGTTTTGGGAGAGCAGAAATGAAGGATGAGACAGAAAGAATACTCCACTCTGAATATAGTCTCATTTTCTATTTTTGGACTCTACAGGATGACCTGGTGAATTGAGCAGGTAAGAGACAAGTGGCCTGGACCTAAATGATCATCCAGTGGAGGGAAAGATACAACAGAAAGGTTTTCACTGCTCCGGTCTTCAGAGAGAGATGCAATTTATTTGGGGGGGAGGCGGGGGGGGGGGGGCGGAAACCAATGTTGTCAGGATTAAAGGTTAATGCCCTAAATCTTTTCAAGCAAAAGTCGTTATGTCGGCTTTAAATAATACATTCTTTTTACAAGTTCAACTTTTTGTTTTTAAGGAAACATGGCCTTTGCAAGAGAATTTTTCCAAAAGTTGTTCACCTTTTCCTCCTGCCTCACAATAATTTAAAGATTTTTCTGCTGATTAGAGTTTCCTTAATAAATGGGCATGACACATAAGGATAATATGTCTTTCGTTTGTCCATCAAATATCTGCTAAATGAGTAACAATGAACAAATGAAAAAAATATTATGGAAGAATAAATAACCATTTGGAACCAGGTAGTTCTTTTTGATATATACAAAGGTTACACATTTTCATGAGAATGACTTCTGACTTCTGAATTACAGGTAATGATTCTGTTATAACAAAAGACAAAACTAAGTAAGTAAAGCTGCCTCTCTCCTCTATGCAGGCAAAAGAAAGTTGAAAAATGAAACAATTATCTGGATAATTCAGACAAAAAATCAACTATTGAGGGAAAGGAGGCCCTTTTTTCCTGGCCCAAATTAATTTGAGCCATCCAATAACATGACCCGCTAGAGTGGAATTTGGCATTAAAGAGGCTTGTCTTGGCTCCTGTCCAGCAGGGTTTAGTTACTGAATTCCTTAAAGGACATTGTTCAAACATGGTCTCCCATGTAACTGGGTTCCAAAGCATGAGCTGCAAGAACCTTGACATCACCAGGCGACTCCAGGGTATTACTCCCTTGGATCGAATTATCCAGAAAATCACTCTCATTCCAGTTCACCTTTCTGCCTTAGACAAAAGTTAAGTGTATTGCCCCAAATCTGCTACATAATAATTACATGCGAAAGCTTTGCCTGCCAAGTCTGTTCATAAATATGATCTCAGTTCCTAGACTGCATAGATAGAAACCAATGGGCAAAGGGTGACGGCTATTTGGTAACCCCTCTCTCACTACCTTGGTCTTCCACATTTCCATTCCCCTGAATGCACATTTGATTAGTGAAATAATTGCGTCGATTTCATGAAGGGTAGAAATCACGGCGCTTGAACTGCCTACTATTCTAACGTGTCTTGCACGACTCTTAATTTGTTCCCTGAACCCTCGCTTACCAACTGGAGAAAACACAGGGCGGTCTTGCTGAGAGTAACCAAGTTGCAGAAATCGCAACTGTGGCCTTTTGCTTGCTTTCCTAGGGTTTGCACAGCTTTGCGGGTCACGTCTGAGCAAGGTTTTTTTGTAAAATGACCTGGGGTTAGGCATTCTGCCCATGTGCACACCTGGCAGATCGAATCCTCCTATCCTTGGGAACTCGGATCCATGCTGAGTTCCCATTTTCTCTGACTGCAAAACAGACAGGGACCAGCTGGTGAGTGCTGACACGGCTCACACTACTGGCGAGAACACTACTTCAGTGTTCTGCGTTTGCTCATTATTTATCAATGGGGAGATATTTCTCCCGAGAAAAGCATGTCCTTTGTCTTCCGACGGAAAGTCCATTCTTCCAATGGGAGATGACCTAGAGAGGAAAAACTGATAATTCATTTCCCATGTGGAAGTTTTCATTTTCAAGGTTTGAGTTCAAATAAAAGAAGTGAATTGTGGGCCTAGAAAGATCAGATACCTAACTTTTTGCCAAAGCGATGTGATTTCTAAGAGCTGGTCATGCCATCTCTCATCAAGCAGGCTGCTTTTATCACCAAGCACATATTATTGTTATAAGTACCATTAACTAATCGAATGTAACTTCACACCGGAAATAGTTACTCACATCGTCAGCCTCAAGGCAGCAAATAATTCAGCGCTGTGCTTGAAGTGTTCATGTAGACAAAGCACTTTCCTACATGACCCCATGGGCCTCTCCTGAGCCTGGGGAATGTGGGGGATAGAAAAGTGGGGAATCAGGCACTTAGCTAATAAAGCGGTGAGGAGGATATTTTAATGCCGGCCCTTTCCTTTTCGATCTTCCACAAACTTTCCATTCTTAGGTGGGATAACATTTTAAACATGTAAAAAAAAAAAAAAAAAAAAGGATTTTTTTATCCTTTACCTGAAATTAAAAACTCTCAAGATCTTATTCTTTCCTCCTCTTCTTTTTCTTCTTTCCCTCCCCTACGCTGTCTCCTTTTCTTCTTTTCTTTTCTTGTTCTTCTTGGTCTTGCTAGATCGAATATCAGGGTCCCTTTGCTCTTTGAATTATTCATGCTACTCTGATTAACATTGTATTCATATTCATCCAAAGAAGCTTATTGCGCTTAAGTTTTCCAACCATGAAACTAACGGAGCATAATGGAAATGTAACGGATACTTAGCTATTGTCCTGAAAATAGGTCTCATTACAATTATAAGTACGAGATATTAAAAATAACCGTAAAGCGGGAGGCATATTTATGCTCTTCTGAAGAAGAATAGACTTATTTATAGGTGGGGAGACATTCCGTAAGATAAGCGGAAATTAATCACATTGCTGAAGTTTTCAAAGAGGTTAGAGTCCAAATTAAATATAGAAGGGCAAACCAGTTTCTTCCTCTTGCGTGTTTTAATGAAGACTAGAGAGGCTGGAGAAATATTTATATTCTTTTATTCATATTTTCAGGATTGCCTCATGTCTCGATTCTTTTTCAAATCACTCATTTAAGTGAGGGTACTTCAAAGCGAGTATGGGTATTGTCAACTCCTCGTATCTTAAAAAAAAAAAGAAAAAGAAAAAAAGGGGGAGATTTAATGGGGCTGGAAATTTAAAAACAACAGATGTACTCAAAGCGTGATTACTGCCATGAGTAAGACATAACGGGGGAGTTTCACCACTTTCCGTAGCTTCGGTTGACGGCTGATTGTATCGTAGAGATACTGGAGCCCCAGAGTAGCGCTAAGACCATCTCTAGGAAACTGCTGATTTCCCTTGGAGTGCAACAGATAAGGAGCTGTTTCTCTCTAAACATAGCTATCTAACTGCTTTGTGGTTAACAAGAGACCCTGCAAAGAATGATGGGTAATGCATTTAAGGATGAATATCAAAATGTGCTCTGTGGTGAGAGAGGACATTGTGCTCCCAAATGCCAGCTGTATCACGCTGATGGAGTTCAAGGGTACAGGGGGACTTCGAGTCCTCCACCAATGGACGGACGTGGAGAAGTGAGCCGGACTCCAGAATCCAAGGTCAGAAAGAGACTCCCAACAGCACAAGTGTGCTGAAGTCGGATCTCTTCCCTTCTGGCCCCAGATTTTTTTTTTTTTTTCCTCTCCGCAGAGCTACATAGCTCAGTCATGACGCCTTGAGCGAGAAAACAACGTCTTCAGACAGTGGCTGAGATAAGAAAAACGAGGCGAAGCTGAGTCCCAGGCACAATGGTGTGCATGTTGATATCACTGAATTATGAACTATTTCCTTTTAATCCAGTTTCAAAAGATGACTTCCTCCATATGCAATTAATTCCCCATATAACTAGAAGGAACTGCATATTTTAGAACAGTTGTGTCATCAGGATGAATGTTTAAACAATCTCTGTGGTCTCTTTCCCACAAACCAATTTAACATGTATATAAAGAGGCTTTTGGAATGAGCACTTTACATTTGCTTCTCAAACTTCAGCGTCTGTTTTCAGTAAATATTGAAGATGAAACTTCCCTCATTCATGCCTGGGGGACTGGCCAATTGCAACCGAGGAATGCAGTTCTTGGGCTCTCATGAATAAAATTCTTCAGTTGTGAACCTAGTCTTTCTCAGGCCATGTCAACAGGGCCACAACAGAATGGATGTAGGATAAACCATTCATGGCAGTTGACAGAGCTAGTCACAGATTAATATTCTAATTAATACCCAAAACAGTGAGAGTCACACAGACCTGGGTTTAAATCCTGACTCTGGCGCTTACAGATCGGATGACCACATACCCTTGTTTGCCCATGGTGGCCCCAGTTCACTCTTACTGCTCTGATGTAAATTAAGGGCGCCCCTTTCAAAAGTGCCCCAGCTTGAGCCAGAATGTCTATGGTCACCCTGCTAATAGCGATACCCAGCTTAGGTCTCTATGCGCTCACTTTCTACGAGTGCACCCATATGTGTTGGGGATCTATCCTAGAGACACATCGCATAGGCCAAAATCATCAAAACTGATGATGCAAATAACTTACCGTTAATTCAAATGCAACCATATGTGTAACAACATAATTCACTGAATTTTGAAGGTGTGGGTTTTCTCCCCACATACTGGTTTTCTCTTCTTTTCCCATTTCAAGTAGGAACCAGCTCCTTCCTTCAGGGAGTTTTGCAGGATGAAAGGCAGAAGCCCCAGAAATCTGTGGCTTTTCCTGTTTTTTCTTTGCTTTCTCTTTTTTGTAAATACCTACAGCCATTGAGGAAATAAGTGCCCCAGACTCTAAGGAAGAGGGACAAAGCATGGGGGGGTGGGGAGGGTAGGGAGTCGGAGAGAAGCTCTTCTACAGAATGGGGTGGGGGAGGATTGCAAACACCGCAGAGAAGGTGAGCAGAGGGGGTGGTAACTAAAGCCACGGGCAGGACCGCCAAGGAATTTGCAGGACACAGTGCAAAATGAAACCATGGGTCCCTTGTTCCGGTCTGAAGATGGCAACAGCAGAGCATTAAAACAAATCCGGGGTTCTTCTGAGCACAAGGTGGTGTGAAACTACACGGGTCCTGTGGCCATGCAGCTGCAGAGGAGGTGACTTCTTGGTGTGCCTAGAGGGAGGCATCCTCCACAAAGCCCCCTAACCCCCAATGGCGCCACCAAAATCCGGGGTACCATGGCGGGCCTCATGGTGCAGATGTCCGTGGTGCCTTGACAGATAGGACATCCCTTCCTCAATCGTCCTCATTTCCCGAGTAAACCTTCTGGTGTGACTTTGGGTAGGAGAGGGCGCCCTAACAAGGACGAGATGGATGGTCTTGCCACTTTAGAGGAAGGATGGAGGCTGAGAGTCAGAAAATGAAGTTGATTTAAAGAAATAAAGAAATTGATATGTTTTGCACACTTCAGTTTGTGGACTAAAATTTATTCCACATATGCTTTTATAAATATTTAAGCATATAAAACCAAATGTTTAATATAAGATCCACATTGTAAATATTCCTTTGAGAGTCTTTTTCTGCATGGACTGGAATGGCTGAGCTTCTTAAAATATAAGTTCATGAAGTGGAGGCGAAGATGCCTGCTTTCTTGGTAAACCTCCATGAAATACCCACAGGCTTTCTTCGCTGCTGCAAGGACTTTGATCTGCATTTAAAATTCAGATTGTTTGTCTCAGACATTTTCCTTATCCATTTCATGTGCAAAAAGCTCTGGGAGTCACTGAATGGTAGGTTCTGTGGGATGAGAAGTTCCATGGTTTTGGTTAACTGTATATGTGAACACCTTACGTATGACGGTAAATGCTTTTTGGTTTTTTGTTGTTGTTGTTTTGTTTTGTTTTTATTTTTTTAATTTTTTTTTCAACGTTTTATTTTATTTTTGGGACAGAGAGAGACAGAGCATGAACGGGGGAGGGGCAGAGAGAGAGGGAGACACAGAATCGGAAGCAGGCTCCAGGCTCTGAGCCATCAGCCCAGAGCCCGACGCGGGGCTCGAACTCACGGACCGCGAGATCGTGACCTGGCCGAAGTCGGACGCTTAACCGACTGCGCCACCCAGGCGCCCCGGTTTTTGTTTTTTTAAAGAGAAGGCGATTCTTTGTATGATATTTGAGCAAGTTACTTAACGTGCTACAGTATTTTTGTCTATGAAATGAGGATCATACCCGCTTCTTGGGGCGTTGTCAGAGCTCACTGGACGTGACTCTGCCATGTTGGTCCCACAGTGGTAACACAATTTCTAGTTCATATTTAGCTCATGGTTCCTGGGTTGTTACCTCGAACATACCTGCTCACGCTCTCTGTCTCTCTCTCTCTCTCTCTTTTTCTTAGTTGTAAACAACAGAATCCCCAGCCACCATAGAGTTCTGGGAATTTTTTGGTTTTAACATGAAGATAATTGATTTGTCCCCAAAAGGACAAATTAGCACCAATTTCCTCAGATACCCGGGGATGACAGAACAGATTATTTCATGCTCCTGCCAGCCACTCCAGGCCTTGGGCAGAGAGTGAATCATTGAAGATTAGAATAAAAAACAAAAAACAAAAAACAAAAAATCAGAGATTATAGTCTTTAATGACTTTAAAGACTTCTGGGGATGCCCAAGGAACTTCCGAGGAAACTCCAGAGGAAACTCAACTCTGTTTTATATATTGTCCATCTAAGTAAGATTTTGTTTAATGGAATGGCACAGCTAAAAAACGAAATAAAAACATTTGAATATCACTGATCTGGTCCAACCCCCACCTCTTAGATTTGATGAAACTGAGAACTAGAAAATTAGGTGTTTAATCAAGATCACGCAGCTAGTTAGTAGCAGAGGTAGGAGTAAATGGAGGTCAGCTCCAGCCCTGTGCAGTTTTCCTTCTAGCAGGCTGCCTCTTGCAGGAAGATGAAGCTAAAATCACAGATGTTTCGGGGTCAGGATTTACACCTTACGAATCAGCTGTACAAAAACAGTAGCTTATTTGTTTTCTATAACTGATTTAATCTTGCTCTGAAGCTCTCGTTCCTACAGATGGCAGGAATAAACTTGCTAAGGAACAGTCTCTTCCAGGGTGAATAAAAGGGGAGGGGGGCTGAATTTGCTCATGTCCATGGTGAAATTCCCTATCAGAGCCAATTCTCCACCTTCTAAGGACCTTCCCTCCTCCCTTCTTCCCAAGATGGTGACTGGATAATGGGGGGATTTAAGAATCCTCAGGGAACAGGAGGAGGCAGGTCTTTCTCAGATTGTCTTTCTCTGCCAACTCCTGCTGTTCTACAGCTGAGTTGTGACTCTTCTCCATCTTTGGGCACCAGCCTCTGCCCTCCCTTCATGTGCTTTGTAAGTGTCTGCAGCTGGTGTAATTTGTGGTCTACTCTCAGCGAGGGCCATCTATGGTGACAGCTCCCAGGGAGCAAGGCCATCTCTCCCTGGGAAAATTCTAACCATGGTACCAGTGCCATGGGAAGGCCGTCATAAGAACAGAACTGACCCCTGTTCAGGCAAGCTCCTCTTTATCAGTCACCTAACAAACTGGAAATTCATTACATTTCGCATACATCCTTCCCTTAACTCTTCCTTGAAGTAAAAAATCAAAAGCAGACATGTAATTATTTTAAAAGGTAGATCTTCTTGTTAAAGGCAAGTGAGTAAAAACATGTATGCCCTTCCTCTTCCTAAAAATCCAATGAAAACAATAAATAAATCTCCCCAACATGAATGAAACAAGGAAGCAGCTACAATCCCAAACCACAAACTATATTGTTTGGGGTTTTGCCAAATATTGTGGGCATGGATGGAGGTGAGGGAGGCGCTTAATGCTGACAAATGCCTCCTTGGATCTCAAATCGGATCTATATTTCTCTAAAATTGAGTGGGACGGCCCTGAAAACTCAAGCCACTGATCCTTTGTTTGGAGAGGGGAGATTGAAGTACGTGAATGAGACATGGGAGAAATGGGGACTTTCCTTAAGAGATACCGAGTTTGAGATGTTACAGACTTTTCACTTCTTTGCGCCTTTCTGAGTTTTCTGAAACTTGTTATATGAGTGCTTTTCGCCAAAAGGATAGCCATTCTAATAAGTACAAGCCGGACACAAAACAAAACAAACAGAAAACCCCAAAGCAACTAGTTTTATCAGTTGTGTGTAAAAGGATTAAAGGATAATTAACAGGTACGTCAGAATTCTTCTTGGGGACAGACAGTCTCTGTTATAATACCTTCATGGGTAATTGAGTATAAAAGACAAATCAGATCCAGAGTCTGGAAGAAGACAGAAGGCTAGAGTGAAAACCAAATTGTTCTGCATTCAAATCCGGGCACAACTAGTAGGGCTTGGTGGAGATTATGACACCTGAGAGGCAAGCAGGAAGAGAAGAGGGAAGGGACCCAAGAAACAGTGGGCGTGGTGCCAGGGGTTGTGTTGCTCTTAGAATCTCTGTGCGTAGAAGTGGCCAAGAGTCTTCCTAACCTTGAGAATGGGGAGGTCTTTAAGTTATTGTCGTTACCGTGACACAAAGACCTCCTTCAACCTTCTGCTACACCCACAAGGGTCTTGGCTTTGTTTACTCTATTATTTATCTATCTATCTATCTATCTATCATCTATCTACCTATCTATCTAATCTATCTCATGAGGTTGGGTAGAAATAAAGGGAACCAAAAAGATGAGATAGCACTTGTGGATAGGAAATGATGGCAGAATTATAAGCTCTAAATCAGGGCTGATTTGGAAAAGCCACAAGCTCCTCCCACTCCACAACCCCACCCATCCACAGTCTATTCCAAACTGCTTCTACATACCTGCAAAGGGGTTTGAGCTACTTTCATTGGTACCATACTATAAGCTTTGGGTTGAGAAGAAGGGTGGGACCATTTGGATAGAGATCAAGTAAGAAGTCATTATAAGGACATCCTATCTACACACTCACCTTAATCCTTTCTAGACCACTTCTCCTCTCCTCTTCCAATTCATTCACCACATGTAAAAATAAGGGAAAAAAAAAAATCCAACAGATGAGAAAGAGGGTAATACAATGATTCTTACTGGTATCTGGAGACTGTTCAAGATCTCAGTCCTTGCTAAGATATCTGACTACTATTTTGAGTCCAGAACATATTCCTTCTCATTATAGTCTTTCTTCCTCTGAAGAATCTTCTATTTAAATAGTAAGGACTTCTAGTAACACTAATTTTTCAAACTATTATCTATTGAAAGCCCAAAGTTCCAAGACAAATTGTCTCTCAACACACCCATTAAAAAATAGTGGAGAAAAAAAACCAGGACAACCAAAGATTTGTAAAATTTCCAGTTTAAAAAATAGAAGAATGGGAAACCTCGGCAGTCATTAAGCAATAAGGAAATAATCAGTTCTGTTGAATAAGAATAGCGATGACTTCCAGCTCAGGTATTTACTTGGTTGGTGATTCTAGAAGCTGCCCTCTGGGATGAACTCCCTGCTAATTATCCCATGTTAATTCATGCTTGGTGAGTAATAAAGAACATAGCTTTCTTGGAAAATACACACCTTCCATATACTTCTTCATGCTGGTGCAGAACTAGTGGCCTAGGATTAGTTTTAAGGATAAAATCACATGTGGTTGCCAGCCAGGCTTGAGGTGTCTTTGACAATGGGTTTCCTAAAAATCTTAGTTGCCCTCTCTTCCACTTCCTGTCAACTGCATGTGCATACAGACACAGCCAGAGATCCTGTGTGGACCGTCTTTAAATAGGAAGATTCCCTCTCTTTACATGTGACATTAGTGATCTGTCTCTTCCTTACTCCTTCTTCGATGTCTGCTTCTTTGAGACGATTTGAAATCATAACTTTTCATGGTGAGACACCCCTGAACCTGAAATTTTCCAATGGGTCTGAACAAGGTTTTTTGCTGAGAACTTTTCTTTTTTTAATTTTTATTTTAGAGAGACAGAGAAAGAGTGCGAGTGGGGGAAGGGCAGAAGGAGAGAGAGAGAGAGAGAGAGAGAGAATCCTAAGCAGTCTCCATACTCCACATGGAGCCCAACTCATGATGCCACAACCCCAGGATCACGACCTGAGTCAAAAATCAAGAGATACTCAACTGACTGAGCCATCCAGGTGCCCCTCTTACAGAGAACTCTTAATTGATGGGATAAAGTCACACAGCATTTCCAGCTGAGGCTACTAGCTTGATGTCATTGTTTCTAAGTGCTTTTTGGGGGGATAAAGAAGTGGTTGTCTTTGTCAGCCTTTCAAAGCTCCAGATCTTGGGGATTTTCTCCACCTCAGGTTGTGGCCACAGTCAGAGGGCACCTCCTCTAGGAAAGCAGTAATGGCTAACCCTAGCACTTGGTGCATGACAAAAGATACCTCACCTCTACCCAACTGTGGCTCCCATCCCCAAACCCAATTCCACATTTTAGATTTACCCTACTTTCACTGACCAAATGTGTTTATTAGTTTTTCTTTTCTTTTGCCTGCCTGCTTGCTTTCTTTCTCTTTCTTTCTTTCTTTCTCTTTCTTTCTTTCTCTTTCTTTTTTCGTTCTTTCTCTCTCTTTCTTTCTTTCTTTTAATTGCAAACTATAAAATCCATGCTGCTTTAAGCAGAATTCATTAAAAGTTATTTATTAAGATGCATCGGGAGATCTGAAGAAGAAGCTCAAGGCTAAACCCCTAGGAATGCAGCTCAGAACCTCATACTGAAGGGATATTCCTGCCACCACCACCTTCACCTGCAAAATGAAGGCACAGTGCTCAGAATCCAATCTGTTTCCTCATGTTGCTGACTTCCAGGTCAGAGTTTCATGTGGGTGTTTGATTGGTGGATCTTAGGGCACATGCCTGCTCTTTGGCTGCAAGGGATGCTGGGAAGTTCTTACCTGGGAAAGTAAGACTGGTGTAAGAAACTACGAAAATGTAGAGCAGGGGTATGACAGAATGGCAGGTATCTGTTAACAGAAAATTTCTTGTTAAAGTTTATTTACTTATTTTGAGAGAGAGAGAGAGAGAGAGCGAGCGCACAAGTGGGGGAGGGGCAGAGAGTGAGCAGGAGAGAGAAACCCAAGCAGGCTCCTGTGCTGTTGGCATAGAGCCTGACTCAGGGCTTGGGGCTCAAACTCACGAACCATGAGATCATGACCTGAGCAGAGATCAAGAGTCAGACGCTTAACCAACTGACTGAGCCATCCAGGCACGCTGAGAATTTTTGTTTTTTTTTTCATGAACAATTTTTTCACAAGACCCCCAGAAAGATTCAGGCTTCAGAACCACTGTGTACCGCAGAGAGTGAAGATGAAGCATGAGGCTAAAACACAGTTTGGTTGAAGGTCTATAGAAGGTAGATCTCTGGGTTCCCTCATCCACCTCTGTGCAGCCAGGCATTTATATTTCCACCCTTCCGGTCCTCTTCTCTCTCTTCTTAGAAGACTAGACATTTGTTCTCTGCTGAAGTCCCATGCTCAGGGATGCCAGGCCGAGAGGAGGACCAGGCCAAGGTGCTAAACTGAAAACAAGGAGATGAAGTTAAATCTTGCTTGGTAAGTGTGGAAATGATCTATTTTCAACCCCTGAAGTGATACTTTCGGCTATCTCCAGCTATATTCCTGACGCAGGCATATTAGGAAACTCCGCTCTAATTCCAGACATCTTTGCTGTGGGCTGGGGGAAGGGGGATGGAGTAGGTTGTATTGATCATTTGCTTCTTCTCTCACAACACACAGGGAGTTCTCATTCTCTTCTTCTAAGAATCTGTCCTCTGCCTGTCCTGCTATTCCATTCCACGCCACCCGGTGAGGCTCTCAAGAGTGTTCTGCACAAGCCTGTTTCCAGTTTAAGACGCAAGCAAAATGGTGTCCGGGTTATATTTAGTTTTGTTTCCACCACAGGTAACCTAGACATCGTAGAAAGACAGCCAAATTATCAAGCACAATAGCTAATAGCTGAAAGAAGCACACTTTTCTTCCTAACTAAAGTTCAGAATTTTATGGGAGAGAAAAGATGGCTTTCCCAGGTTCCAAGTGTCCAGGAGCCTGATGCCGCATGCCATCTGCTGGTCTTAATCTGTATAGCTCCGGAGTAACTCCAGAGAGGGAACAAAGGGAACCCTCACCTCCTTCAGAGGCGGAGACTCCAACAGGCCTTCTGCTACAAGTTTTAGACATGAACACGTCCAGACCACCACCTTAAGACGAATGAAGAAAACGAGGGCTATCCTATTTGGGCACGTATCTCAAAATTGTCATCATCCACTTAAAGTTCATTACCACAATGACATTCCTACTTATTTTCCCAGGTGTTGTAGAGTTTTGGGGTGGGAATAAAATTTCACTTCTAGAAACACAAGTTAGAGCACCCTGTATTTTACACCAACCCTCCTCTTTGAAACACAGGGCGTCTTTTAAGGAATTGTGTCGCGGAGTCTATACCAGGCTAATGTTGTAAGACTGCATCCTACCGAATGATCTTCCTTGGGTTTCAATCTTTGTTTCCTGCTGTGGCTTTTTCAGTGGCTGCCAGATAGCAGATACATGCAACCCACACCTTCTTAAATAGAAAATATCACTAAATAATCTTAAATAATGGAGGCCAATTCTACTCTTCTCCCTGCTCCTTGTATTAAATTGCCTTTCTGAGAACAAACTGAGGGTTGATGGAGGGGTGGGAGGGAGGGATGAGCATGGGTGTTGTATGGAAACCAATTTGACAGTAAATTTCATATTTACAAAAATAATAAAAATAAATTGCCTTTGATCAAAATTAAATTATTTGAGCAAAGCAGTGCTGGCCGTCTCAATGGGGTACCTAGAAAGACATGCTAAGGCAGCAACAGGTTTACTTTCAAAGTTTACTGCCAACCTTTTATAAACCCAAACACAAACAAACAAAAGTTTCTTTCACGGGGCACACATTTCTATTTGATCCAATAATCCATCAAAATGAGTGACAGAAAAATCACATTTATTCCTGCATATGAAAAATGTACTTAAGTCTGACCATTGTTTGCAAAATTGTAGCACCAAAATACACTATCAACGCTGAAAAGAAAAGAAAAGAAAAGAAAAGAAAAGAAAAGAAAAGAAAATGGTAAAAACAGTGTTTTCATAGAGTCTATGGCCAACCTACATGCAAAAACTTAGAATTCCAGAAACTAAGCCATTAGCCCAGAAGTGGAGAAAATTCCTGAGTCTTGTTCAATCAAGTCACTTTGAAAACACACACTCACTAGCTTGTATAAATCTAAAATATCCAAGGGATTCTTTCCCTGACATCTTGTACAGTGGATACAATGAGCCATTAATTGATAAAGCAATTGGCTTGGCATCTGCCCTGGTTGTTCCCTGCAAGAACATGCAGGTCTAGAAAACACCACAAGAAGGCTTGGTAGTTGGGGAAGAGGTGCAGTGGAGGGCAGGCGGTGGCACATGGATGTTTTCCAATCCTGCACAGACCACTGATAGAGCCTTCGATAGGCCATCCTTATTCCACACTCAATATATGGCGACCATAATGGCCAAAATGCAGATTCTGAATTCTTGGGTCAGTTCTGCTGTTTAGGTCTCCAGGTACAGAGAGACAATAGCAGGTGGGAATAAAGAGATATTGAGGTCTAGGCTGGATATCCTGAAAGCTGAGTTCCAGACCCAGTGTTGCCAGAAGTTAGCGGAGAGCCTTTCAGAAGCTGATTTACCTTTCCAAGCTGCAATTCTCTCGTCTTCCAACTCCTACTCGTACCCCTTTCTCACTTTCCCCTGCCCGCCGCCTGCACCTTTCCAGGCTGGGGAGAGGATGGGGAGCAGCAGAAAGTTCCGTGAGCTCCTTTCTCAAGTGCTAGAGTAGTGGGCCCAAGTCCAATGGAGTAATTTTTAAAAACACATGACTGGCCTGTCCCCCTCCCTGAATTTGGGCCAACCCATTACTTGACCTTTCCTTTCTCAGTTTTCCTTCTCCCTCCCTTGGGTTCTTTCCTGTCCTTCTGTGTCTATATCCACAACCTCCTTTCCTGGTACCCAACAAACGCTCCCAATTCTGTTTCACTTTGTTGGCCTAAGATGCAATATTCCCATGGCTATATGTTATGCCTTTTTAAAAATGTTGTGTGCATGGGTAGTTGAACTTACAGCAGAAAGTAGGGAAAATATAGAAAAGCCCATAGTAATGACAATGATAATGATGATGATAGCCATGGTTTTATTGAGCACTTGCTCTTTGCCAGGCAATGTGGAAAGCATTTCACATGTATTCATTCATTTAATTCTCCACTAGATAAGTGCTGCTATTATCTCCATTTTGCAGGTAAGGAAACTGAGGCACCGAGATGTTAAATGACATAAAAGAGAAAGTTAAAAGTTACCCACAAAATCATGCTGAGAATAACAATAACCACCCTGAAATCCTTATTTCTGCATGAATGGAAGGCCCCTTGCCTCATGCATACATTTATTCTCTAAAAGCAATTTTGAAGCGATTCTGTGCTGCCCTGGGGCCAGCTGTGGATTTAAGGACCTTTCCTGATAACACATTTGAGGCATGACCTTTTTTCATTAAATGCAGAGGGGACTTCTGGCCAGTGGAAGGAAGAAGTAGACTGAAATTCACTGCCATCCTACATCCTACATCCTTCCTCCCAGATCTGGTCATCCCAAAGACAAAAATCCAAAGAAGAACACAAGATCTTGCCAATAGCCAGCCTTGGAAATGAAGGTATTATAAATAGCAATCAAAAAGCGCCTACTACGTCTGCCCTGAGAGCAGTCACTTCAGTAACTGATATGTGTCCCAGGAGAACAAGTGTTGTCTTACTCCCATTAGTGATGGCAGAAACTATAACACACACACACACACACACACACACACACACACACACTATGCGTGTCTGAGAACAGGGAAGTGCTCATGATGGAGGAGAATGAGAACCACTGAAATGAATGTGTGTGTGTGGTATGATGGCAAACATTGTTTAAAAAAGGGGGGGTGGGGGGGACCCATATGCACTGCAAAAGTACTGGAATTAAAAAAAAATAGAAAAATTAGTGATTCTGCCTAAGGAAAGGTTATAGGGGATTTTTCTTTTTTTCTTTTCTTTTATCTTTTTTTTGTTTTTTTTTTCTTTTCTCTTCTCTTTTTTTTTGAGATCCCCAAATTTCTACAAAGAACGCATATTATTTTTAAGCTCAAAATGGAGGTCAATGAGGTCATTTTAAAAAAAAAAGGCTCTACAAGTCGATTAACAGTTGAGTCAGTAGATTATATTCAAGTGAAATTCAGAGTTCTTATTTTGTAAAAGGGAAGAAAACTAATATTTAGTAGCTAAGCATTTTCTCTTACATTACCTTAGGCAAGCTTTGTAAGGCTTTGTTTTTTTGAAGGTTTGTTCGTTTGTTTTTTAAATTTTTTTCATGTTTATTTATTTTTGAGAGAGAGAAACAGAGACAGAGCATGAGAGGGGGAAGGGCAGAGAGAGAGGAAGACACAGAATCTGAAGCAGGCTCCAGGCTCTGAGCTGTCAGCACAGAGTCCGATGTGGGGCTCAAATGACCTCACGACCGTGTGAGGTCGTGTGAGATCATGACCTGAGCCGAAGTTGGACGTTTAACTGACTGAGCCACCCAGGCGCCCCTGGCTTTGTAAGGCTTTGTAAAGTCAGTATTCTGTAGCTGTGGGGACATTAAGTAATGTGCCCAAGGTCACTCCCTGAGAAGGGGCAGAATGTCCAATTCCTACTGACTCCCAAACTCAGATTCTGTTCTCCAGACCAATGGTGTTCCACTATTTTATCTTCTAACACAAGTATAGTAACTATTTTCCTCTATGGCTCTTGGAAGCAGCAATGGAGAGAAAGGATGGGGAGTGAGGCAGGCGGTACCTCTCAGAACTAGCTGAAGGCTCCCATGTGATCTGGATTTGCTCTGACTCTATCCTCTGTCCCCCCGAAGATGTGGAAGTCTCAGGGGACCCATTGAGTCACGAACATGATTTCCAGGACAAGTGAGAAGGGCCATCAGCAAAACACGTCTCCAGAGACATCCTCTGGCTTAAGAATCTCTGTGCCTTTGGCTAAAATGCACTCGGCTGGTGTAAAACTGAATTATCCAATAGATTTCTTTCTCTGAGCATAAAGATGCCTTAAACCCTATCACTCTTAGCAACAAATAAGTTTGCCAACTTCTCTCCCAAGTGGACAAGAGGGTGACTATGAACTCCAAGGAAGACACATACATGGAAGGCAAGAAGGGCACCGAAAAGCCACGAGATCTACATGCCCTTCTTCACAGCCCTGCCAATGGCTGGCCTTGATTATAATATTTAGGTTTCTGTGTTTATATCTTGTCAAAGGAAAGCAGAATATCACATTCTATCAAGTCGCTTGAAAAGAACCACTGATTTACAACTCCGAGGCACTAACAGAGTGTTTGATTTAAAGAAGTGTATCTATGTAACTGAAATAAACACACCACACTCCAGAAAGTCTGTAGAGAGCTTCTCTGGGAGTAAATGGCAAAGAAGAACCACGACTTGTTTATATTCCTTCCCTTGCCTACGGGTTATCAGGGCCTTTTTCATCACCTTGGAGGGAAAACAAATGATCAAAAGATGGGTGACCCCTGTCCCTTGCATATCTCCTTCCTGGTATGTCAAAAGGCTTTCCAGCAAGGCAGGGCAAGCTAATTATTTTCTTCTAATCAATCAGCTATTTTAATGATGTGTGACACTCCTGATCTATCAGTGCCATTAAGATAATGTCTGCTCTGTTGGGTGGCAGCGAGTATACACACAGTTGACTAGCCAGCCTAGACCCTCTACAAATTCAAACTCATATTCATCTGGGTATGTATTCCAGGGTCTCAAGAGGGAAAATCAGACCCGGATTCCCCTGTCTAGGTGGAAAGGACTTGAGGAATTACTGAAATGTAAATCTGCCTCCAAAGGCCTACCACAGAATCTGAAATTTCCACTTATTCCTTTGAGGATTTTTAAAAAGTTGTTACATGCGTGTATGCACGTACATCGGTACGTAAGTATGTACGTATGTACTTATGTATGTATTTTTGGGTCTTCGAGAGAAGTCACTGTTAAAAAAAAAAAAAAATCCCCAAACGTACTGAGGTGTTACCATTTCTTTCCAAAGTACCTCAGAAATCTTTGTCAGAACAGCCGCCTTTCAGAATGCAAAGACACGAAAAGAAAGATCCGGAATACAGTCTTGGTGTCCCAGCTCTACTACTCCGGGGAAGGCGGAAATCAGTGGGAGAGCAGGAGGATCCTCGGGGAAGGAGTGGGAGACACAGTGTTAAGAGAAGGTGGGAAATTCTGACAAGAACAGGGACCTAGGTTAGCACGAACACAAACTCAGTTCTGCTCACCAGGTTGCTAGAAGTCTGCCCTTCAGATCGTCCATATACTAAGCAGAGAGTGAGTCCTCATTCTCACGGGCCTGAGTTCACAAGCACAGGCCAAGCAGGAGTCTACTGGTGGCCACCGGGGAGAGAAAGAGTGGAGAGAGTGAGCGTGGCTGTGCCGCAGGCCTCGGCCTTCCTGACAGCCTCACCCCAGGGCGGGCCGCTCCTCCTCCTCCTCACTTTCTCTTTGGCTTCGGCACTCTAGCAGTCTCAGGAAATCAGATGGGGAACTCGCTGGTCTCCGTCTCGCCAGCTGACAGTGGCCCCGACCAGATGTTTCGCCGGAAGTTTTCACACCCCTCTCCCATTAGGCGGTAATGGCACTGGGGCTGCAGGGGGAGGGAGGGGTGCTGGGCTGCTGGGCCACAGCTGGCAAGCAGCTTTTGTTCTGGATGACTTCAGCTTGAAAATCTGCCTTGAGAATGTTCTCCTCTCAAAGGAAGGGAAAACCCTATCAAGGCATGGACACAGGCTGCTTTCACCTCTGAATGGGGCCGGTGCGGGGGAAGGGTGCCATCCTCCCTGTTCATAGGCAGCTCTTTGTTCGACGGTGGGGGGTGGGGGGAAGGATTTGGGACACCACCATCAACCCTGCCGCTTGGCAGAATTCACCAGGAGTGGCCAGCTTGCCCTGCATCCTGTCTCTCTCTGCGGTGTGTGTAAAAATCTGCAGCCTCCTTGTAAAGGTATACTCCATGTCTCCTGTCCTCAGAGAGCTCCCCATTACAGCATAGGGGTCCAGAAATATGAACACAGAATTACAATAAGGTGTCAAAAATGCTAATAGGGATCTATGTGTGTAGTGTGGAGACACAAAAGAGAGATAAGAGAAAGCCTCACAGAAGAAGAAAGAGTGGTATGGGTCTTAAGGCAGAATGAGTAGGAGTTTGGAAATCGGGTGAGGGGAACAGGCAGTCCAGACAGAAGGAGCTGTGTGTGCAAAGGCACGGAGGAAGGGGAAAATTGCGGCCCATACAACTAACTGCCTATACTTTTCTGTGAGAATGAAGGGGAAAGAAGTTCAAAATTTATTTACTGCTTTCCTCAGGAGGCCTGGGAATGCCTAGCTGGAGGCCCAGGACTCCCACCTGGAGAACCTGTGGCTGCCAGGGCCTGAACAGATCTTACCTCCTCCCTCAGGCAGCCCTCCAGCCCAGGCCCCTTCCTCTTCACAGAGCTAGCGAAAGCAGCATATCAGTTCTAAGACACTACGACTGCCATGGCTTGGGCTGGAGCATTTGGCTACGTTCCCGGCCTCTCGTCCCCTTCACTCCCAACTCCCTGATAAGCCACAGACAGCCAGCCCGGGTTTTTTGCAGGGTTGGGGAGCGGTGGAATTGATTCCCCCACAGTCAGGGAGAGTTGGGGGCTACCATGTCCCGTTCGCAGACTGCACGACCCCCATCTTGGGTTAGGGGGGCTCCGTCAGCAAATGACTAGGAAACAAATGGAAAAAGATACTCACCTTTATGAGAGCTCAAAGAAATGGTTATTTCACTGCAGAACGTCCTCAGAGCCAAAGGTGGCTGGGTTGGTGGAGACCCTGGGAGACTGAAGCGGTGTGTCTGGAGAGCAGTTCCAGAATCAGTAGCTTGAAAAATGCTCATTTGCTCAGTAATTTCCCTTCTGGGAATGGGTCCTAAGGTAACCAGCAGACATGGCGGAAGAAAAGATTTGTGTATAAAGCTGTATCTCATAGCCTGTTACAACTGGGGAAATGGAAACAGTCTAACAATAGGGCAGTGGTTATGGAATTCAGCGTCCCCTGTAGGAAGATTATGAGGCCTTAAAAAAAGACGCTTGAAAAAAAAAGCCTTAATGATGTGGGAAAATATGCATAACGTTATATCATGCCCAATTGTCTTAATGGTAGAAACAACTCCACCGAGGAAAATTGCAAAGAAAGAAATTTAAAAGCAATGTGCCAAAGTGACACCTTGATTGGCTATAAATCTGGTACTTTGGGCTTTTTGTTTTGTTTTTGTTATTTTTGTTCTCTCTTTTCTTGCTTCTCTGTGACTTTCTG